>NC_140505.1:53702142-54209642 GCF_964339955.1 Pipistrellus hanaki | reverse complement strand
TTTGTCATGGTGTCTGATAAAAAGACTGTAGCTTTAACAAAATTTAGAAATGGGGCTTTAAGGACAGTTGGTATAGTGGAAGTTTGCACAGTGTATAGGGATGGCATTAAGGAGGCAGCCTGGTGAGTGAGGCAGGCTCACAGAAGAGGCAGCATTGAGAGGAGGCTGGAGTGGGGCTAACACATTTGCCCACTGGGCTTAGGGCATCCTGGCTTTATCACTAGTTGCGAGATCTTGAAGTTGCATTCAGCACAACTTTTAGGAATTGCTCAGGGTACTTTATTTTTACTTAGATAATGTTTCCATGCAGAGGAATGCATATATTTTAAGTGTGTTTTTTCAGGAGTTTTGTCAAATATATGTACTCATGTACCCAGCACCCCAATCAGAACATAAAATATTTTGGCCCTGGCCAGGTAGCTCAGTTGGTTAGAGCATTGTCCTGATACACTAAGGTTACAGGTTCCATCCTTGATCAGGGCACATAAGAGACCAATCAATGAATGTATTAACAAGTGGAAAAATAGACCCATGTTTGTTTTTTCCTCTCTCCCTTTCTCTTTCTCAAATCAATAAAAAATTTCTTATCTCAAGAAATTTCCTTCCAGAAAGAGTCAGTCTCCACCTCTCATATGACAATCACTCTCTTGATTTTCTAGTGTCATAGCTTTCTTAGGGTAGTTTAAAATTTATTTATTTATTTATTTATTGGTAAATCCTCCCCCAAAGATATTTTTCCATTGATTTTTAAAAATATATTTTACTGATTTTTTACAGAGAGGAAGAGAGAGGGATAGAGAGTTAGAAACATCAATGAGAAAGAATCTTCCATCAGCTGCCTCTTGCACACCCCCTACTGGGAATGTGCTTGCAACCAAGGTACATGCCCTTGACTGGAATCAAACCTGGGACCCTTCAGTCTGCAGGCTGACGCTCTATCCACTGAGCCAAACCGGTTTCAGCTCCATTGATTTTTAGAGAGAGTGAAAGGGAAAGGGAGAGACAGGAAGAAACATTGATATGACAGTGACACATCAATTGGTTGCCTCCTGCACATACCCTGATCAGGGTCAGGAACCTGTAACCCAGGCACCTGCTCTTAACGGGAATCTGAACCCGGAACCCTTCCGTCCACAGGCTGACACTCTATCCACTGAGCCAGACTGGTTAGGGTATTTCAGGGTGGTTTTGAACAGCCATAAAGTGCCTTGATATCAGTTTATTCCTTTTTTACTTTACTAACATTTTACCATTACTTAAACACATCTTTGGTTGGCAAATACCTAAGAAAGGGTCCTAGGACAGGAGGGGTGCCCGAGGAGGGCGTTTACCAAAATCCTCTTGAGAAGGAATTGATTCACACAAATAGGGTCGGGATGCCTTTAAAATAGTCTGACTCCAGGAAGTATAAACAGATAAGTCAAGGTATTTCCTGAGGAACTGGGAGGATTCCAGTACAGTGTCAGTCACTCTGGATCCTCCCAGTGTGCTGGTGCACTGAGAGCTGAAAGCGGACCTCTGTAAAGGGAAGGAGTGTTTAGTGAAACAGAGCGTCCCTGAACCCATTAGAGAGCTGGGCTAACTAGGCCAAAGGGAATTCATGATTTTCCGGTTCTTGATGCATATGACCAAGCTGTCCCCTGAAAGCTCTGTGCTGATTTGCAATCATGAACAGGGATTGAGCGTCCCAACTTCTCCACATTCTGGCCAGAATTGAAAATCTGTCATTTGTATTTTCCCTTTAAATAAATAAATGAAAGATACATAATGTTCTACTTTTTTTTTTTTTCCAGATCACTAATGATGTTAAGCATTTATCTAACAGATGACTTACTGGGTTTCTCCCAGTGAGGAAGGATGAAGCTGATGCAAGGTGTGTTCTGTCCCTTCCACAGGAGATCACAAAAGGCTTAGAGAGTTTCTGTCCTGTTATCCAAGTCTCCAAGGTCAGGGATATGGTAGGGCCATGAAGGAAGTGTCCCTGGGTTGTCTTGCTTTTTGTTTGGGTTGTTTGGAGATGGACCTTTGGGAAAGGATGAGATGAAGAATGGAACCGTTGACTGTTTTGAGGGAGCAGAGCACCTCGATGTTTCTTCGTCCGTTTGTAAGGCCTAGAAATTTGTAAAGCTTTTCCCAGGCTGAGAGGAATAGTGCCCTGATATGTGGCAGGGAGTGTGCTGACTGATGCAGCCCATTTGGTCCCTGTTCTTCCATGCCGTGCTGGAGTGCTGTCTCTTCTGGCTGCCAGGGTGCTTTGGCTCAAAAGGAACTGCTTGGGGACTAACTGGTTCCTTTGACCTCCCCCTTCCTCCCTAAACTCCTTCTCAGCATGACAGCATTTAAGTTCTAGAAAAGCACTTGTTTCGAGAATGTTAAGAAACGCACAACTTCAACAGTTTTTGCCCGACTCTTCTAATTTGGAGAAACTAGGCTTTGGAGGGTGAACGGCCTCATCTGCAGGTGGAGCTGTTTGTGGTGTTCCCTGTCCTACCGAAAGTTCTCACATGCTTGTGGAAAGAACGAATGTTTTCTGTCCAGTCATAAAGCTTGGCTTATTTAACTGATGTTTGCAGATCGTCTTAAGCGTGTTAAGTGTCTGTCACAAATGTATTTGTGTCCAAGGAACAATACATTATGTGTACCTGTGCTTACTCTTCAGTTTCTGAAGGTAATTATTGGGTGTGTTTCTTCAAAAGCGCCTTTGATGTACCGAAAGCTCTTAATCAAAGTAAGAGCTGTCTCACGTGCAGTGTTGAGAACAGAGATTTCATGCTCCCAGTCTGCCCCTCTGCCCTAAGGAGGTGGACATTAGCGAATTCTATAAATGAATCTGAACACAGCCCCATGAACAGTCTTTCCAGATGGAAACAGCTTCCCTGATGGGGTGCTTGAAGACTGGTTCTAGTTTCTGGGTACAGTATGCTCAGTTTGGTGCTTGAGTGGATTTAGATGATGTTACACAGCACCAGACATTAATGCCTTTAAACTCAGTGGGATTTTCTTAAGGAGAGACGTTAGAAAAATTTTGTGTGGGTTCAGAGGGCAGAACTTGTTATCACTGATTTGTTACAGCGAGACTTTCTGTTTGGCTCAAGTATTTTCAAGACCCATCTGCTAATAAAGAGCTGCCCTCCACCAGCATAGGCTGACGTGAATGGTGAGATACCTACGAGTGAAGGTTTTACAAGAGACGGTGAGTAACTGACAACTGGAGCAACTAGTGTTGCTTTTATTTCCCTCGCCATGTGCGGGATAGGTGGTGGCCAGTGCATTATACATGCATGCCCTTATAACCGAGGGCCATTGCTATCTCAGGGCATTTTTTTTCAGATGAGACAAAAGCAGGATGAGAGGTAAAATAAGTTGTTTAAGGAAGCACTAGAACCAGTAAGTGGTTGTTGGGGATTTGAACCCAGACAGTTTGACTCCATAGCTTCACTTCTTAATCCCTACACTCTTACTGCCTGCAAGTGACACTGATCAGTGAATCCTGGTAAAGGATTATTTCTAAGTCAAGAAGAGATTGGGCTTCTGGTCTTCATTCCACCGAAAGGGGTAAGACCAGCTATTTTCCATTTTTGACTAGTCCTGCACACACAGGTTCTGTTTTGTGATGTAAGTGTCTGGTGTGTGCATGGTGAGCAATTACAGAATTATATAAGCTGCAGAACTGCTGATAGACACTCTGAGCAATTGCAGGCTTTATGTGTTAGGTGTCTAAGTGAGTGGATTAGTGCTCAATAAACCATTTAAAATGTTATAAAAGAGAAGTGTTTTTATATGGTGCCACTGAGTTATATTTTGAGTTGGAGAAGGAGATGAATTTTATGTAACTGGTTTCTTCTCTATTATTACCATTTATAAAAGTATTATATTTCTTCTTTTATATGATCTAGTAGTCCATGGCTTGGCAAAAGTTCTACAGGCTTTTACTACACAGAGTTTTCAAAATAGATATCATATTTTGTACCAAATCATAAGGGTACTTTCTAATTAGTGTTTTAGTCATGTAAGTACTGAAGTAAAGACCATAATTAAAGATTTTGCCTTCTTGACTGGATTGATATTTGACCTAGATGTCTGAGCTGGGAAGAAAATAACTGAATTATTTTTTTTTTTACACCACCAATTTATAATATCCAAAGGAAGGGCAGCCATTGCCAATCTCATTATAAACTTTGATTCTGGAATTCTTTCTCATTAGACTTTAGAGCCTTTCATTCTATCAGAGGGAAGAAAAAATAAATAAAAACAAACATTATCTTTTACTCTTGAGTGGTGTGCAGTTTGAAACTTTTGTCCAAACACAATAATGTCCATCTATCAACAGCATCAGACACAGTTGACGCCTCCCTTCTGGGACTATGTCTGTCAGTTGTCCTCTGGATTTTTTTTTTCTTTTTACCCCTGTGATATGACTGTCTTGATGGCTGTGCTTCGTTCAACAAGAGAAGTTGGTATTGATTTATTAGGGTTTCTATTCACTTAAAGCATGTTGCTTTAACAAAGGGAGTTTAAACCATGAGAAATGGGCATTGTTCATCCAATTGTAAAGATTCCCAAGGTAAAAAAAGTATCATAAAACTAGAGGCCTGGTGCACGAAATTCATGAACCGGGGAGAGGCGGTTCCCTCAGGCTGGCCTGTGCCCTCTTGCAGTCTGGGAGCCCCTGGGGGAATGGGCCTAAACTATCAGTTGGACAACCTTAGTGCTGCCATGGAGGTGGGAGAGGCTCCTGCCACCGCCACTGCACTCTCCAGCCATAAGCCCAGCTTCTGGCTGAGTGGTGCTCCTCCTGTGGGAGTGCACTGGCCACCAGCGGGCAGCTCCTGCATTGGGAGTCTGCCCCCTGCTGGTCAGTGTGCATCATAGAGACCAGTCATTCTGCTGCCAGGCCGAAACCAGCTCTCCGACATCCCCCGAGGGGTCCCGGATTGTGAGAGGGTGCAGGCCAGGCCCAGGGACCCCACTGGTGCATGATTGGGGCTGGGGAGGGACATGGGAGGTTGGCCAGCTGGGGAGGGACCATCAGAGAGCTCCAGGGCGTGTCCAGCCCATCTCACTCAGTCCTGATCAGCTGGACCCCAGCAGCAAGCTAACCTACAGGTTGTAATGTCTGTGCACAGTCAAACCTTGGTGGCCAGTACACATCATAGCAACTGGTTGACCGGTTGACTGTCTGCCTCCTGGTGGTCAGTGCACGTCATAGCGAGCAATTGAGTGGCCTTAGCATATCATTAGCATATTGTGCTTTGATTGGTTGAACTGCTGACTGGCTGACCTGACACTTAGCGTATTAGGCTTTTATTATATAGCGTAATAAACATCTCAGAATATTTGAAGACGAATTTCCTTAGCTGAATATTCTGCACTAGGGACAATACACTGTCATGAAACTTCGGGGATTAGTCATAAAAGTATCTTACACCTCACTGATTAATGAGCTCTAGCTTGAGCATGGATTATACCTAGGTACTAATTGGAGATAGAGAAGCAAGAAATAGCTTTACTCTGTTTAGAAACAGAAGAAAATAAGTTAAAATTTGAGAGCAGGGACATTTCTTCCATCTGCCCCAACTTGAACATAAAAGGTTTACCTCATGCTTCCAAAGTGCTGCTCTTCATTCCCGTTTGCCAGGGCTCGCTCGGAAATGGCATGTGCCCCTGAGGGGTGGAGGCTGCCAAAGAGCTTTGTTCAGAATGGAGGGAAAAGGGAAGATAAAACTCCTCGTCTGTGCTGATTTAAACTAATTTTCACTTAACTTTTTAAAAAAGTTACTCCTCCCAGCTGTCCTATGAATTAAGTGATAATGTTCTTTTTATAAATAGATGTATTTTATATAGATGAGAAAAGAGTTGCTTAGAGAAGTTTTATTTCCCAATCCCACACAGCTAATACTGATAGACCAGTATTTTTTAAAAAATATTTTTATTGATTTTAGAGAGGAAGGGAGAGGAAGAGAAACTTCAGTGATGAGAGAGAATCATTGATCACCTGCCTCCTATTGGGATCAAATCTGCAACTGAGGCATATGCCCTTGATTGGAATCAAACCCAGGACCCTCCAGTCCTCAGGCTGGCGCTCTATCCACTGAGCTAAGCTGGCTAGGGTGATAGACCAGTATTTGAAGTTGATTTTTCTAATACAAAAACTCAAGCTCTCAACCACTTGGTTTAGTTTCCTCTGTTTCCCTCCCTGTTTATGGTTGTACCTGCTGTTTTGGCACACACACTCTGTTGTACTGTTAGCTGTGTTACCTGTTGCCTCTGCCTCTCTTCACATCTCCCCCTCCCCCCACTTTTCTTATTTCACAATTAGGGCTTAGCTAAGAAGCATAGGAAAGTACTTAGACTTTATATAAGGCTCCGTATATAGTCACACCAAGATGTGAATTCAGTGGAACCTGGGTTTTCAAACTTAATTGTTCTAGAAGGCTGTGCGAGAAGCCATTTGTTTGAAAAAGGAGTGATTCCCCCCCACCCCACCCCAATTAGAAATAATGTAAATTGAATTAATCCATTCGAGACCCACAAATGATTTCCTGTTTTAACCTTACTTTATACCACACATATCTAAAGTACTGTTTAATCTATAGATAAACACTTATTTTCTTAAATTTATCAAACTACCTCCTACTAGCCTTAAACTAATCACTTTCACTCATTCCGGGGGTGTCTTTCAGGTCAGCATGTGGCAGCTTTGCTTGTTTATATATCACTGCCTTCAAAATGCTGCCTGCTAACTGCTTTTCCTTTGTACAAATCAACAACAGTTTTTTCTACCTCTTCAATTGCTTGTGATCCTTATTTCTTTCATACCCTTAGCAACATTAGCACTCTTTTGAAAAATATTTTTTTATTGATTTCAGAGAGGAAGAGAGGGAGAGAGAGAAACATCAATGATGAGAGAATCGTTGATTGTCTTCCTCCTGCATGACCCTATGGGGGATGGAGCCTGCAACCCAGGCATGTACACAGACAGGGAATCGAACTGTGACCTCCTGGTTCTTAGGTCGACACTCAACCACTGAGTCACATTGGTAGAGCACATTAGCACTTTTGATGGCCTTGTTATGTTTTAAAATTGTGTTCATCTTCGATTTTGCCAGCAACAAAAGCATTCTCTCCTGTGTTGACTGAGAGAAGCTTTTTTTTTTTTTTTTTTTTTAATATATTTTATTGATTTTTACAGAGAGGAAGGGAGAGAGATAGAGAGCTAGAAACGTCGATGAGAGAGAAACATCGACCAGCTGCCTCCTGCACACCCCCCACCGGGGATGTGCCCGCAACCAACGTACATGCCCCTGACCGGAATCGAACCCGGGACCCTTCAGTCCGCAGACCAACGCTCTACCACTGAGCCAAACCGGTTTCGGCTGAGAGAAGCTTTTTGTCATGCCGAGGTATCAGCATGAAATGGTTGTCAGGTGGAAAACCTAAGTTTGATTTGACACCCGAGACATTTTTTCCATAAACAAATCAGTCAAGAACCAAATTGTTCCAGATGGAAGACGCTCGAGAACTGAGGTTTGACTGTAACTTCCTGTTGTTGGGAGGTGATGACTTAGCCGCAGTGTGTGTGTGGCAAGGAAGTGGGCCTGAGGACACTGGCTGCGGGGGTTCTTCCTGAGGCTTGTCCTGACAGGAGGGAGACTGTCCCGGGGCCGCTGTGAGGAATGAAATTGGCATGTTGGATGGCGGATCTGCAGGAAGTCTGAGGATGGGAAAAGCATTTGGAAGCTACTAGAGAAGTTCCCTTTTGAGCCGGACAGGAAGACAATGGGTGGAAAATAACGTGGAGGGCCATTCAGTTGGGTAGTGGTAGTACTAGCACGAGCAAGGGTCCAATACGCTTTCCTGATGCAGGACAATGAAGCTAGGAGTCTACTTAGTGTGGAAGGTGGCTGTTTGAAGGTAATGAGAATTATAAGACCAAATTGTAGGTAAAGGTTTTTGATTTTTTTCCCCTCTGTAATTGCCATCCATATCAGGTGATGTTGGAACCCATGGGACAGAAGGGGTTTGTGAAGGGAAAAGGGCATATCACATAGAGAGAGGAACGAGGACTTAGCCTTGGGCCGTCTTCTATTAAGGGAGCAGGAAAGGGAAAGGGAGGTTAAGTTCTAAAAGCTAGGCAGATACCCAGGAATATGTTAGGGATCCTAAAGGAACTCTTGGAACCATGAAACAGATGCTATATGAAAGATAGCAAGGAACAAAAAACTGAAAATGGAACTCCCATTTGACCTACTGATCCCACTTCTAGGACTATATCCCAAGAAACTAGAAATACCAGTCAGAAAGGATATATGTACCTCTATGTTCATAGCAGCACAATTTACAATAGCTAAGATTTGGAAACAGCCTAAGTGCCTGTCAGCAGATGAGTGGATTAAAAAACAATGGTACATCTACACAATGGAATATACTATGCTGTGGTAAAAAAAAAGAAGGAATTCTTACCATTTGCAACAGCATAGATGGAACTGGAGAGCATTATGCTAAGTGAAATAAGCCAGTCAGAGAAATATAAATATCACATGATCTCACCCATTTGTGGAATATAATGAACAACATAAACTGATGAACATAAATAGATCCTGAGTCATAGAAGCATCTATCAGACTGTCAAACCTCAGCGGGAAGATAGAGGAGGCTGGGGGTAGGGGGAGAGATCAACCAAAGGACTTGCATGCATACATATAGGCCTAACCAATGGACACAGACACCAGGGGGGTGAGGGCATGAGTAGGGGGTTAGGGGGACCCTGGAGGGATAAGGACACATGTAAAACCTTAATAAAGGAAAAAAATTAAAAAAAGATAGGAAGAGGATTGTTAACAGAGTTCAGGACTAGAAGAAGTGATAGAGGGGGAAGAAACTTGGAACAAGGCCTTTGAACTTGGAAAGAGCAATCTCTCACGTGTTCACAGTACGGTTTTGGAGTGTTAGTTTAAAAGCCAAACCAAGGTTCAGGAAATTCGTCTGGAAAGCCTTAGTATAGGGGCAGGTGCCCCAAGAGAGAACAGGTAAGAAGAGTTACCAAGAAATCAATAGTCTCTTCATTGGGATTAACAAAACCATTCCCCACCCCCAGCCTACACGAGTAGGTATGTTAGAAGTACAAAGCCATCATGTTCAAGGGAAGTATACTTTAGGACAAGACGGCTGAAAGAATCATTGTGGTCTGCTATATAACGCACTAAAGTTGAAGGACTCTCCTGTATTTTAGAAATCTGTGACCTTGACATCTGGAAGTCACTTTAATCTTTTGGATTTTATTTCCTCTTTTCTAAACAGGGAAAGGTTTCTTGTGTCCCCAGGGTTTTTACCTGGTAATTTGGTGAAGAGATTGTTTTTTCAATGTTTAGAATATATGCATCTTAGCTTGATTTAATGACCCTATGAAGCTTACAGTCTGATTAATCTGGAAACAGAAGCTAAGAAGAAAGGAAATAAAACACTTCTAAAATTTAAATACTAGTGGCCCAGGGCCCGAAATTGGTGCACATTAAAAGGGGATTAATTAGAGGAAATAATTTAATATTGCTGTTTGCCCTTTCTCTATAATAGAAGTGTCAGAGATGAAAGAAAATTAGTAAAATGTATATGAAAACCTTTCTCCTGCACCATGGGACCCAGAGTGAAGTTCCCACCCACCAGCATGTTCCTTATAATTGCGTGAGACCCAGATCCAGCTATTCCTACTCTTGTCAAGCCAGTCAGAGAAATATAAATATCACATGATCTCAGGGGGGCGTAGCCTCAGGTTCCCTCGCCTGGCGCTAGGATGGGGGGGCATGGCCTAAGGTCCCCCAGCTCAGACCGGGGCAGCGGGCGTGCCTTGAGGTCCCCCGTCAAGCCCCGCCAGGTGGGGGACATGGCCAGAGATCCCCTGTCAAGCCCTGCAGGGTGGGGGGCATGGCCTTAGGTCCCCATCAAGCCCCGCTGGGTGGGGGTCACGGCATGCATTCCCCCAGTCCAGCACTGGGGGTGCCCCTTAAGGTCCCCTGTCAAGCCCTGTTGTGTGTAGAGGACAGCTTGAGGGCCTCTGTCAAGCCCCGTCAGGCAGGGGGGCGCAGCCTCAGGTGCTGGGGTGGGTGGTGCAGCCTTAGGTCCCCCGGTCTTCTGCCGGGATGGGGGCACAGCCTGAAAACCCCTGTCAAGCCCCACCTGCTGGGGGTATGGCCTGAGGTCCCCTGACTTGGTGCCGGGGTGAGGGGAGCAGCCTGAGGTCCCTTAGCCCAGCACCAGGACGGAAAGCACACCTTGAGGTCCCCTGTCGAGCCCCATGAGAGTGGGGGTGGGGGAGACCTTAGCTTCAGGTCCCTGCTGATTGTTCATTAAGGCTCCTTATAGGAATTGGGCCTCAGGTGTGGGTACAGCCATCTTTGTGATGGAGTGATGACCTATTTGCATATTCCCTCTTTATTATATATGATAGGTACACATAGTTGTCATGAAAGTGTACATTTTTGGCATGTGGTGTCTTTGTTTCTCTTCTGTGTTCTAGCATGGTGTAGTGGCAAGAATGGCAGGGTTGGGGTCATAGTGCACAGCCATCGTTTGTACATGGCAGATCCCAGAGTAAAATGTGTGACCTTTGACAAGGCAAGTAGCATCCCAGGCCTACATTTTTACCACTGTGCAGTGAGGATTGCAAAGTGGTGATAAATTGTAGAAAAAATCTGGAATGCATGTAGGTACTCAACAAATAGTAAGTGCCATCATTATTCAGATTCTTAGCACACCCCTCCACTGGGAACGTGCCCTTGACCAGAATCGAACCTGGGACCTTTCAGTCTGCAGGCTGATGCTCTATCAACTGAGCAAACCGCCCAGGGAGGTTCTATTTTTTTTTCTTTTTTTTCCTTTTAAATATATTTTATTGATTTTACACAGAGAGGAATTGAGAGGGACAGAGAGTTAGAAACGTCGATGAGAGAGAAACATCGACCAGCCGCCTCTTGCACCCCCCCCACAGGGGATGTGCCCGCAACCAAGGTACGTGCCCTTGACCAGAATCAAACCCTGGACCTTTCAGTCCGCAGGCCTACACTCTATCCACTGAGCCAAACCGGTCCCGGCAAGGTTCTATTTCTTGATGGCACTTGTCTCCTCTTCTCTCTAAGGATTCTCATGGTGATTTTAGAACTTTTTTGTTAATCGATTATTTTCTGTTGTTGGAATTATAAATCTAAGGTTAGCTGATTTACCTGAGACCTTTTAAATAGAAGGAAAAGAATTCCATGTTTATCACACTGTTGAAAATGCTGTCATATGTTTCTGTACTCAGTCCTCTCTTCTGTTTAGCTAGTATCTGTTAGAAGTTTCACATTGGAGAGTAGAGGATGTGTAGGTCAATGTGTTATGTTTCTTCTTTGTATTATATAAATAAATAAATAGATAAATAAATTATCACAATTTTTTTTTTTGTTCATTATGCCTCTTTTCTATCCTTTAAGTTACTTTTCATGTTTTGTGTGTCTTTGAGTCATTCTTTTAATTTAGCTCTTCTGCTGTATTCAATTTGGAAGAGGCACTTGTAAGATCTTTCCAAGAACATTTTTATGATGTCATACTAAAAATTAGCCTAATGAGCTATTTTAGAAAAAGAGAACTTTTTATGGTTTCTATGAAAAAAGAAATGCATGTAAAAAATATTTTGTTCAAAGGATAGTTTATACAACTGGCTGTTTTTAAGCCAATTTGCCAATATTTTTAGACTTGGAAAATTCGTGTAAGTCCTTAAAGGTATAACTTGCCAAATTGCTGATATTTTTGAAATGTGGCTTTAGTTCTGGTAAAAGAACGCGGTTGACAGCTACACTGCAATTTACAGTAATCCTTTTTTGTGTAAGGAAATGAATCTACTTTGCTTAATAAATTCCAGATGAGTTTCTGGCTCCTTTATTATTACCAAGTCATTTAAAATTCAGGTTTCATCACTCATTTTAGTTACAACAACCCGCTCGGTGCTGGTAACGACCAATGTGACGTTAAAATCCTTTGCAAAAACGAAACACTTTGAGGGTAAATCGCACTTTGGGTGGGTCATTTTGGGGCACAGGCTTATGATGTGGCCACTGCTTCTCAGCATTTGGTGTACTGTGGGACTCGGAAGTATCAGTCATTTCTGAACTAGCTGTGGCTAGTCCAGGCTGTAAGGAGATCATTTCAAATTCTGCTAGTGCTGTAAACAGGAACTTTCTTGTAAGCCTGCCTATATACTTCTACTTACTTTTCATGGGTTACCCTTATCTGCAAGGGGATCTGGATAGTGTTTATATTATTATTATATTATTATTATATTATATTATTATTATTATTATTATTATTTTTTTTAATCAATCTTTATTGTTCATATTATTACAAAGGATCCTCATTTCTTCCCCCCTCCACCAGGTTCCCACCCCACCCTCCGCCCCCTCCCCATCCCCCATTGTCCTCATCCATAAGTGCAGTTTATGTTCAGTCTCTTCCTCCCTCCCTTTCCCCAATAGTAAATCCCTTTTCAGACAGTAAATCTGTTACTTAGCATTTTCTCATATCAATAATACCTCCACATGCCCAATGATACATTTTCACACAAAAGACATTTCCAAATAGGTCAACCAGCCTCATCCAGGCCCCACCCAAGGCACTCACAGATCAACACCCCAGCCCTATACTAACTCAACACATCCAGATCTAAGCCTTCATCACTTGATTCAGCAGACCCTCAAGTTCCAACAAAAGTTTCCAGCCATGTCTGAGAGGCAGCCGTGGGGCAGGGGCAGGCGAGGAGCGAGCTGTTTTGGGCCTGGCTGTTCCGGGCCTGGCCTCTGTTGCTCTGGTTTGTTCCACAACCAGCTGCTCCGGGTCTGGTCACTGTTGCTCCCGACCTAGTTGCTCTGGACTTGGCTGCTGCTGCTCAAGGCCTGGCCGCACCCGACCCGGCTGTTCCAGGCCTGGCCGCTCCCAGTCTGGCAGCTGCTGCTCCGGGCCTGGCCACACCAGACCCGGCTGCTCCGGGCCTGGCTGCTCCCAGCCTGGCAGCCACTGCTCCGGGCCTGGCCGCACCAGACCCGGCTGCTCCGAGCCTGGCCACTCCCAGCCTGGCAGCTGCTGCTCCGGGCCTGGCCACACAAGACCCGGTTTCTCCGGGCCTGGCCGCTCCCAGCCTGGCAGCTGCTGCTCCGGGCCTGGCTGCACCAGACCCGGCTGCTCCGGGCCTGGCTGCCCCGGGCCCGGCCGTTCCGAGTCTGGCCGCTCCCAGCCTGGATGCTCCGGGCTTGGCTACTGCTGTTCTGGGCCTGGCTGCTCCTAACCCGGCTGCTCTGGGCCCGGCTTCTCTGGGCCCGGCCACTCCGGGTCTGGGTGTTCCTGGACTGGCCACCCTGGGCTTGGCTGCCTCCGCCTCAGGCCTGGCTGCCACTGCCCCAGGTCTGGCTGTTCCGGTGCTGGCTGTTGTTGCTCTGGTTCTGGCTGCTGCTGCTCTGGGGCCTGGCCGTTGCTGCTCCCGGCCCGGTTGCCACTGCCTTGTGCCTGGGCACTCTAGGCCTGGCCGCTGCTGTTCCAACATTCTGTCCTTTTTTTTTTTTTTTTTTTTTTTTTAAACGCATATATGTTGCAATGTTGGCTGGTGAGTTGAGTTCTGACTTAGTCTTTGATTTTTCAAGATCTTCTTTGTATTCTTTCTTAAGTAATTTTACTATCTTTTGCTCTCACTTGATTTCTTCACATTGAGAACTTCTTTGGTTTCTTCCTCCTTGTCCTGGGAACTCAGCAGGTGGCCTGTGGCACCCCTTGTTCTCCGCTGGCTCCCGTGCTGCTCCAGCCTGTTGCTGGGGTCGGCGCCACCCAGGAAGCAGCCCCCGGCCTTGGCTCCATTGCCCGTGCTCAGAGGTCGAAGGCTCAGGGACACCCCCCCCCTGGGGGCCCCGTCGCCTGGCTCCCTGCCGGCGCCCGGCTGGCCGGTGTCCGGCAGGGGCTCCTGCTCCTCGTTGCGTTCCTCCAGTCTGGAGCTTTTTTTTCTCCTTCCCGCTAGGGGAGTCTAGTATCATAGTCAACAGACTGTCCTCTGCGCGCAGTGCGCGCGACTCTGGGGGCTCCGCTTTTCGCCACTCCCCTGGGATTCCGCCTCACAGCCCCGTCTCCCCCTGCTCGAGCCTGGGTCCCCATGGTCTGGCCCATAACTGTGGCTCAGCGCTGCCGGTTCGGGGGTTCAGCCCAGGCTGGGGGTTTTATTTCCTTCCTGCTAGGGAACGCCGGGCAGCACCCAGCCCTCTCCTCCTCTCCGGCTGCGACCTCTCCGCGTGCGTGCGTGCGAGCGCGCAGCATGTCTCTGTACTTTAGGCTTTTTTTCAGCTCCTCTGATTTTCCTTCTGGTTTTCTCTTTCCTTCTTGTTGTAGAATTTTCTGTCAGTCGACTACCTGTAGCTCTGGGCAATGTCCACTCTACATTTTAGTTGTATTCCATTGAAATTGTTGTGTGCTGCTGCGGTTAGGTGTCTACCCGAGCAGCCATCTTGGATTCTCAGTCCCTCGAGGATATTATATTATTATTAACTTTTTTGTTCCCTGAATTGTCTCTGTTTTCTTCCAAGCTTCTCTTTTCTGTTCTTTCTCTGTTGGCTTTAGTGTCTTTTAAGTTGAAAGTTTCCTTTGAGCCTCTGATGATCCTTATCCTATTGGTCTCTAGATTTTCTTCCATCCTCTGTGTATCCAGCCATCTTCCTTACAACCCCTCTCCTACATGAAGGACCTAGTAACTCTAGACTCTGAGTCTTTTCTACTGGAACATCTGCTTTGCCTCTAAAGTATCCCTTTGCATGTTCTGAGGTTGAAATTTTTTTTCCCCCAAAAGTTTGGTTAAGTTTTCTTCTACTATTGTCTCTTTTTTGATTCCCTTTGTTCTTGTGCGTAAAGGCCTTAAAATTTTATGCTGTCATTTTGGTAGGGTTTTGGGAGGCAATGGAGAGAGATGTATAGTTAGTTCATTGTGTTTAACCAGAAATCCTATATAATAAAACCCTAATATGCAAATCGACCGAAATGTGGAACAACCAGTCGCTATGACGTGTACTGACCACCAGGGGAGCAGACGCTCAATGCAGGAGTTGACCCCTGGTGGTCAGTACGCTCCCACAGGGGGAGTGCTGCTCAGCCAAAAGTCTGGCTCACAGCTGGCAAGCACAGTGGTGGTGGCGGGAGCCTCTCCTGCCTCCTTTGCAGGTGGGAGGTAGGGAGCGAGGGGTCCTGCACTGTTAAGAGTCCGGAAAGCTAGAGGGATATATGACTGCTGACCTCAGCCAGCATGTGGACATCTTGAGGGGTCCCAGACTGCGAGGGGGCACAGGCTGAGCTGAGGGGGACCCCCCTCAATGCACGAATCCATGCACCAGGCCTCTAGTCTAGTATATTCATGTATATATTATTTTATTTATTTATTTATTTATTTAAAAAATATATTTTATTGATTTTTTTACAGAGAGGAAGGGAGAGAGATAGAGAGTTAGAAACATCGATGAGGGAGAGTCATCAATCAGCTGCCTCTTGCACACCCCCTACTGGGGATATGCCCGCAACCAAGGTACATGCCCTTGACCGGAATCGAAGTCGGGACCCTTGAGTCCGCAGGCCAACGCTCTATCCACTGAGCCAAACCGGTTTCGGCTATTTGTGTATATTTTAGATGTGCATCATAAAATAGAAGAATAGAAAAAATTTAGATTGAATGAGGGTTACAATTATTGTCCAGTGTAATTTCACAGTCCACCCCAATGTATTTCTTAGCTTTTCCTAGATCTGATCATACTCCCTTCCCATGCCACCTGTCACCGGAGGCACCCCTGAGGTCTGCATCATCTTGACTATTTAGCCAATTAGCCTGCCCATTGGATTTGACCATTAGGATGTGTCAGATGGAGATAAAGAAAAACAGAAGGATCAGAGGTTTCTTCCCCATTCCCTCCCACTGCCTCTCAAGAACCTTTACAACTAAAACTCCCATCTGCCTGTTCTCAACGGCCAGATTTCTTTTCTGGTTTTCAGCAATAATATTTCTTTCTCTGACCTCAGCCATCAGGAAGATGCCTTCCCACTCTTGCTAACTTCTGTGTCTTGATGCCAAAATGATTGAAGTGTATTGAACTATTGTTAAATACTAATGTTAAAAAGGAATGCCAAAACCGGTTTGGCTCAGTGGATAGAGTGTCGGCCTGCGAATTCAAGGGTCCCAGGTTCAATTCCGGTCAAGGGGGTGTGCAGGAGGCGGCTGATTGATGATTCTCTCTCATCGATGTTTCTAACTCTCTATCCCTCTCTCTTCCTCTCTGTAAAAAAATCAATAAAACATATTAAAAAAGAAAGAAAGAAAGAAAGGAATGGTAGCTTCTTGACATTGGACAGCCAAGAATAAAATTCACATGTCTGAAAGTGCTTTGTAAATGTGACCACAAGCAAGTTACTGATCTTCTCTGTGCTTGAGTTTTCTTATTGCAAAACGAGAGGCCAAATGCATGAAAATTCGTGCAAGAATAGGTTTTCCTTCTCTGGGCTGCTGGCATCAGCTTCCCTCTGGCACCCATGACCCAGGCTTCCCTCCTATGCCCACCCACAGGCACCTGGGACCCGGGCTGCCTTCCCTCCAGCCCCAGCTTGGTCAGGAAGGGCATCAGGAATGACATCCGGAAGACGTCCGGTCTAATTAGCATATTGCCCTTTTATTATTATAGTATTAGAACCTGCTTCATGGGGTTTGGGGGTTGAGACAAGGCAGGTAAAGAGTTGTGGCCACCAGAAGTGAGGAACAGCGCCAAGTTTCAGGAAGGTAACGAAGACCCTGGAGAGTGCACAAAGGAAGAACAGTGACTGGTAACCAGACACCCTTCCAACCACTGCCACCTGTTTCTAGTTTCTCTTCCTCCTCTTGCTGGCGGAATACAGCTGGCATGAGAAATGTCCTTGTGCTGGTACTATCACATCCAGAGTGCGTCTCTGCTGGAAGCAGGTGTTTCCTTTCTCCTATTATACTTTATTTATATTTTATTTATATTTTAACTTTATTGAAGTATAATTAACTTCCATAAAAGTGTTTAAAATATTTTTATTGATTTCAGAGGGGAAGGCAGAGGGAGAAAGAGAGATAAAAACATCAATGATGTGAGAGAGTCATTGATTGGCTGCCTCCTTCCTGCATAGCCCCTAGTAAGGATCAAGCCTGAATCCTGGGCATGTGCCCCCACAGGAATTGAACCATAACCTCCTGGTTTATAGGTCAATGTTCAGCCACGAGCCACACTGGCTGTGCTTCCAAGGAAGTCTTGTGTTTCAATAAAGATTCTCAAGCACCCCTCCTCCTCCCCTACCCTCGTCATAAAGATGTAGGGTTACTTTTTCAGTTGAGTAATCTTTATTTAAATGGGTGTGCCTTCGTATAAGCATAATCAATGGACATAAGACACTGGGGTGGTGATGTGAGGGCATGTGTCAGGGGTAGGGGAGGCCGGGGGAAGGTCAATGGGGAAAAAAAAAAAGAGGCATATGTACTACTATATGTAATACTTTAAAATATTTAAAAAAAAAATGTGTGTGCCTTTCTGCTGCTAGAGATTGTAAATTTTTTTTATTTATCTGCTATTTTTAATTTTCTTCTTTTTTTTTTTTTATCAGAATTCTTTTTCACTTGCTATTTTAATAGTAAGTGAAAAGTGACACAGCTAAACTGAATGGCTACTCATGCCTGACTGTGACTCACCCTTAGTCATGTGTTAAACTAAATTTCTTAATGCTCCAAAGGTTCTTCTGTGTGGCACTCATGGAATTTTTAAAAACTGATCATTTAACAAGGGCTATAATTTTCAGCTGTCTTTCTGTTTTCTTATTTACCTTGACATTCTTGAAGTGTTAGGCCATTTTCATAATTACCCTGTGAGGACCAATGAGGAGATAATAATTAACCTCTTAAAGAGGACTCTGTGAGCAAAGATGGTGATTTAAGTGTCCCAGGTTCACACCTCTCATATTGATGCTTTTAAGTACCTCCTTGTTCTCATCTAATCCTTCTGGAAGGTTCTTTTTTAGGAATAGCAAATGAAGTTCCCATTTTACAGATGAGGAAAGTGAAGTCTACTTAAGGAATTTATATACACTTCCAAATGGTGGAGCTAAGGGCCTCTGATCTGAACCCTAGTATCATTTATAGGTTGAGTGTATTTTTCTATGGGTTATTCTACTTGTTAATTAAAAGTAGATGTAAAGTTTCTTAATATTCAATTTTAACCCAGTGAGTATTTCCCCGTTTTCTGGTATTTGTCCTTGTGAGGAAAGCATCCGGCCTTGTGGAATAAACCAAGCCCTGACCCTGTTCACAGAGGCGAACCTCTTACTAATTCTCTCTAATTACTGCTCCACCCAGTTTTTCCCTTTGGAAGTTTTCTGACTTGAATGCTGAGAGTTTAAAGGAGCGCATGTAGCTTCCACTAGCTAAATAATGTCTTTATTAAAAGGACCAATGCATCTAATTTTACATGTGCTTTTGATGCTGATAGTAACTGAGATGAATTGTTATATGGGGGACATTACTAATTGAAAATTACTAATGGACTTTTGAAATGTCCTTTATGACTGTGTATATAGTGTATTTGATCATAGCAGATATAATACATTCGTTTTAATTGCTAAGTATAATACTTAGATATCAAAGAATTTTCTGAGATATCTATATTAAATTCAAGTTAAAAAATCTAATCTTCCTTTTTTTTTTCAAAGTTCAGGCATAAATTCCTGTTTATATTATATTCTTCTTTAATTTGACATAATTTGAGGTACAGTTTTAAATGAAAATTTCAGAGTTTTAAAGCTTTAAAATATTAGCTTAAGAAATCTGAATGTAAAATAGTGTACTAATAATACTGAAGTTACTAAAATAAAGTGCTGTTTTTATTTGTTTCCTTGTAATAGTTTGGTGGAACTAGTCCTACCAGTCAGCATGATTGGAGTAAATGTTAATTGTAAGATAAAATGGGTTTAGACTTACCTTTAATTGTCTTTAAGCTAATCATTTACCAACTGTTATACTAAGGGACACAGATAAAGACATTGCATACTGCCGAAAGGTAAAAACAACAACAAAACCAAGTGGAACAACAAAATTCCAAGATGTGATAAAAAATGTGACATAAAATTCACTGTATTGTTAATTTAATTATTTTGCTTGTTTTGTTTTTAAGAATCAAAATAGGACTTCCAAATGTTTAAATCAAAATCTTTATAGTGTCAAAATCTTGTGCAGCATCAGCACTAATGGTGAATACTAGTATACTTTAATTTTGGGGTTATTTCTGGTCTTTATGTCAAATGTTTAAGACACAAAACACTTCTGTATCACTTCTGAGTGATACAGAAAAATTTGAAATATTTATATGAATATGATTTGTTTATATAATAGAAATCAAGTAACATAATGACTATAGAACAGTTAATATCTTTGTCCCCATGTATTCATGTCTGTAACATTTGTCAAATAAAGCATCGATTTTCCTTTTACTAACTCTTCATGATACATTGAAATCCAATAACAAGGTTGATTTCAATTTAGATAACTTCTGGTCCTTGAAAGGATCTTTATAAATATCCATGTAAGGCAACAATATATGTGTGCTCTTGCTTATAATTTCTTGGGGAAAATGTTTTTCATGGTTGAGGTCGATAGCTGAAAAGTGTAGTTTTCAATTAGAAAAATGATTTATGTGTTGTAAAGAATACCCCAAGGTCCCTGAGTTGATTGTCATTTGAATCCAGCCGTGTCTGGCAGAGTCATGTCCTGGAAACATACCTTGCCAGAGGCAGGTATGTTGTCAGCCTGACCTTCAGCTCAGGCACCAGGGGGTGGGTTTCATTATCTAAATCCAGCCAAGCACCAGGAACAAACAGGATTATCCAGGCCCAACCCAAAATGACTATTTCAAAGAAGCCACAAGAATGCACATAATCTCCTTTATCTTGGGCTTTAGTAAAACTTCCTGGTATTTTGCTGTATAAAATAACCATGCTGTATCAGCTCTGGGTCACTGTCTATCAGAGGCTGCTGTCCCACCTGGCCCCAGCTTTTTCCTTCTATCTCTGTGTCTGTTTCCTTCTTGCATTTTCTCAATCCCCAGCTGCCCCTACTCAGGAACTGGACAGCTCTCTTAGCTGCGCTGGATGCGGAAAAGAGAGAAATATTTATAATGTGTCTCATTTTTGTTTGATTACTATTATTGTCAATCTAAAGAAGAGGTAAACTGTAGCCAAAACCGGTTTGGCTCAATGGATAGAGCGTCGGCTTGGGGACCGAAAGGTCCTGGGTTCGATTCCGGTCAAGGGCATGTACCTTGGTTGCGGGCATATCCCCAGTAGGGGGTGTGCAAGAGGCAGCTGATCGATGACTCTCTCTCATTGATGTTTCTAACTCTCTATCTCTCTCCCTTCTCTGTACAAAATCAATAAAATATATTTAAAAAAATAAAAATATTAAAAAAAAATAAAATAAAGAAGAGGTAAACTGAAGCAAACACAAATGACCAGAAATTGAGTTTATTAAGCAGTAGCAGAGGAATTGTAATTTGGGAAATGCATGTGGTAGCAAGCTACAGGAGAGTCTGCTGAGGGTTTGGGATGGGATGTATTTATCGTCAAGTACAAAGGGGGAAGTCCAGCTGGAGTCCAAACAGTAAGTGCTTTGGCTTGAGAATGGGGTGGGATTGCTGGCCCATGTTCCTTAGCCAAGAGATAGATCAAGGTCTGTAAATCAGGCACTTCCGGGAAATCTGTCTGTGGGTTCTTAAGATCTGTTTTACAGTGCATGCATGAGATTCTCCTTTTCATATCCTCTGGTTCCATTTTAGATAGAAATCCTTTATCACTATGAAAATGTAAAACTGATATCTGACTTTTAATTCTTATTGAATTAAACCCACTGATAAAGTAAAATACGTTTATCCTATCTAATAAAAGGGTAATATGCCAACTAACCATCACTCTGTGACAAAGATAGAGGCGCCCATAATGCCCAGGCTGCGGAGGGAGGGAGGGCTGCAGACCCAATGCGGGGCTGCTGGGCTGGGGGTGTGCTTCGAGCCGCTGCTGCATGCCTTGGGGCACGCCCCCAGCCCAGCAGACAGAAGCCCACTGGACTGAACTCCCCCAGCCCAGTGGATACAACTCAGGGGTCCTCTGCGCATGAACTGCAGAGGTAACACTTTTTCTAACGGCTCATTGGCTGAGCTGCCAGTACTCCACTCCCAGCATTCTTGGTTACTTGGGTAATAAGAATCCACCTCACTCCTGCAGGAACAAACTAAGGTCCGCTGCTGGAGGGGCTAAGAAATGTCATACCCTGCCCTAGCCAGTTTGGCTCAGTGGATAGAGCCTCGGCCGACCGCAGGGTCTGGATTTTATTCTGATCAAGGGCATGTACTTAGGTTGCAGGCTCCTCCCTGGCCGGGGCCTAGATCAGGGCTCATACAGGAGGCAACCTTTCGAAGTGTCCCTCTCACATTGATGTTTCTCTCTGTATTTCTCTCTGTATTACCAAGCTCTCTAAAAATCAATAGAAACAATGTCCTCAGGTGAGGATAAAAAAAGAGAGAAAGAAAGAAAAGGAAGGAAAGAAGGAAGGAAAGAAGAAAGGAAGGAAGAAAGAAATGTCATATCCTATGAAAGTCACATCTTGAAAATGCCAAAAGAAAGAAAGAAAGGTCATATCCTATGAAAGTCACATCTTGAAAATGCCTAAAGAAAGTTGTCATTTTTTTGTGAAGGGACTGGAGTCCGTTTTGATGAAAACACCTTGGTAGCAGCAGCAGCGGGTGATGGGGCTGGTGTCTTCCCCTGATCAGCCTGGTCACCTCCCGCAGAGGGAGGCCAGACTGCGGCTTAGGCTGGCTCCCCATGGGGAGGGGCCTAAGCCATTAGTAGGATATCCTCTGAGGGCTCCCAGTCTGTGATGGGGCAGGCTGTGCTAAAACAACCCTCCCCCCCCCCCCCCGCACAAATTTCATGCAACCAGGCCTCTAGTTTTGAAAATGTTTATCCACTGTTTAGGGTAGTCTCCTTTCTGGACTTTTTTTTTTTTTTCTCCCTAGAAATTCCCTTAATGCTCTACCCTGTGTCAGAAAAATTTTTTTTTTTCCCAGTGGTATGTTCTGTGATATTTTCTCTCTGCTCTCCAATTTTTAAAAACATTTTAATATTCTTTATATGGGGTTTTGGGGTAAAGAAAAGTCTGTTGATGAATTCTTAAATATTGAGTTGTAGGCTTGATCTCCAGTGGGGAAGCATGCAGGAGGCAGCTGATAGATGTTTCCCTCTCTTTCTCCCTCTTCCTTACTCTCTCTAAAAATCAATAAAAAATATTTTTTAAAAAGTAAAAAGTTGCCTTGAGTCCTGGCTGATTCTACTCAGTGTTAGAGCGTCGGCCCTCGGGGCATCAGAACCAGACAGTTGGGGAATGATAAGGAGTGCTTGGGAACGAGGAGGTGTTAGCTGGGAAAAGTGGAACCAAAAGGCTTTCATCTGAGAGGGAGCAGGTTGTACAGACCATGAGGAGGGAGTGTGTTGTTCTCCCTGAACTTTAGCTGGAGCTTAGAGGAGTAGCTGGGCACAGAGAATCATCTCAACCCTCTGGTGGTGGTAGTGGTGGTGGTGTGGAGAAAGGTCTAGACGTTCAAAACAATATTAAGATTTTGCTTGTCTTTTTCACCCTAATTTCACCCTCTCAAGAGCATGCTGAGAATTTTCCAGAGGCTCTGTGTGATGACATCATTGCTCTCATGGTTAATGGGATAAGGACTTGTGGATTCTTGTGTTTGAAAACATTCTCACTTTAAATTTCGAAACCGGTTTGGCTCAGTGGATAGAGCGTCGGCTTGGGGACTGAAAGGTCCTGGGTTCGATTCCGGTCAAGGGCATGTACCTTGATTGCGGGCACATCCCCGGTAGGGGGTGTGCAAGAGGCAGCTGATCGATGTTTCTAACTCTCTATCTCTCTCTCTCTCTTCCTCTCTGTATAAAATCAATAAAATATATTAAAAAATAAATTTCTAAAACAGTAAATATCGATATAGATAAATCTCCATAAGCAAAAGCTCTTTGGAGCCCATCAATAATTTTTAAGAGCTTAAATGGGTCCTGAGACCGAGAGACTGAGAATGCAGTTCTAAGAGTTTGGATTTTGAGTGACCTTGGCCCGAGGATGAGGTGATCCGTGTTTCTATTGAGCCTGCGTGGTGAAGGGAGACAGGATGTGCTTGGGGGCCAGCCTGGGGCAGAGAGACTAGTTAAACAGCTTCTGCTGTCACTCAGAAGACACCTGAGGGCTCAAGCTGCTTTTTTTTTTTTTTTTTTTTTTAGTATATTTTATTGATTTTTTTTCACAGAGAGGAAGGGAAAGGGATAGAGAGCTAGAAACAATTGATGAGAGAGAAACATAGACCAGTCACGTCCTGCACACCCCCTACTGGGGACGTGCCCGCAACCCAGGTACATGCCCTTGACCGGAATCGAACCTGGGACCTTTCAGTCCGCAGACCGACGCTCTACCACTGAGCCAAACCGGTTTCTGCTCAAGCTGCTTTTTTTTGGGATAGATGGATCTTCAGTATCTGGAATCAGTAGTCCTGGAAGTTTTGTATGAGGAAGAAGGCAGCCGGCTCCCTGGTTTTGATGTGGAATTCGGGCAGCCAGTGCTGTCACACCTGAGTGGACACACGTTGAAGGTCCTGGCGCTGCAGGTCCTGCTTCCCTGACCCCGAGGGGAAGAGCTTGTCCTTCCCATCAGCGCCCTCCTGGGTGCGATGTGTCATTTTTCTCTGATCAATTTCAAGATTTCCTGGTTCCACATAGTTTTCTGCAGTCTGATAGCATTTCTTTTTACTTATTTGTTTATCTTACTGATTTTTGTTTTGTATCTGTTTATCTTCTTGAATTGCTAAGTTCGTTCCCTAGTTTTTGAGGCTATTTTTGCCATTGGCCAGGGCAATGGTAGTTTTAGTGTTGTTCCCCAGGTCCCTGAGATTTCATTTCGTCAATCTCTCATCTTTCTGTTTTTCAGATAGAATAGTTTATGCTGATCTGTCTTCTAAGAGTTCACTGACTTCTGTCAGCTTCCTGCTGTGGTTAATCCCACCCCATGAAGGTTTTATTCCAGATCCTTTTGCTGTCTTTGCTATTCAGTGTACAGTTAACACTTCTGTGTGAGGTTTCCTTTCATTATAATGAAGAGCATTCTTCCTTTCTGTATGTGAGCAACAGCCTCACAGCAACAGCCTCACGGCCGCTTTCAAATCCTTGCCTGTTCATTAGAACACCTGGGACACCTTGGTGTCTGGATGATCGTTTTCCTCAGGAACGAGCCCCATTTCCTGTCCTTTATCTGAAGTAATTTGGAGTGTATCCTGGACATTATAAGGGGCATGTTGTGGGAACTCTCAGTTTTGTTACATTTTGCCAAAAAATTGTACTTTTCCTTGTGTATTTGGTTAAAGCAGGCACTTAATTTGGGCTCACACTGCAAGTCCTGTGTTTCCTGCAGTGGTGGCTGCATAGGGCTCAGTGCAGCTCCTCTGCCTCAGCTGAACGCTTGGAGACTGGCTGTCCATCTGCGCCTCAGGGGTTATATTCCCCTCTCCTCTCTCCTGCCTGGAATTTTCCTCTCATTTCCCAGTGACTGCAGTTGTCCTGGACTCTGTCCTATAGTTCTGAGCGGGGTGAGACTGGTGTGTGTGTGTGTGTGTGTGTGTGTGTGTGTGTGTGTGTTTTAGCCAAAGTTTGAGCCACTTGCATGGCACAGGCTGGGGCTTGTCCTCAGCTATAAACCTTAAAAAACTGGCAACTCTTGTAGTGCAGTTCCTTCTTCTGCATGTTAACTCAGTAATGGCCTGCTTTCCTTTGCGCTCAGTGCTTTCTGAAATTAAAAAAAAAAATTTATAGGTCCCTGGCCAGGTAGTTCAGTTGGTTGGAGCATTGTCCCGATACACCAAGGTTTTGGGTTCGATCACTGGTTAGGGCACAAACAAGAATGAACCAATGAATGCATAAATAAATGGAACAACAAGTCAATGTTTCTCTCTCCCTTCCTCTGTCTCTAAAATCAATTAAAAATAAACAAAAACAAAAATATCTTAAAGTCCTGAGTTTATTAGTTTCTATCTGGGAGAGTTGGTCTGTTAGGAAGTACTTGGTCATCCTAGAAATGGAACCAGGATATTTTGTTGGCATTAGTAACTGAGAAAAAAGATTATAAAGACAATTAAGTGGGAGTGTGGGGAAGTGAGGAGGAGGATGGATTTAATTTTGGTCCTGTTGAGTATACTCATATCCAAGTGGAGTTATCCAACTGGTAGTAGTTATGGTGTGAACCTGGTTTGGGCTGGATATACAGATTTAGGAATTCTAAGCATGCTGCTAATGACTGAGACAGTGAGGAGGGGTGGAGAGGTGTTTTAAATGAAAGCATTGACCTGAATTCAGAGCCCAGAGCCGTGGTCCCGGCAAACTGCAGGGAGCCACGTGTTGCTCTTTGGCCCCTTGAGTGTGGTTCTCCCACAAAATTCCATGGCCTGGGTGAGTCTATTTTGAAGAAGTGATGTTAGAAGAAGTTTAAGTTTAAAAAATTTGGCTCTCAAAAGAAATTTCAATTGTTGCACTGTTGATATTTGGCTCTGCTGATATTTGGCTCTGTTGACTAATAAGTTTGCTGACCACTGGCCCAGGGGAATACCATGCTTAAAAGGTAGGCCTAGGAAGTGGAAACTAATGAGGAAATTCAAAAACTAAGTGGAGTAATTTATAAGAGAAAGTTGTTATAGAAACCAAGCTAGTGGTCAGCAGTGGTTTGTTTTGTTTTATTTTGTTCTTTTTTTTAATTACAGTTGATTTTCAATATTATTTTATATTAGTTTCAGGTGTGTAGCATAGAGGCTAGCCACATGTGTCAAACACAAGGCCCGCGGGCCAAATCCAGCCCGCCAGGCCTTGCAATGTGGCCTGCACCGCGCTGTCATCACTGCACTCCGCTGTCAGTTTATGACATTGTCAGTTTATGACTGTTCAGTAAACCATTCGGCCCACGATTTAGGCTGGATTTTAGATTTTGACCCCTTCTCTGATTGAGTTCGACACCCCTAGGCTAGACATTTATATAATAGAGGTCAACAGTTCTTAACTTGGGATCTAGTGATCTATTGGGGTAGAAGAACTTATATGTATATTTACACAACCCATGGACACAGACGGTGGTGAGGTGAAGGCCTGAGGTGGGGCAGGAGCGGTTGAAGGGGGAAAAGGGGGGGATGTGGGACATCTTTAATACTCTCAACAATAAATTTCATGGGGTTTCTGAACCCTTTACCGTGTGTGTGTGTGTGTGTGTGTGTGTGTGTGTGTATGTGTGTGTGTGTGTGTATGTGTGTATGTATATATGTATCTGTATGATTTTTCTGGGGTGAGGGTTCATACCATTAAATTTCCAGAAAAGTTGTGTGACCTACAAATAGTTAAACCTTGAAATGAGCAGTATCAGATTGAAGTTCAAAAAAGTGACTGAAAAATCTCTAATCTGTAAATTTGGAGCTCCCTAGTGGCTTAGAGCATTTCAGAGTGAAGGTGAAGACAAGCTGGAGTCACTGAGAAGTAAATTGGAGATGCCGAGGCGGATAGGGAGTATAGAATTCTCCTCAGGAAGTCTGGATGATAACGGGGAGATTGCCTGATAGAGAGGAATAAGATTAAGGAAAGCATTGCTCTGCCCTGCCCAGCCTCCTCTGTCTGTCCAGGCCATTTGCCATGCTATCTCCTTTGTGCTTCTACTCGGAGTTTTTCAGTTTGTGAAAGCTGCTCTGTGCCAAAACTTTAGGGTGTGCCCGTGTGGGCTGGCATGTGTTCGTCCTCAGCTTTTGATCCCAAAGTGGTTATGAGCTCCATGACAACAGGACTTACTTTCCCCTGTATTAGGGTGTTCTTTTCCTATAGCACCTTTTATTGTATCTGCATAAAGTTAGGACTTCACGGGGCTCCCTGGCAAAGGTTTCAGGATATGGGATAGGCCCACGATCTGGTGGAAACAGGGGTCCCAGTGCCAAGGGTGTAGGGAACACCTCTGGTGCAAGGTTTCCCTTACAGCTATGCCTGGATAGTCCTAGGTCCCTGGAGGGATTGCTGTTGTATACACCGTAGGCTGGACTTCCTAAGGTGTACCCGTTATAGGCCTGAACGTTGTCCAGGAGAAGTAGGAAACTAGAATGTATAGTCCCTGTTAGGCCTGCGCTAACAGGAGCCAGGCCAAGAGACACTGGGAGAGTTTAAGGAATGTTCATTACATTCTCTCACAGCAGCTGAGACCAGTGTGCTGTGTCACCCCCGAGGGAGTGTTGATGTTCTCTTATATAGGGCCTGGGGTAGCTGTCTGGACAGCAGGATGTCCTTGGAAGATAGGATGTCTGGTGGGCGCACAACTCAGGCAGAGGGGAGTGAGTGCCTGAGCCCGCTGGGGAGTGTTCTTATTTTCTGCACGTGCAAGCCCCTAGCTTCAAGGTATAGAAGAAACTTATAATAGTGTATTTCAGAAAACAGGTCCAAACAGGAGAGGCCAGGGGTAGTATATCCTAACATTCCCCAGCCCCGTTTTGGTACTCCTTTCTTCATAGGAGAGAAGTGTGATTAGACGGGAAGATTCTTGGCTGAAATAGTGTGGGAATCAGAAAGGTAATCTGAAGTAGGGGAGATTGAGATTCGGTATCTTCCCAGGGTCAGCCTGATGTCCTTAAGTTAAAGTTGCAAATTAGCTATTGTGGCTCATTTCTGTTTCTTTTATTTTCTACCAACGAGAAGTAGACATTTCCCTACTTCCCTGTAGGCCCTCCTCACGCAAGCCAATTAGTTTAGTACAATTCTTGTCCTTGTAGCCTGACGAAGCTGTCAAGTGTCACTGTGCTTCTAATACTATATAATAAAACCCTAACATGCAAATCTACCAAATGGCAGAATGACTGGTGGAATGACTGGTTGCTATGATGCGCACTGCCCCCTGGTGGTCAGTGCGCCCAGCCAGAAACTGGGCTCACAGCTGGCTAGCCCAGCGGTGGTGGTGGTGGTAGCCTCTCCTGCTTCTGCTGTAGGTGGGCGATAAAGAGCTAGGAGTCCAAGACTGCAAGAACCCCAGACTGTGAGAGGGGTGTCTGTCTGCTGGCTTAGGCCCAATCCCTGGGCTAAGCTGGCAAGCGGACATCTCTTAAGGGTCCTGGACTGTGAGAGGGCGCAGGCCGGGCTGAGGAACTTCCCTCAGTGCATGAATTTTGTGCATCGGGCCTCTATACCAGATAATGGTGAAGATATTTCATCAGATATTAAATGGGAGCTAATTCTCCATCACCATCCAATTCTTATAATAGAAATTTGCTTAAAAATGCATCTGTAGTTGGTTAAATTTGTGGTAAAGCCATTTTGTACCCTCCTCTGCTCAGCCTCTTTTCAGAGAGTAAAACGTGTCAAGTAGGCTGTGGACTTGCAGCTCCATGGCCAGCCAGCTGCCTTGCTCTCCTCTGAGGGCTCCTCAGCACTCTGCATTGGCCCTGCTCGGTGGGAAAGTGCAGGCTGACTGTGCCTCGTCAGTGACACAAATCTTCAAATGGCTTCTGAGAAATCTGAGTGCCTTTGGTAGTCTGCTTATTTCATTCATTGCTTAACTTTTAATAGTGGAAATGGAAACTTAGTATAAATACTATTTTGTTCCTTGGTTTTGGTACTTAGCAGTATAGCTGGACTGCCCACATATGTTGGCACCTAAAGGACTTCAAGATTTTTCTTTTTACAGTTGCAAAAATCTAATATTTGTAATTATTATTTTTCATTCAGTTAGTTGAACTAGAACTTATCTACCTGTACTCTTTTATTTTTTAAAATATATTTTATTGGTTTTTTACAGAGAGGAAGAGAGAGATAGAGAGTTAGAAACATCGATGAGAGAGAATCATCGATCAGCTTCCTCTTGCATACCTCCTACTGGGGATGTGCGCGCAACCAAGGTACATGCCCTTGACCAGAATCAAACCTGGGACCTTTCAGTCCACAGGCCAACGCTCTATCCACTGAGCCAAACCAGTTTCTGCTACCTGTACTTTTGATAGATACTTAAGTTTGTTCTGATCTTTGTAATTATGAACAACTACAGGCATAATGCAAAAAATTCATGCATGGGAGGGGGTGTCCTTCAGCCTGGCCTGCACCCTCTCCAATCTGGGATCCCTTCGGAGGATGTTTGACTGCTGGTTGTGTGATCAGGTCTAAACTGGCAGTTGGACATCTTTCTCACAATCTGGGACCGCTGGCTCCTAACTGCCCTCCGCTGCCGGCCTGGTCACCCCTAACCATCTGTGCCTCAGCCCTTGCCACCGTGGTTTGTGTGGAAGGACATCTGGATGGATGTCCAGAAGACTTCTGATCTAATTAGCATATTACCCTTTTATTAGTATCGATGTTTCAGTGAATAACATTGGGCATATGTTATTTGGCATGTGTGCAGTTATAATTGTGGGATGGTTTTCAGCTACTAGCTTGTTGGTTTTCCTCTCTAGAGGGTTATGTTCCCACCAGCCAGTTAGGAGAGGGTCTGTTACCTCTGTTTTTATTCTTGGCCAATCAGAAAGATAACAATAGTACCTAGCAGTTTTGATTTTGTAACTGCATAGTAGGTGAGATTGATAATCTCTTAATATGCTTAAGAACAATTTGTGTCCTTCCTGTTAATTCTTTATCCTCTTTTCCACCCCCACCCCTGCTTTGTGAGAACTCCTTATTTATTAAGGAATTTGGCTCTTTGTTTAGCATATAGGAGGTGCAAATTGTGTGTGTGTGTGTGTGTGTGTGTGTGTTGCCTTGTATTTTGTTTTTCTGGGAAGAAATTCTTTTTATTGGTATGTAGTTGAGTTGTTTATTCTTTTCTTTTATGGTGTCTGGGTTTTGTATATAGAGACCTTTCTCATTCCCAGAGAATAAATGTTCTCCCAGTTTCTTTAGGTTATTCTGTAGAGTTACCTCGTGTGCTTTAAAGTCATTGATCAACCTGGAATTAATTTCATCTAAGGCATAAACATTGGAAATAATTTTATTTTTCCTCAGATAGCTACCCACGTGATTCCATTTTTGTTGTTGTTTAACATGATCTACCTTTGGCAGACACTACCGATTGCTCACTTGATATCCACTCTTCTCTCTTCACCACACTGACATTTATGAGAATGTCCGAGAATCCAGATAAAAAGTGTCATCTTCTCAGACACCTCTGAGGTGGCCATGAGTCACCTAGGACTAGGATATGGATCTTCCAGGAGAGCTAGTGCCTTGTAGGCAAAAAGGGACTGACTGATGGCTAACGCTTTGGTATTATATCCTGCCTGCTTCTCTTTTCCTGTTTGAATGAGGATATAAGATGCAGATTCCAGCATTTGTGGGTCATCGTGGGAATGACTGTGGATTGCACTTTAAGAAACATTTTTATGGATGCTGTGAAAATTGCACCGATAATTGTGAAAAAAATATAACAAAAGTACAGACACCTGTGGAAAAAGTTCCAGGGTCTGGCAGCAGAGGTCAGAGTGCTCCTGTGCATGTGTATGTTGGCAAACTCCAAGCAGAGGGAAATACAATGAAGGATGCAACTGAATGGAAGGACTCAGTTCTTAGTTTTTATTCTCCAAATTGGACTTGAGAGTTGGGATATACACAAAACTACACTGACATATGATGGCATCTCAAACCAATGTATGTTTTTTTCCCCCTCTCACTGGGTTTTAGATGCATTTTTGAAAGGAATGACCAAAGGAAATGATCCATTTGGTTTCAGTGTATGGATAATATTCTGATTAGAGTAATAGAATAAGGAGTAGACAATCTTTTTTTTTTTTTTTTTTTTTTTCTAAATAGAGATTTAATTGTAAAGAAAATACAGGTAATAATTTATTAAAATTACTGAATTAAGTCTGCCAGGCACAGCAAATAGTTTGTAGTGATTATATGATTTCAACATCAATTTCAACTCCCTATTCCTGTTATTTATAACTAGAGGCCTGGTGCATGAAAATTCATTCACTGGAGGGGGGGTCCCTCAGCCCGGCCTGCCCCCTCTCATAGTCCGGGAGCCCTCAGGGGTGGGAGGTGACCCGGTAATCAGGGGAAGGTGATTCCCATCACACCTCTGCTGCTGCCACTGCTGGCAGCGCAAGACTTGGCTGGCCCTGGTTACCTGAGCCTTGGGCGGCCCTGGGCAGTTGGGAGCTGCCATCCGAGGCCTGCCTATGCTTCGGGACAGCCCTGGGTGAGTGGGGGGCTGAGAGGACTGGGGGACTCGGGAGGCATGTGCGCAGCAAAGAGGCAGGCGGGGACTGGGCACTGCTATCTTGTGGCTGTGGGCGCTGCCATCTTTGAGGGCGTGGCAGTCAATTATCATATTCTTTATTAGATAGGATTTTATCTTCAGGTTAAACAGGAGAAAGTTCAAATGTATTTGTACCCTGTATTTATTCTCCTGTTAGTTATAAAATCGTGTAAACCAAATTAAATTAGGTTCCTTGGTTATAAAACACATATTTTCATAAAAAAATATTTAAATAAACTTGTTTAGGAAATTAGGCTTTATTTCTTTTCAGATTGATACACCTTTTTCCCAATCCTAATCTTAGTAGTTTTTTTTAAGCTCCATAAGTAAACAGGCTCTCTTGGCAGATATTATCTCCTCTATTGTGTTAGTAGAAGTCTGACCCAACCAGGCAAATCCCAAAACAACTTTGTTGCTGGAAGCAAACTGAGGTTGTGGGTGAGCTCTCTGAGAGCTAGCTCTGTGTCTAAATGTTACCCAGCCATTCATTGCTGGAATGCTATTGTCTAAATAGACAAAGAATGGGGTTATTAACTTAGTTGAAGAAGGTAGTCAACGAGACATGATACTTGTAACATAAAATTGAAGAATAGTTTATAAATTGGTCTCCCTGTTCATAAATTTCTCCTCTTGGTAAAACACACACACACACACACACACACACACACACACACACACACTGGAAAATTTGCAAAGTTTTCCCTAAAATTGCACACATTTGTGAAAGACTGCAAATACAAAATCAGGTGACTAATACATGTATATGCACTGTTAGGTGCAGTCACATTCCTGTTAAAGGTATCCTTAGCATTCTGCTGCCTGGAGCATAATAGACAGTTAATAAATATTGGCAGAATGGATCAATAAAATTATGCTGTCAAGTACAGCGTATTAATTTTTAAATATGTGAGCTTCTCCCGCCTGAATATTTGACTGACTTGTTGCTACTCATTAATCTCTATGATTGTTTAATGCAATTACAGTTAATAACAAGAAGAGATTGTTCACAGCTTGCCTGTGTCTCAATTATGTACAAAGAACTCAAGCATTACAGGCTGGCTTCTTTACATCACTGAGAATGCCTACCTCCTCAGTGTATCTGTCTGCAGGGGTACATTTCATACCTGAAAGCAATGGAGCAGGGAAGGCGACACCAGGGCCGGGGAGCTCGAATTTGTTAGGTGTTGGTTCTCTTGAATTCTGTGAATGCCCCTCTCTTTGTATCAATCCACACCTGAAGATTAGGTTTGGTCTGCTGTGGATAAAACATTCCTTATTTAATGCATTCCACAGCAGCTACCAATTGAATGTGAAACTCAAGCCTTGTTTCTCCAGCTAACAAAGACCATAAGGCATTGCATTATTAAAGCTCTTGGCTGCTAAGAGGGGTGTTGGTGGGTAAATAAGTTGAGGACAGCCCTCCCCATTGTTTCTAAAACAAAAACAACTATTGGGGTGCTCCTCGGTAACAAGGTGACAGTCCTTTGATGATGGCACATAAGGTTTTCTTAAAAGGCTTTTTACTTATTGACTGTTTGAAACTATGACTTGAACTTACAACTTTAAGTCAGAAGTTTTAGATATGAAAGCTGTGAGGTTTTTCTTTTGAATCAAGTCCTTGGTAGTACAACTTTTATTTTTGTGCCTGAGACAAAAACAGCTTACCTTTTTTTTTTTTTTTTTTTTTTTTAAATACCTTTAAAACCTTACCAAGGGTATAGAATGAGTCCAAGAATACTTTTGTCCTGGATTTGTTTTTCTGACTTCAACTGAGAAGCGATATAGCCAATAAATATAATTAAATACCTCCTCCTGGTATAAAACACACACACACACACACACACACACACACACACACACACACTGGAAAATTTGCAAAGCTTTCCCTAAAATTGCACACACTTGTGAAAGACTGCAAATACAAAATCAAGTGACTAATAAATATATATGCACTGTTAGGATTGGTGTATTGGAGTGATGGCATGGCTGCTGGTGGATATGGACCATGGAAAGTCCTCTATAGAAACCTACTCTAATACTTTTGACTAATTAGAGGTTTATGTAATTAAGGCTTTTAAAAATTGCCTTTTTCTTCTGGAAGAATTAACCACTGTCATTCAGTTCTTACCAGTCACTGTAATAGTATTTTGAATAAATTGGGTATGTTTTGTATTAATGCTTATAAGCTATGTTATGTGAATGTATGTATTTATTTATTAAATATATATATATCGATTTAAATATATCTTTATTGATTTCAGAGAGGAAGAGAGAGATAGAAACATCAACAATGAGAGGGAATCACTGATTGGCTGCCTCCTACATGCCTCCTACTGGGGATTGAGCCTGCAACCGGGACATGTGCTGTTGGTGGGAATCAAACCCCAGACCTTTCAGTCCTCAGGCTGATGCTCTGTCCCCAGAGCCAAACCAGCGAGGGGGAATATATTTTTATTGATTTCAGAGAGGGAGGGAGAGAGAGATAGAAACATCAATTATGAGAGAGAATCATTGATTGGCTGCCTCCTGTAGCCCTACACTGAGGATTGAGCCTGCAACCCAGGCATGTGTGCTCATTGGGAATTGAACTGTGACCTTCTAGTTCAAGCATGTCAGACTCAAAGGCTAACATGGGCCAAATAAACAAGGTTTAAGTTTATGCGGGCTGCAAAAAAACAAGTTTCAATATTCATAGAAATGTACATTTATTTCAATAGAGACATGCTGAATACAAAGGGTTGAAATAAATGAATAATCATTAACATAATAGAACATTTTAATAAAAATTAATGTTTTCTGGAACATTAACTTATCAGATACTGAATAACTGCACAAATTAATAAGCACAATGCAAATCTATTTTTCTTGTTCTCCTAAAGCAAAATATTTCCTGTTGCACACACCAAACAAGTCAGTCCAAGAGGAATGACCTGGCAATTAGCTGCTAAAATATTCGCTGCTAGTATTAGTGGAGGGAAATAGTGCACCAACACGTAAAAGAAATGAATGCAGCATGATTATAGTAATCAGTCATTAAGCGAACATCGTAGTTTGTTATTAATAATCCTATATAATAAAAGCATAATATGCAAATCGACCGAACGGCAGAACAACCAGTTGGTGGAAGGCAGAGGCGGGACCACGCTAGCTGGCCAGACCCATCTCCTGATCGGCCGTCTGGTTGCCTCCCGCAGAGGGAGGCCAGCAGTGGCAGCAGCAGGGTGATGGGGGTGGCACTGTCCCCTGATTGGCCCACCTGGTTGCTTCCCCTGTGGGAAGCGGGCCTAAGCCGTCAGTAGGACATCTCCCGAGGGCTCTTAGACTGTGAGAGGGTGCAGGCGGTGCTGAGGGACTCCCCCCCACCACCAGTGCATGAATTTTCATACATCGGGCCTCTAGTTATGTATAACAAGATATTATAAAAATTAAGTTTCAAAATTTTTATTAAAACATTTTTTACCTACCATTCTATTGACTGGGCCTCAAAATTACTCATTGTGGGCTGCATGTGGCCTGTGGGCCACGAGTTTGACATACTTATCATAGTTCATAGGTCGATGCTCCATCATTGAGCTATGCTGGTCGAGCAGCTACTTTATGTTTAGATATTCATTCATTATATATTTGAGTACTGACTATGGGTCAGTGACTTTTTTTTTTTTTTTTTTTTTTTTTTTTTTTGGCGTTTGGGATACAGAATAGCTACTTTGTTCATGTTATTACATAATTCAGCCAAATGTACTGAATTTGCTGACAATCGTATAGTGGAAACGAGCTAGACTTCTTGTGAGTTCTAACAGAAGGCAATGCATTTATCCCTGCAATCTCATTTTAGTGTGTGTGTGGAATGCAGGGCTGAGCTCTCCATGCTGACCTGCAGGAAGCGGGGTGGGGATGGCATTGACAGACTATAGGTTTTCATTGATGTTTAGAAATTAATGCCACCCAAACCCTTTTTATTAGACCAACTCTGCTCCCTTCAGTTTACACATGGAAATTCAACATGGTATTTCTTTAAAAATAAATGTACTACTCTGGGTTATAAAGGAGTGGATGAATATTAGAAAATGGATAATTGTTTTTCCCTTTGAAATTTGCCTTAACCATGGTGGTTTAGATGTTCTGTGATTAACCTCTGTGGTCATATTAATCTGTGCTCATCTATGAGTTTCATTTCTTTCTTGTCTTGCCAGCTTGATAAAAGGGTTCAGGACACTAAACAGATGATTATCAGAAATCCATAGCTCTCCTAGAATTGAAGGCTGGGAAAAGTCCTTATGCAGCAGCTGGTATTAGATCATGTATATGATGCCCACTCCCTCATTAGGCCTTGCTCCCTCTGCTCACAGCTGTTTCTGTTCTCTGTAACAGAGCAGCAAAAGGTGCTGAGCCTGGGGAAGAAGCATGACTTACCCAGATGAGGGCCACTTGTGCTATGATAATGCGGTAAAACACCCTCAAGATGTAGTTTTGGGACCACCTGCATTAAAATAATCCAGGGTGGTTGTTACAGCCGGAGATTCCCAACTCCCATGGACTGCACTGCGGACTCAGGAATGGATGAGGAGGGGAAATCTGAAGTATTAGGAATTGGTCCCTGTGATTCCTAGTTCTTAGTCCAGCTTAAGAAGCACTATTTTAGACACTTTGTGAAAGAGGACATACAGAAGACACATGAATGCTCAAAGTCACTAATCCTCCAAGAGATGCAAAATGACAATGAGATACCATCTCACACCTTTCAGAATGGCTATTATCAACAAATCAAATGACAAGTGCTGGTGAGGATTCGGAAAAAAAGGAACCCTCTTGCACTGCTGATGGGAATGCAGACTGGTGCAGCCACTGTGGAAGACAGTATGGAGTTTCCTCAAAATACTAAAAATGGAATTTCCATTTGACCTAGTGATCCCACTTCTAGGAATATATCCCAAGAAACAAAAAACACCAATCAGAAAGAACTTATACATCCCTATGTTCATAGCAACACAATTTACCATAGCTAAGATTTGGAAACAGCTGAAGTGCAGATGAGTAGATTAAAAAACTGTGGTACATCTACACAATGGAATACTACGCTGCGATCAATGGGTCTTGGGGTCAGAATACCTTTCAGCATTTCATATAATACTGGTTTGGTGGTGATGAATTCCTTTAGCTTTTTCTTATATGTGAAGCTCTTTATCTGACCTTCAATTATTTATGATAGCTTTGTTGGACAGAGTAATCTTGGTTGTAGTTTCTTGCTATTCATCACTTTGAATATTTCTTGCCATTCTTGTCTGGCCTGCATAGTTTCTGTTGAGAAATCAGCTGACAATCATATGGGTGCTCCCTTGTAGATAACTGTTTTTCTCTTGCTGCTTTTAATATTCTCTCTTTGTCTTTTGCTCTTGGCATTTTAATTATGATGTGTCTTGGTGTGGTCCTCTTTGGATTCCTTTTTTTTTTTTTTTTTTTTTTTGGGGGGGGGGGGGGGTGGTTCTGTGCACTTCCTGGACTTGTAAGTCTATTTCTTTCCAGGTGGGGGAAGTTTTCTGTCACTGTTTCTTCAAATAGGTTTTCAGTATCTTGCTCTCTCTTTTTCTGAAACCCCCATAATTCTGATATTGGTACACTTGAAGTTGTCCCAGAGGCTTCTTACACTATGTTCAACTTTTTGGATTCTTTTTGCTTTTCCAGTTGAGTGCTTTTTGCTTCTTTGTATTCCAAATCTTTGACCTGGTTCTTGCAATCTTCTAGTCTGCTTTTAGGTCTCTGTATAATATTTTTTATTTCAGTCAGTGTATGCTTAATTTCTAGTTGATCCTTTTTCATATCCTCGAGGGTCTCATTAAGTTTATCAGCCTTTTCTAGGAAATTCTTGAAAAACCTTATAACCATGGTTTTGAACTCTATATCCAGTCGTTCACTTTCCTCCATTTCCTTTATTTGTAACCTGCCTCTTTGTCTTTGTATTTTGGCTGCTTCCCTGAGTTGATGGAGTGGTTTTGTGTGCTAGGTGTTTTATAGGGCCCAATAGCTTAGCCTCCCTAGTTACCTGAGGTGGACACTCTGGGTGCACCCCTTTGTGGACTCTATGTGAAGTCTTGTAGTTAAGCCTAGATTGTTGTTAGTATCACTGGGGGGAGTTGACCTCCAGGCCAATTGCCTGTGAGGATCAGCTGTGTCTCTGCTGTGAGAACTTCTGTGCTCAGCTTGGATGGGGCGGAATCTCAGGGTTGAGCAGACAGCCTTAGTTTCCCGTCAGCCCCAACCTAAGAGGCCCCTGTGTCTCAGTGTCCTACAGCAATGGCTGCACACAACTCTGAGAGAAGGCTGCCATCTGCGCGCTGGCAGTAAGCCAGCCATGTATTCAGCTGCCTGCCCTTTCTGCATGTGCGGGTCTCTGCACTTCTGTCTCTCCACAGCTCCTCTGAGTCTCAGGGTGCTCTTCTTTTTCCTTCTAGTTGTAGAATTTCCACTCAGCCAGCTTTCCGTGTTTCTGGATGATGTCTGCTCTGTCTTCCAGTTGCAGTTTTGAAATTGTTGTGCGAGGCAGCAGTGTAGATGTTTACCTATGCCACCATCTTGGTTTCTCTCTACTTCTATTTTCTTAAAAGAGTCTTGTTGAACTATGCCATTCTTTTCCAGTACTTCTAAACCCATGGACAGTATGTTAAACATATCAATTAGAAGTATAGAGTAGTGCAGGGGTCTTCAAACTACGGCCTGTGGGCCACATGCGGCCCGCAGAGGAGTCTGATCCTGCCCGCCAGGTTTTTTGGGCAGTGAGCGCAGCCGAGGTGTTACAGTAGGAATTAGTAGTTCATATAGTCCGGCCCTCCAGCTCTCTGAGGGACCTTGATCTGGCCCCCACTTTAAAAAGTTTGAGGACCCCTGGTAGTGGAAAAGAATATTTCTTATGTACCTAAACCATGGCACTTTAAAATATCTTAGTTTTTTATTTTTATTTTAAATTTTATAATGGAAGGCAGACAGTCTAGTGGAAAGGACTTAGAAGTTGTCCAACCTTCTTATTTAAATTTAGTTCAATAAAATTAAAAATGGAGACTTAGAAATCTGTAGCATAATTAGAGGGTGGTAGAGCCAAAATGGACAGCAGGTGTGTCTGACCCAACACTTGTGCTTGTTCTTGACTAGTATATCCTGTCCATCCTTCACGAACCTTTTTGCTTTTCTCTGTCTCAGAGCTCTAGTTTCCTCACCTTATATATAATGATTTGCAGTTTACAGAGAGCTGCAGATATTAGCTATTAGGTAACTTTCAAGGCTTGATTTTCTCTGGTGGTGTGATTTATTGACTGAACTCTGGTAAATCCCAGTTATCTTCAGCTATTTGTAAATTATTGCATAAAAGCAATGAGATTAAAAATTTTTTAGCATGTGTTCCATTCCTTATTCGTACCGGTAATTTCCTCAGAATTCATTAGATGAAGAGGAAAGGTTTTGCCTCTGAGTGTCCTTTGGTTAAGATGCCATGGAATTTGCCATTTCATTTTGCACAGACTTAGTAAACATCCTGAAAAAGGCAGTCATGACCTGGGAGGAACCTGGGTTCACAGTCTCTCTGGATCCTGCTGGTCACTGGGAATGAAGCTGTATGTGGGAGTGTCTTACACCCCCCTCTGCCCCCCACCCCTTGATTCCTGTTTGTGTGAAGTGGAAGGAAACTAAAGCTTCATCCCACACTGTTGTCTTCCAAAAGAATGCCGAGGAAAGAAACCAATTAGCAGATGAAAGCGTGGCAGTGTGTTTTACTCTTCACATCTGCCCATTCTGCGTGGCCTCCAGGTCCGGTCAGAGAGGTTGACGAGTCTGTGGAATACTTACTTGGGTTTGTCCTATGGAAACTGACTCAGGACTCAGCTGTTCATAGTGTATACCAGATGGCTCGTGAAGAGCATGTTGAAATGAAACCCAGGCTTTCAGCCTCCCCTGTGAATGCATAGCCTCAGAGGCCTGATGGTGCTGACTGATCCAAACATTTGTGAATGAGAAAAGATGGAGGAATATTTTAGTAGCATGAATATAGAGGAAGTATCTATCTGTGGACTGGGTCCAATGGAAAAAAAAACCACACACACACACACACACACCCCAGAAACAATTTAGTAATGAGTTTGATATCCTTTATTCAAGGGAAAACGATCCCTTGGTTGGGACAAACAGCACCTCACATGCAGTGGTTCCTGAGGGATTTGGTGAGAGAGCGAGTGGAGCATTAGAGGAGGCTTGGTGGGAATAGGGCATGATTGACAGGGGGCTGGGTAGTTCCTTGTAAGGCCAGCCAGTGAGCTAGCTAAAGTGGCCTTGGAGGATTGTGACAGGGAAGAGTTTCCTGTGAGTGCGGGCTGACTTATGTAGATTTGGGCTACTGGGGTGAATATTGTGGTTCCCAGTATACAAATTAACTGTCATCTATCATTATGTATATGAAATAAAGGGTGATGAATAGGGAGAAATGGCTACTCTGTTACATCAATTGACTGGAAAATGAGGCCCCATCAAGTCAGGATTTTCCCTCTTACCTTTTTGTAACTCCTATAATGGATAAAATATATTGCCATTGGCTTTGGGGGTGGGGGTTTGAGGTGTGACAGGGGGTCTAGGCAGAATTTGTGGGAGCAGTGTCTGAAAACAATCCTTACAGTGAGAGATCTGGGGGAACCTGGGGAAGAAGGCAGGTGCCTGTGTTGTGAGTCACTGTGGGACGTGCGGACACAGACAGGCTGAGCCTGCTGAAGGCATTGTTCCCGCTCCGGATGTATTGATTGAGTTTCCAGGCTGTTTCTACAGGGTGGCTATCAGTTATACCGGAGGGCTAAAACATGACTGCAGGAGGGGCTGTTTGGTCAAAAATATTTGGCTGTCATGCTAGATCAGAGTCTTTAAGTGACCGGAATCGAGGAAGGGCCAGTGTTGAAGGATAAAGACTCGGGAAAGTTCTGGAACACAAATACAATTTGAGTACAGGCAATACCTTAGTTTATTGTATTTCATATTTCACAGACATTGTGCTTTTCACAAACTGAAGTTAAGATCCTCCACCAGCAAAATGATTACAACTCACTGACTCACTGAAGGCTTAGATGGTGCTTAGCATTTTTTAGCAAAAAAGTATTTTTCAATTAAAGTATGTACATAGTTTTTTTTAGACATGATGCTTTTGAAAACTTAATAGGCTACAGTATAATGTAGACATTACTTTTACATGTACTGGGAAACCAAAAAATTTGGGTGACTTTCTTTGTCACAATATTTGCTTTCCTGTAGTGGTGTTGGGAACTGCACCTACAATAACTGAGCTATCCCTGTATTATGGGAGACAGTGCGCAATGGCACTTCTGAGCCACCAGAGGGCAGTATTCAACAAATATTTATTGAACTCGGTATCACTGAGAAATGGGAAAGAAGAGCAGCCTGCAGAGTGAAGACAACTTTGTGTTGGTTTAATGCTCCTCCCACCCCACTTTCCTGTACCTGTACCTGGCTACCTCCAATAAACATTATTTATTTTTTTCCTCAAACTTTTTCTTTCTCCCTACGCAGAGTTATTTCACAGCATTCGGTATATATTTCTGTATAGCACTTATTAATATTTTCTTTAGGTATGCTTAGATGTCTTGTACAAGGAACATACATCTTCATTTATATCACTAGGATAAACTCCTTAGAAAAAGATGGGAAAGATCTGATCAGTGTCTCCCAAATATTATGCTTATTTCTTCTACTTCTGTCAGTTTCCTGACACATTTAACACAAGCAGGAAAATCTTTTCTGTAAACTGAGCACGTGGAGCTCACAAATATATACTTGCCAAGTTACATACATCCCAAATTGTTTGGGTTTCCTACCTATTTTTTAGCTTCAACCCCGTACATATTTAGTCTTTTCTCAAACAACCTGTGGATTTCCAGCAACCTTTCTGGCTTTTACAGAGTTGCATCTGGCATGAGTTTTGACACATCTTACACCAAGCTCCCTGGTAGGCAGCTGGTTGCCACTTTTCCCCTCGATTCTCCATATATATATTGTCCTGGTCTGTGCTCTCGAACACCTGATTTATTAATTTTTTTCTTTTTGTTTAAACCTATCACTGCTTTAAATATTGAATACATTCCTTCCACTGGGCTGTATTTGAAGACTAGAGGCCTGGTGCATGAAATTCGCGCATGGGGTGTGTGTTCCTCAGCCCAGCCTGCACCCTCTCCAATCTGGGATCCCTCTCATAATCCAGGACTGCTGACTCCCAACAGTTTACCTGCCTGCCTTCCTGATTGCCCCTAACCATTTCTGCCTGCCAGCCTGATTACCCCTAACTGCCCTCTTCTGCAGGCCTGTCCCCCCCCCCCCCCCCTCCTGCAGAACTGCTCTCCCCTACAGGCCTGGGTCCCCCCCAACTGCCCTTCCCTGCAGGCCCGTTTGTCCCCAAATTCCCTCCTCTGTTGGCCTGGCCACCCCTAACTACCCTCTCCTGCAGGCTTGATTGCCCCCAACTGCCCTCCCCTGCTGGCCATCTTATGAAAGCCATCTGGTGTCCACATGGAGGCAGCCATATTTCACCACATGGGGGCAGCCATCTTGTGCATTGGAGTGACAGTCAATTTGCACATTATTCTTTTATTAGATAGGATAGAGGCCTGGTGCACGGGTTGGGGCTGGCTGGTTTGCCCTGAAGGGTGTCCCAGATCAGGGTGGGGGTTCCCTTGGGGTGTGGGGTAGCCTAGGCGAGGGGCCTGTGGTGGTTTGCAGGCTGGCCACATCCCCTGGTGACCCAAGCGGAGGCCCTGGTATCTCGGATTTATCTTCTATAATCGAAACTTTGTAGCCTTCAGTGGAGGCCAGGGCAGGCCACGAGCTTGGCTTCCTCCATTGCCAGGGAAAGCCAAGCCTCCCGTTCACTCCGTGGCTGCAGCCATTTTTGTTGGGATTTATTTATCTTCTATAACTGAAACTTTGTAGCCTTGAGTGGAGGCCTGGGCCGGCCAGGGTGTGCAAGAAGCTTGGCTTTCTACATTGCTGGGTAAGCCCAAGCCTCTTGCTCACTTCTCTGGCTGCAGCCATCTTGGTTGGGTTAATTTGCATACGTGCTCCTGATTGTCTGGTGGGCATGGCTTGTGGATGTAGTGGCGGTACGGCAATTTGCATATTTCTATTTTATTAGATAGGATTATTTCCTATGAGATGCCCATTCATTCTTAAGTGTATCTTTACTGGAGAATTTTTTTTTCTCCATCCCCTCACCTCCATCCCATCTTGAGGTTAGGGTTCTGTTTGGAATGTTTTTTTTCATATGATTCTTGTATAATCCCCTCCCCCCCAATATTTAAAGAAATTCCAGAAGGACAGGCTTCATATGCATTTATATTTGCCTTTGTTTCAGTTTTTGGTCCATGTGTAGAGAAATCTAAGATTTGTGTTTCTAATTATCCAATTTTTCTCTTCCTGTGAATTTAGATTTCATCTTCTGAGTTCAAAGCAACAGCACTTAGGCCAGGAGCAAGCAGTCCACTCCATATCTTTTCTTAAAGTTCAGGTCTTCAGGAGGGTAGCTCTAGAAAGGCACCCCTTCTGCCTGCCTGCCTGCACACCCAGAAGTCTGGGGCTTTGGGGCAGAGCTTCACCCCAGTCCCAGTGGCAAATGGACCGTGTGCTCAAGAACCAGGTAGGATTCTGGCCTGTTGACATTTTCATGATCGGTAGGTGTTTTCCAGGCTACAGTGATTGCAAACACAGTCCATTTCCCCAGGGAGGAGCATCCTCAGCCCTCTCACTTTGGTTGATGTGGGACAGAGAAACCTCTTTTCACCAAAACACTGTGAAGATGCTGAGCTGTCCCTCTTGAGAAAAGTAATGGGCATGGCTGGGTCTTCTCTGACCCGATTCACCTTGCTGGGCCCCCTCCAGACCAAGAGCCCAAGCCCATATTTATTTTGTGTTTTGTCCTGTATTTTTGAGATTCTCCAGGGCAAGGTGTTTGTGTTTATCTGTATCTATCCCAGCACTTGGCACTAATGTATTTGAATGGGTATATAAAAGTACTTGATAATTTTTCAGTGACAACTGTTGGCAAACTTTTTCTGTAAGGGGCCAGCTAGTAAATTCTTGAGGCTTTATGGACCACGGAGTCTCTGTTAGGACTACTCACCTCTCTCTGACCATTGTAATGACAGCCTCCTTGCAATCGATTAGAGTCTGTGTTACAGGGAAACTTCATTTATAAAAACAGGTGCCAGGCCTGCGTTTGTTCCATGGGCCCCAGTTGGCCCATGCCCAGTATAGTTTTTAACATAAAATCAGGTTTATAAGTTATTTTGTCTACCATATTGCTTTAACATTGCATTAAGCAAATGCATAAAATACATGCACTTATGAATAATGGATGGATGAATTGTTGTTTCCAAAGGCTGAATGATAATTACAACTACTTTTTCTGATAATGCTTCAAGGAAGTTTTCAGAGGTCACGTAAGGGATCATGTAGGTTGTATGTGTAAATATTTACTTTATAGTTAAAACTGGAGGTTTGATTTTAGTAAATGGAAAGTTTTGATAAGTCCATTTGAAATGGTCTCTTCAAGCAAAACTGGCAGGTTTTTTCTAAGCCAAATTGTGGCTAAGTAGAGTGTTTTTTTAAAAAAAACTCTTTAAAGAAATTGGTTTTGCTTCAGGTAATGTGAATGTAGCCAAAATATCTCAATGTTTATAGACCAATGATCTAATATTTGAAGTATTATTCATCCCCACCAGTCTTCTGGGCGTGTGTAGAGTAGAAGATGTTTGTTTAGTTTCACAACACAGAAAGGTATTTATAATAGGAAAAAAGCGCAGGATTTGTATGGTCATTGCTGACATAGTGTAAGGACTTACTGTTAAGTGGAATGAGGAAATGTTTACTGTCATTTCTAAGTCATTCTTGGAGCCCTCTAACTTCATGTGTTCTTCCTGTCGGCCTACGTAACTGCCCATGGCGGAGGAGTTTCGGTCCTGGTGCTCACACACACTTGATTTCCTGGCCAGTGCCCAGGCTTCTCCCAGAGCTGTCCACTGCCTTCTGGAGCACTCTGTGGTGAACGCCCCAATGTTTAACCCTTTCCCACACCTTCTCTTGGCCACTTTGCTGTTAGAAAAACCCAGTCCTCTCTTTTCTCCTGAAGTCTTTCCCAGTGGCGTTTGCTGTCTTTCCCAAACCCTTACACCTCAGGGCTGGAAGAAGTGTCCACTTCCAGACAATTAACCTGAAATGTTCATGTAGAAATATCTGTGCCTTATACCACTTGATTAAACAATCCAAAATCTCTCCTCCCTATTATTATTATTATTATTATTATTATTATTATTATTATTGATTTTAAGGAGGAGGGGAGAGGGAAAAAGAGATAGAAACATCAGTGATGAGAAAAAAATCATGATTGGCTCCTTCTGCATGCCCCCTCCTGGGGATCGAGCCCACAACCCGGGCATGTGCCCTGACCGGGAATCTAACCGTGACCTCCTGGTTCATAGGTTGATGCTCAACCACTGAGCCACACCAGCAAGGCTCTCATTAGTATGTTGACCTCTCATTTTTCTGCTTTATTCAGTGCAGAGTTGACCACCTGCCTCAGTGCTGTCTAGCCCCCCACCTCCACACACACACACACACACACACACACACACACATACACCCTGCCATCATGCTGGGAGAATACAATGGAGACCAGGAGGGCTTATCAACTTCTCTTCTCTTCCAATCCTTGACTTCCATTTCTACTCTAACCACTTTCTCTAACATCCTAACCCAGGATATACTTATTCCCTCAGAGGGCTTCACTTTTGCATTGTGAAATCCCAACACCTCACTCTGCAGCTTGCCCAACATCTCACTTTGCAGCTTCAACTAAATCTGCTTAGTCAAAATAATCTACGTTCTTCCTTCTTACCAGCCTCCTGTCATTGCTTCCTTCCAGTGTCATGTGCACAGTCTAATGCTAAGCTACTTTCTTGACAATATCCTCAAACTTGCTCTATTGTTCTTACACATCTACCTGGGAGAACCTAGCTGTTGACAGTCTGCTCAGGTCTTCTTGAGCTGCACTAGCTCCAGATTGCCCAGACTCTAGTTCTGTGGAGTGGGTCACTCATAACCAGACCAGCTAGTTTCAGGGTTGTGTAGTCCTCTCGGTGTCTTAAGTAACAGTGTCTGTTATTTAAGAGGATATCTCCCTAACACTGTAGGTGTGCTGCATTTCCATACACTCCCTTCCTGTGATCCTGCACCAATAATTACAGCTACTCATGCTCCTTTCAGGCGAGCTAGTCAAGTTTTAGCTCTTTCAACCAGTCATCACATGGTTGTGCTTCCTCAAACAATGTCTTCCTGTAGGATACTGTCTCGCTAGGAGATTTAACTTATTTTGTCAAGGTTCTTATGGTGTTATGTCTCAGCACATAACACCAATGGTTTTTAGTCTTATTTTGACTTTACACTGTAATTGGGGAGCTAAAGATGAGCTTTTGGGCAAATGTGAAACAATTCAGAAGCATCTTGCCTAGCTTAGATAAGCTAGAGTTAATAAGGCACTGTTCATACTCTTATATAAATCAGCCTGCTCATTTTGAGAATTAAGAATTTGATATAGAACAACTCTATGCCAACAAATTGGACAATTTAGATGAAATGGGTGAATTCGTAGGAATTTACAATCTTCTGAAACCGAGTCAGAAAGAATCAGAAAATCTGAGTAGACAGATTACAATTAGTGAAATTGAAGCGGTGATTTAAAAAACCCAAAACTCCCAACAAACAAATGTCCTGGACTGGATGGCTTCCCAGGTAAATTTTACCAAACATTCAGAGAAGAACTAATGCTTATAATTTTCAAAGTATTCGAAACAATTCAAGAAGAGGGAAGACTGCCAAGTTGTTTTTACCAGGCCATCATTATCCTAACTTTAAAACCAGATAAAAACACTAAAAAGAGTGAAAATTGTAGGCAAATATCCCTGATGAACATAGATGCTAAAACCCTCAACAAAATATTGGCAAACTGGATCCAGTAGGATTTACTCTGGAGATGCAAGGTTGGTACAATATCTGCAAATCAATAAATGTGATACACCACATAAACAACATGATTATATCAATAGTTGCAGAAAACACATTTGATAAAATTCATCTCCCATTTATGATAAAACCTCTCAGCAAAGGGGGAGAGAGGGAACATGCCTCAATATAATAAAGGGCATATATGGCAAACCCACAGCCAACATCATACTCAATGGACAAAAATGAAAAGTGTTTCTTTTAAGATCAGGAATAATAGAGAGATGTTCACTTTCACCATTCTTATTCAATATAGTCCTGGAAAGTCCTAGTCACAGCAATCAAAGCATGAAGAAGAAATAAAAGGCATCTAAATTGGAAAGGAGAAAGTAAAATTATCATTATTTGCAGATGACATGATGCCGTAGATAGAGAACCCTAAAGATGCCACCAAAAAAACTACTAGAACTGATAAATGAATTCAGTAAAGTTGCAGGGTGCAAAATAACCAGAAATCTGTAGGAATTTTGTACACCAATCATGAACTATCAAAAAGGGAAACTAAGAAACAATCGCATTTACAACTACATAAAAAAATATGTTGGAGTAAGTGTAACCATGGATGTTAAAGACCTGTACTCAGAAAATTAGAAGATACTCAAGAAATAAATTGAAGAAGATACAAATAAGTGGAAGTGTATACCATGTTCATAGATAGGAAGAATTAACACAATTTTAATGTCCACATTACTCAAAGTAATCTATAGATTCAATGCAGTTCCAATCAAGATACTAACGGTATAGTTCACAGAACTAGAAAGAATATTCCAAAAATTTATACAGAACCACAAACAACCCTGAATAGCCATAACAATTTTGAGAAAGAAGAAAAAAGTTGGAAGAATCACACTACCTGATATCAAACTATATTACAAGGCCATAGTAATCAACACAGCATAATATCGACAAGAACTGGCATGTAGATCAATGGAAAAGAATAGAGAGCACAGAAATGAATCCTTGCCTTTATGGTAAATTAATACTGACAGAGAATGCAAGAGCAAACAATGGAGTGAAGATAGTCTGTTCAATAAGTGATATTGGGAAAAAATGGACAGATGTGCACAAAAGTGAAACTAGACCAACTTCTTCCACCATACACAAGAATAAATTAAAAGTGGATTAAAGACTTAAAACATTAGATGTGAAATTATAAAAATCCTAGTAGAAAACATAGGCAGTAAAATCTCAGACATTTCTCATAGCAATAATTTTTTCTGATGTATCTCCTTGGACAAGGGAAACAAAAGAAAACTAAACAAACGGGACTATATCAAACTAAAAAGTTTTTGCATAGCAAAGGAAACCAACAAAATGTAAAGACAATCAACAGAATGGGAGAACGTATTTGCCAATGATACATCCTATAAGGGGTTAATATCCAAAATATGTAAAAAACTTATAAAACTCAACACCGAAAAAAAAACCCCACCAAACAATCCAGTTAAAAAATGTGCAAAGGATCTGAATAGATATTTCTTCAAAGAGGACATACAGAGAGACAATAGACATAGGGCTAGATGCTCAGCTAACATTAGAGAAATGCAAATTAAAACCACAATGAGCCGAGATCGGTTTGGCTCAGTGGATAGAGCGTCGGCTTGGGGACTGAAGGGTCCCAGGTTCGGTTCCGGTCAAGGGCATGTACCTTGGTTGCAGGCACATCCCCAGTAGGGGGCATGCAAGAGGCAGCTGATCGATGACTCTCGTCGATGTTCCTAACTCTCTCTCTCCCTTCCTCTCTGTACAAAATCAATAAAATATATTAAAAAAAAAAAAAAAAAAAACCCACACACACAAAAAAACACCACAGTGAGCTATCACCTCACACCTGTCAGAATGGCTCTCATCAATAAATCAATAAGCAGCAAGTGTTGGTGAGGTTGTGGAGAAAAGGCAACTCTCATGCACTGTTTGGTGGGAATGCAGATTAGTGCAGCCACTGTGGAAAGCAGTATGGAGTTTTCTCAAAAAATTAAAAATGGAACTGCTATGACACAGTAATTCCACTTCTAGGAATATAGCAAAAACAAAACAAAACAAAACAAAAAAAAACACTGATTCAAAAGAATATATGCACCCCTATATTCATTGTAGCATTATTTACAATAGCCAAGATTTGGAAGCAGCCCAAGTGCCCATCAATAGACGAATGGATTTAAAAGCAATAGTATAGCTTAGCCGGTGTGGCTCAGTGAATGAGCATCAGCCTATGAACCAGGAGGTCATATCGATATTTTGATTCCTGGTCAGGGCACATGCCTGGGTTGTAGGCTCTATCCCCAGTAGCGGAGTGAGCAGGAGGCAGCAGATTGATAATTCTTTCTCATCATTCCTATTTCTATCTCCTTCTCCCTCTCTCTGAAGTCAATGAAAACATACATTTTTAAAAAAAGCAATAGTACATTTACACAATTAAATACTATCCATCTATAAAAAGTTACCTGGAGAGTAACATGCTAAGTGAAATAGTTATAGAAAGACAGATTTTATACAATTTCACTTATATGTGGTATCTAATGAACAAAATAAACTAACAGAGAAAACAGAAACAAACTCATAAAAACAGAAAACAGACTAACTGCTGTCAGAGGAGGGTGGGGTTGGAGAGCTGGGTGGAAAAGGTGAAGGGATAGAGCAAAAAAACCTCCAAAAAAACCTCATAAACACAGCAGTCTGTTGTCAGAGGGAAAGAGGTGTCAGGGGAGGGTAAAGAGGGAAAAGCGGGGATAAAGGGTGATGGAAGGAGACTTGCCTTGGGGTGGTGAACACAATATAGATGTTGTCTTATAGAACTGTACACCTGAAACCTACATAGTTTTATTAACAAATTTCATCCTAATAAAGTTAATTAAAAGAAGACTAACAAATGTGCTTTAATTAAAAGAAAAGAGCTTATTGTTATAGAAGCTGTTACTCTGCTTGATTTCTCAAGTTGAGATGCTGGGAGGTGGCATGTACCATTCTCCCTAATCCATCACTGTAGCTGTCATTTTGGGTCAAGTGTGTGGGTGGTTGTATTACCAGGCCTTTTGTGGTAATTCAATTAGCACCATGGCTGGAACATCAGCTTAGGACTCAAAAAAATAACATTAGTATTCAGGACATGAACTATCATTGTTTTCATCGGTGAAAGCTCTTGTTAAATAAACACATTTTGAAAAATTACAATGAGCAAATAAAGAAGGCAATTTTAAGTATTTTTGTGTGACAGTGACCTTTGTTCTATTCTTAGCCTGTCTCTAGAATATGGGCTTTCATTGTGTGGCCACTAAAGGACTCATCAAAATTTCATATCTGTGTGGGGCCCATGGTCCGTGGCTGCCATCTGGCTCTGCCTCAGGCTGGGCCATAATTATTTTATGTGCACTCCCAGGTCCTCCTCCCCACCTTCACTGACTCTGCTGTTCCTTTCCTCCAGCTTTTCTGTCTTCTGACCTTATTCTGTTAGGGGAGGAAAATATTCATTAACACTAGTTTTTGGGTTTTCCCTTCCCCTTAAAGACATTGGTTAGGTCTCAGTGTTTTTCAAGGCATAGGCGCCATCTGTCTAATCTGGGACTCCTAGTTCTGACTCGTGGCTGGAAAGGCAGGCGGCCTCCTGTGGATGTCAGGCAGCTTCCTAATCTTGTTTTTTTCCATGTCAAAATCTTTTTTTCTGAGCTGTGCACTTTGAGTCTCTGAATCTGAATTAAAACCTCTCTGAATACTCTAAGCCACAGTTTCTCTCTCTCTCTCTCTCTCTCTCTCTCTCTCTCTCTCTCTCTCTCTCTCTCTCTCTTTCTCTTTTAACCACTTTGACTTTCAGAAAAATGAAATAAGATTTTTTAAATTATTCACAAATACTTTTTATTGTATATGTTACACAGCAGGGGAGGGCAGGGGAAGATGTGTAAACCCTTGATGGAGGTTCCTGACTTGATAAAGATTCAATCTAGGACAGAAGAGAAGATGAACAAATAATGATGACCTTCAGCAGAGTGGTGTAACTACTGAATTAATGGCTCAGAAAATTAGTGTCAGAGAAGATGTGGAGGGAGAAGGAAGCTTTTTGGGGCTGTGGTGTTTTGGGGAACACAGTGGAGACATGTAGTTTAAGTTGCTAAGATGGAGAGATGAGAATGTTAGAGGATATTGAGTATTTGTGTTAGGAGAATCAAGGACTCCTGTGTGAGAATCAGGGCTGAAAGGTGTATGGTGGAAGGCCTACTCTACAGCCCAAATGGACTTTTGGAATCTCCACCAAGGGTTTATACATCTTCCCCTGCCCTCCCCTGCTGTGTAACGTATACAACAAAAAGCTGTGAGTAATTTAGAAGATTTTGAGCAGTGTGTGTGTGCTTGTACACGTGTGCTTGCGTATGTTCACTCACAAGCCTTTTCGATGTTTAATAAATGATGGAAAGGTATTGAAATGCAGAGTAGATCAGAAGATTAAGGCGGAACAATTAGGAGATTCTTGAAGTGTTACATCTGCTAGAGGAGAATTCTAGACCTGGGGTAGAGAGGATTCTATAGATTTGCAGGGACAAGGAAAGTTCACTCTGATGCTTTGAGTCAGGACAGTGGGGAGAATGTTAGTATCAGGATTTCAATAGAGGAGTGAGGTGTGGCAGTTCAGCCTTGGGTGAGAGGGTGAGGTCTGTTTTGCATGCGGCTTTGTGGTGATGTGAGGGTGCTCAAGAGGAAATGCACAACTGCCAGCTGTCAATGTGAGGCTGGAGGGATGCCTGGGGAAGGACCAGCAAAGTGTAAGTGTAGGGCTACCTGCTTGGAGTTTGTACTTAAATGGACAAGGTTTAGAAGGTGGAGGAAGAGCACCAGATAGGTGAGCTGAGGGAGAGTTTGAAGAAGGGAGTGGTTGGTAGGCCCAGCCTCACAGTTTCGAGGAGGGTGAAGTCATCATCCTTGGGAAGCCTTCCAGATTAACCCATTTTCTCCTGCTTCCCACTCACTCTGTCACACCCAGCTCTTCTCCGGTTTTGCCTAAACAAAGATTTCCAGTGTGTTATGATTGGCTGCCTGCCCATGTTATCTCCCTCTGAACTACAGTTCTAGGTCTGGAGAGCAGAATCCATGTATAACCCAGACTCAGGAGCCTCATATAATACCACGTGTTTGAAGGTTATGTCAATACAAGTCAACGCCAAGCAAGATTTTAAACGTATGTTAAAAATGACATTAATTATTACTAGACCCGATACAATATCAAGAACATGCCAGCAGGTCCATCTATTCAGTCTCAAAAGGAAATACTCCTTCCTCTTTATGGCTGAATAGTATTCTATTGTGTGAATGTATCATAGCTGTTTTATCCACTCATCTACTGATGGACACTGAGCTGCTTCCAGATCTTGCTAAGTGAAATAAGCCAGTCAGAGAAAGACAAGCACCACACGATTTCACTCACATGTGGAATTTAATGAACAAACTGAATTAACAAGAAAAATAGAGACAAACTCATAGATAGAGAGAGAGTAGGAAGATAGCTTTGGTGGTGGTAGGGGGTGTGGGTGGGGTTGAGAAATTTAGCAAAAAGGAAAAAAGAAGAAGAAAGAACTTATGGCATTGGTGAACAGCATGGTGATTTGGGGGAGTGAGCTGGCTGAAGGTGGAAGGGGGGATACATGGTGATGAAAAAATAAAATAATAAAAAAAGAACATGCCAGCAGGCTGGGTGCAGGTGGGCAAGGGGGAGATGGGGACATCTGTAACAGTGTCAACAACAACAACAACAAAAAAGAACCAAAGTATTTGGAGCTGTGAGGAGATGAGTGATTATTTAGTCTAAATTCTTTTTCTTGTAAGGAAATGATGACTCATAAGATTCCTAGGTACTTAACACTAGAACAGTGTTTCCCTGAGACCATAGCGCTCCATAGGGGTGCTTCTGGAAGATGTGGACTTCCAGGTACCAATACATCATCTGAATCAGGATCTCTTAGACTCAGAGGAAGGCTGGGACCTTTATTGTTTACAAGCATTGCAGGTGATTCTCATACACTCTAAATTCTGAGTCACCAGTGAGAGTCCTTCCTGAGGGCAGGAGTTGTGCTGGGCCTTGAGGACACAAGGAAAAAGACTACTGTAGTTTCAAACGGGCATGCCTACTGGGTTAGTCAGGTGGGTGTAAGCCGATGGGTTTGTCACTATGGAGAGGGTGTTCTTTAGATCAGCCAGTCGTCTACTCAAGGGCAGGCAGCTGTGCTATGAGGTAATGTATACCTAATTGCCAGAGCATTTCTTTCTTCCTTTCTTTCTTTCTTTCTTTCTTTCTTTCTTTCTTTCTTTCTTTCTTTCTTTCTTTCTTTCTTTCTTTCTTCCTTCCTTCCTTCCTTCCTTCCTTCCTTCCTTCCTTCCTTCCTTCCTTCCTTCCTTCTTTCTTTCTTTCTTTCTTTTTTTTAAAAAAATATATATTTTATTGATTTTTTTACAGAGAGAAAGGGATTGGGATAGAATTAGAAACATCAATAAGAGAGAAACATTGATCAGTTGCCTCCTGCACAGCTCCTACTGAGGATGTGCCCGCAACCAAGGTACATGCCCTTGACCGGAATCGAACCTGGGACCTTTCAGTCCGCAGGCCGATGCTCTGTCCACTGAGCCAAACTGGTCAGGGCCAGAGCATTTCTTTTTTAAAGAGAAGCTAGCAATGCAGATCTTTGTTTTCTATTTCCCAACTTTAGCATACTGTGTGGACCAAACAAGACAGGCCTACAGGTTGGAGTCAGCCTTTAAACTGTGATCTCTCCTTTAGGAACGGAGGCCAGTAGGGTAGCCAGGAATGAGAATACATGTTTGCCCTACAGTGATGGGAACATTATGGGTAGACACAAGTAGAAGGTGCAGGGGGCAGAGGGAGCCATCAACACTGCTTGAGCGAGGTCAGGTCACCAATATTTATTTTGGGGAAAAATAAACTCATTCATTCAATGGGCAGAGTCCTTCTCCTGTTATCCAGAGAACACGCATATCTGTGTTTTTATGTCTCAAAATGAGAAAGTTTGTTACTCTAAGTTGTTTTAGGAAAACTGATTTCTTAACCATTCGGCTGTAGGGACTGTAGATAATTTACAGCAGGAGTTAATGTGGAGGTGTTGTAAGCCTGTCTCCCAGGACCCACTTTGTTACACTTGAAGTGTGTTTTCTGCTTTGAAACCATTTAAGGAAAGTGATTATGATAAAAGACCATAAGTACACTCGAGAAAACTTAGAGTTGTGGAATTATTTAGATATGATGCAAAGATGACACATTTAAAACAAAAATAGATGCAAATATATAAAAGGAAATACTCTACAGACAGTCCTCAGGTTACGTTAGACTCAACTTATGTCGTTTCGTGGTTACATTGCCATCTCCTATTTATTTATAAAAAAAGTTCTGTCATTTCGACATATGTACATATGTGCTTTATGTTTAAGACATTTCTGTGTGTCGGGTAAAGGGGCTGGGAATTCCACTTGACAAATTTAGACCAATCCCTATAAAAGGATGTAAAACTTTTTTAGGGAGGTAGGCACATTGAGTACGAAAATTACTTTAATAGCTTAACTTTTATTGCACTTCTTTTCTGTTTGGGGTTGAGATGCTATGGCAGGCCTTTTGTGGCCTTTAAAAGGCATCTGTATTGAATTTGAATAAAATGCACACAATTCTAAGTTTACAATTCATTGAGGTTTTCAGAACATGTTTATTGAGATATGGTTCACCTACTATTTAATTCACTCTTTTAAAGTATACAATTCATTGGTTTTAGTGTATTCACAGAGTTGGGTAACCATCACCACTGTCTAATTTCAAAACATTTTCATCACCTCAAAAGAAACTTCATAGCCATTAGCGGTCACTCCCCATTCTTGCCTTTCCCTAACCCCTGGAAAGCAGAAATCTGCTTCCTGATTCTATGGATTTACCTATTCTGGGCATTTCACATAAATGGAATCTTATCTAATAAAAGAGTAATATGCAAATGGACCATACCTCTACTACACCCACCAACCATACCCACCTGCCAATCAGAGCAAGTATGCAAATTAACCCCAACCAAGATGGCTGAAGCCTCAGAGAGCAGGAGGGAGGCTTGGGTTTCCCAGGCAATGGAAGAAGCCAAGCTTTCCACTTGCCCTAGCCAGCCTAAGCCTCCACTTAAGACTACAAAGTTTCAATTATAGAAGGTAAACAAATCCAAACAGAAATGGTGGCAGCCACAGAGTGAGCAGGGGGCTTGGCTCCGCTCCAGGCTACAAAGTTTCAATTGTAGAAGATAAATAAATTCCAGATACCAGGGCCTCCACTTGGGTCACCATGGGGGTGTAGCCAGCTTGCAAACCACCACAGGCCCCTTGCCCAAGCCACCCCATGCCCCAAGGGAACCCCCACCCTAATCTGGGACATCCTTCAGGGCAAACCAGCTGGCTCCCACCCATGCACCAGGCCTCTATCCTATCTAATAAAAGAGTAATATGCAGATTGACCATCACTCCAACACACAAGATCAAGATAGCTGCCCTCATGTGGTCAAAGATCCTGCCCTCATGTGGACACAAGATGGCCACCACAAGATGGCCAGCAGGGCAGGGCAGTTGGGAAGGACCAGGCCTGCAAGGGAGGGCAGTTGTGGGTGATTAGGTAAGTAGTTGGGAGGCACCAGGCCTGCAAGGGAAGGCAGTGGGGGGTGATCAAACCTGCAGGGGAGGGCAGTTAGGGGTGAACAGGCTGGCAGAGGAAGGAAGTTGGGGGCAACCAGGCTGTCATGGGAATGGTTAGGGGGTGATCAGGCTGGCAGGCAGAAGAGGTTAGGAGAAATCAGGAAGGCAGGCAGGTGAGCAGGTGGGAGCCAGCAGTCCTGGATTATAAGAGATCCCCGACTGCCCATTTAGGCCTGATCCCACTGGGCTGAGGGACACCACCCACCCCCACATGCACGAATTTCGTGCACCGGGCCTCTAGTTATATAATATGTAGTCTTCTGTGTCAGGCATCTTTCACTTAGCTTCATGTTTTCAAGGCTCATCCATGTTGTAATATGTATTATTACTTCATTCTATTTTATGTCTGAATGGTATTCCATTGTATAGTTAGACCATATTTTGTTTATCAGTGGATGAACCTTGGGTTGTTTTTATTTTTTTATTAATATGAGTAATGCTGCTATGAACATTCATGTATAAATTTTTGTGTGGGTATAATTTTTTTATTTCTCTTGGGTATATACCTAAGATTAGAATTGTAACTCTTTTTTGCTACCTAGAAATTCATTGTAGAATGGAAGGAAGGCTGATGAGTGGTTACCATCGGGACTGCATTATCAGCTTGCAGTAGAAATCCATCAAGAATCATTTAGGGCACCCCTGTGTTACAGGTTGCCTCAAGTTCATTCCTTAATACCAAAGTTACACTGGAGGGTTAAGCGTATCTGAAGTATCAGGGTTGTAGCTATCAGTTTGAAGTTCATATAAAATAAGTAGTGGCCCTCACTTGTAATATAGATATATTGTTTCCCAAAATGAATGTTTCTCATTAGTGATGACTCTCACAGTAATTCACAGAGAGATAAGCAGGTAATTGTTGAGACTTGCTAATCTGTGTGAGACATTTCTGCAAAAAACAATGACGCCTCTTGACTCTTGAGAACCCATGATTATGTTAAGCATTTGGACTATATTTAAAATATCCTGATAATGGGTGTTCACATCTATGTGTGTCTTGTGTGCTAGTTATTTAAAAAACTTGTTGATCTAGAAAAAAAATAATTTATACCTAGATTAAGCCTTTGTTACACTATTTTCCCTTGGAATATTTTCCCTGTTGTCTGCAACAGCATACACTGGAGTATGAACTCGTATTTATTGTCTATAAATGTGCTTTATATTTCACCCTGTATAAGTAGTTTTTGTGATTGTTAGGCGAACACAGTGTAGCTTAACACTTAAGCACATTTTTGCGTGTGATGTTTTCAGTGAACTTAACTAGCTTCCGTAGGGCACAGGTTGTCTTGGATTTCATGTCTAGATGAAACCTGGCACGTACATTATAACCCTGCAGCAAATCTTCCTTTCTTCCCTGGGTTTTATTTAGTTCTTTCTAGTTGTTTTTCACTCCTGGCTTATTAATAATTGCGGTTTAGCAAAAATAATTTGAGATTGGAAGCTAAAAGTTGGTAATGGTATAGAGAAGTGGACCAGAAGTTATGTTTAGACTCTGTGTTTTGTGTGTGTGTGTGTGTGTGTGTGTGTCTACCCCTTCCTTCAAATCTGAATGTGGTTGACATTTGAGCTAATGATGATTGAGTGAGAATTTTGAATTTTATAAAGACAGTTGGCTTTTCATTATCCAGGTATGCAATTGAGAGCTTTGCATTTTGCTTTAGTTTTTCCTTCCTGGTTGTGTAAGGACTTGCATGCCCTGCCCAAGAGAAGGTGAAGTAGGAGCTGTAGTTTACATTAGACATTGAGATGAAGGGCTCAGTGGTGCTGGAAGGAGGGTGATGATGCAGGAATAATGTTTAGATTTTTGACCCTGTGATACTTTTGGGATTCCATTTAGAATTCAGTGATCTGTGCAATTCTGATTACCAATTTCTTGGATTCTGTGAGTTGGCTTTGGTCTAGCTATCAAATGATATTAGTATTGGCAAACATAATCCTGGTGTACCCCTGGGTATTATGTAGTACAGTGCCAAATTTTAGAGGCCAGTGACTTGAGAATTCTGCCACTTAAGGCAATATTTTCTGATTATATGCTGATTTGCTGATTATAAGGTAACCAAGAACAAGCTATAATTCAGACGGTTAACCACAGTTTTGAGAGATGCTTAGGCTTAAAATGCTATTTTGCCCACACATTTCAAAACAGGGTTAGACTTTTAAAGAGGAATTTTCAAGAATTGTTACATCTTTTTATATTTCTGTTGCCAGATATACCATACCAGGTACATGCATAGCAGTTTTCATTACATTATTTTGGAATGAATGAATAAAGGAATACTTCCTTAATATCTTCTATAAAAGTAGGACAGATTATTTAAAAGGGAAGTTGAATTTTAGCATGCATATTCCTTAGCCTGGAAAGACTTGCATGTAGCAATCAATAGTAGCGACAAGCTCTTAACTTAAAAAAATTTTTGTCTAAGAATAGACAAAAAGGTGTATAACTGGAGTAACATGTTTCCACACTCTCGTCTGTTTTTATTGTTGAGCTATGGACAAAGGTAGGATGAGTTTATTCCTTGCAGTAGAAGGCTACTTGAATAAAGTGATTTCAGGAACTGAGGTAGGTTCTTCCATCAGAACACAATCAACCCCCCCTCCCCTCTTACCCCTGAAATTTAACCATCATTTTGGTCTTTATTTTTGTTTTGTGTTTCCTTGGTTAGATATTTGTAGTGTAAATGTTCGTAGGATTTAACGTAAGTGATTAGTATGTGTAAACCACATTTCAGCCCAGAGAAGTTGGGTAAAACGCCCTGCCCTCCCGGAGTAAGCAGTGTAGACTCAGACGCCCAGAGCAGAGGGAAGGAGGTTGCTAATTTCATTGTGGAGTTCCCTCTGTGCTGTTCACAGACTTTCATTTGATGCTCAGTACCTGTATATAGGGAGCTAGTTACTGACATGGTCTCAGCTCAAGCAGCTGTATTGCAATTCAGTTTCCTCCTATATAAATGGGTAAGAGCTCCTACCACATAGAGCTGCTGCGAAGATTAAGATAGATTTTGCACAAGTAAAGAGTAAGTGTTGGTTGTCATAATCTGGGTTCCCGTTTTATAGTTGAGGAAACTGAGACCTGGAAAAGTTGGGAAACTTTGTGTCTATTACATAAGAAAGGAGTCTGGTACTTTTGTTTTAGCTTTTCTCACTCCAAGTTTCTTTTAAAAAAATAAATATGTTGTTATTGATTTCTGAGAAGGAAGAGGGAGAGAAAGATAGGAACATAAATGATGAGAGAGAATCATTGACTAGCTGTCTCCTGCACACTCCATATTGGGAGTCGAACCCGCAACCCAGGCATATGCCTTGACCTGGAATTAAACCTTCACCTTCTGATTCTAAGGTTGATGCTCAACCACTGAGCCATATTGGCCAGGCCAAGTTCCTTTTTCAAATTTTTAGCCCATTCCTTTCGGAGGAACTGGCTTCTCTACCATCATGTCTGACTTTTTCAATCATTTCACTCTGGGAAAGGAAAGAGCTAGGGGTAGACATTTTTTCTATTTAAATTATGTTTAATTTTTACCTGGTGTTTTTGACTGTGTGCCATAATCCTTGCATTTGTCAGTTTTTGGCATGAGTGCCCAAGGAGATCTGTCAGAGATACTGCAGCATAAATAGTGCTAGAGATATTTCATGGAATTCACTGTAAAAATTGTCCTGTTTTGTGGAGTAATAGTGATCATATAATGGTTGCTTCAAAAATGAGTTTTAATGAAAGAAAGGAGAAAGGGGTGTTTTCAATTCATTGCCAGTTTTAGAGACTGCCTGAAAAGACCCCGCATTTTGAAGTGTGTGGCCCGGGGCTCCTCGCTACAATGCCTCTTTCATTTCAATGCTGACACTTTGCATGGAAAATGAAGGCAGACCCAGTTTGGGTGAATTGTTTCATGAAGGGGTACCTGTGTTCCATCGAGGCTTCTGATGGTAAATGTTCTTTGTGTTTGTTTTGTGTTGCATTTCTTATGTTGAAATAAATGGTAGGTAAGATGATGATGGTATGCATGTGTCTTAAATCTCATGGTCCAGTAGCTGATCAATCAATAAATAACTTAAATTGGAACTAACTTTGAGGGCGCCCCCCCCCCTCCCCCCCACCCCCTATGGAAACTCATAGCCTAGTTTTTGTCAGCAAACATCTCTTCTCTCCCTCTCTCTCTCTCTTTTGGTGATTTTATTTCTTATTTTATTTCTTTTTTTTGTTTTTCATTTTTAAAATTAAGGTATTATATGTGTACATATCTTACCATTGCCTTGCGCCCCCCCCCCAAAAAAAAAAAAAAAAATCTCTTCTCTTGAAACAGTTCAAATGGGCACTGGTTTTGCACTGTGATTTGCACAAAATATGGTGGGGAGTGCTTTTGGGATTCTAGATGTCTTTAAAATGACTGCTTAACAGGAATTGAAAAATTTAAACAAGATGAGTGCCTGCTGACTTGCATTAGTGGGTGTTTTGCTGATAACCCGTCTGGTATGAAGTGGTCTTCGAGATGTTCCCAGAATGTCTGGGATTTAAATCATGTTGGTTATGTGGTCAGAATTGGAACTGAGAGATGCAGCCTTAGAGAAACTTGCTGCTTCTATTGGTGGGAAATCTCCTCCAGCAAGAGGATTAAAACGAAACCATAAACAAAAAAGGGTGTGATGATAATTCCCATTTGTTCACTAAATTAATATGCTCATAGGAGGAGAAATGGCTATTTTGAAATTTGTGGTCTTGGCACATATTGCCTATATATTTAGTTGATAGATATTTTCTTTCACAAAATATGCCCATTAAAAGCTTCTGATCAAGGGCTTCTCCAGAGGCTACAGGCGGTAGGACAGGTTTGGCAGCCGTGTTTATGTGAGGTGTTTCTGCACGCTGCTCCGCCCTTAATATGCCTGGGAGAGTAATTACAGCTTCCCAGGGAGAGTCCTTGGCCCTGTGAGTATCTTAGCTTTTTTTCCAGCGGGACCACTGGTCAGCACCCAGGGCTGCAGGGCTGGAGGAAGCAGGAGCCCTGACTATAGTGTGTAGTCTTCTTCATCTTCTGTTTTTGAAAGGGTCAAATATTTTCATGTGTCATTGTGTACTGTGAAGTAGGTTGGGCAAATATTTCTTTTCCTTTAAAAATAGGGGATGGAGCAGTGACTTATCAGAAGTTCCTAGCCCAACTGGCATGGCTCAGTGGTTGAGCATCCACCATGCTCGATTGCAGGCTTCATATCCAATGTGGGATGTGCAAGAGGCAGCCCATCAGTGATTCTCTCTCATCATTGATGTTTCTGTCTCTCTCCCTCTCCCTTCCTCTCTGGGGGAAAAAATAAGCCTGTGGTGTAAGATGGGTCCAGAATTGAATCGCAGGTCTCGTCTGATGTACGTCTCAGATGGTAATGATTTTACTTAATTGTATTAAAAACTATGGGAAGGGACCAGGAAGAGGAAAACAGCCAAGTTTTTAGAGAAGGCAAGGTGTGGCTCTTGACTACATAGTGATTACTCCGGTTTGTGTTGACTTTTGATAACGCAAGTGGGAAACACGTGGTCTTGAGTTCCTGTGAATCACCTCATTACATAAAATGAGTCACACCTCAAATAACATTCTAATGAGTAAGGCCCAGAATTATTGAAAACGCCATGAGTAATTGTTAGGTTAGAACGCTCTAGACCAGAGGTCGGCAGACTTCGGCTCGCGAGCCACATGCGGCTCTTTGGCCCCTTGAGTGGGGGTATCTTCCACAAAATACCACAGCCTGGGCGAGTCTATTTTGAAGAAGTGGTCTTAGAAGAAGTTTAAGTTTAAAAAATTTGGTTCTCAAAAAGAAATTTCAATTGTTGTACTGTTGATATTTGGCTGTGTTGACTAATGAGTTTGCTGACCACTGCCCTAGACAAACACTTTCTTAAATTTCTTAAATTTCATTCAGTACATTGAATTCTCCTTAAAATAAAGATGGATTCATATTTTAAAGCATGATTTAATTTTTTTTTGGAACAAACTGTCTTTACTATATTTTGAGGTCCTTTATAGATCTCTATAATTTTTACAGTTTCCAGGATACAGGAGGTAGTCTAGTGGATTTTTATTCTTTATGTATAAAAGGCACATAAAATTGACTTAAATGTGATCGATTCTGACCTCTCTTGCATGGAGTTTTAAAAAAATATATTAATTTGTATATCAGTGACACAGGAAACACCTCTAGTTATTACAGACTGTTAATAATATAAATATTGATGTTAGCTATAGTTCTCCCACTTAGAAATAATTATTTAATATTTATTTATATAATGCATACTTATAGAGTTATAGTAATTGGGATCCCACTCATGTATTATTTAATGAATGGCTTTATAATTAATATATAAGGATTCTTTACAAGTAAATCTACTTTCATGACATGAGCTTAAATTTCATGTAATTTTCTGTTTTACAGTTATATCATACTGTAATCAGTTTCTTTTTGTTGGGCATTCAGGCTGTGTATAATTGTTGCTCTTATACACAGTGCTGTGAGGCAGTCCTTCTTATGTCTTGTTCTCTTGTTGTCATAGTGTACATTCCTAGATCTGGACATAGTATGTCTGAAAGAAGCATATTCAATACTTCAAATATACATCATAAATTGCCTTCTAGCTGAAACCAGTTTGGCTCAATGGATAGAGCATCGGCTTGGGGACTGAAGGGTCCAGGGTTCGATTCCGGTCAAGGGCATGTACCTTGGTTGCGGGCATATCCCCAGTAGGGGGTGTGCAAGAGGCAGCTGATCGATGCCTCTCTCTCATCGATGTTTCCATCTCTCTATCTCTCTCCCTTCCTCTCTGTATAAAATCAATAAAATATTAAAAAAAGAGAAACATTATATTATAAAACAACAACAACAACAAATTGCCTTCTAGAATTGTGTCATTTTATATAATCTTTGATATTATACAGAACATGCCAGATTCCCATGACCTTACAATATAGCCTGTTATTTAAAAATTTTTGTTTACTTTTTATAGTCTTTATAAACAGTATAAATTGGTCTGGTATTACATCACAATTATTTAGATTTCGGTAAGTATATATGTATAAGAGTTCATTAATATTTTGATATCTGGAGGAGGGTGATCTAAATCTACTATGGCTTTGACTTTCTATAGTTTTTTGGGGGGAGAAATGAAACTTTCTAGATAATTGAGTTTTCTGAATAGCTCTATAAATTCCATTATTTCTATTTTATTAATTAATATTTATTATATGGTACAGAGGTATTCCTTTGAAGGTTAATTATTGCAGTGTGTTGTCAGAGTGTTACCTTGAAGGTCAATACATGAAATGAGGTTAAACATATACTGCAGTTAACTACCTCAGCTATTTGCACAGTATCTTGATCTTTACAAGCTAATAAGTAGGTGATATTTTCCTTTTTCAGATCAGGAGACTGGAGTTCAGAGAGGTTATGTAACTTGCTTAAGATCACACAGCTGCCGAAACCGCTTTGGCTCAGTGGATAAAGTGTCAGTCTGCGGACTGAAGGGTCCTGGGTTCGATTCCGGTCAAGGGCATGTACATTGGTTGCAGGAGGCAGCTGGTCGATGTTTCTCTCTCATCGATGTTTCTAGCTCTCTATCCCTCTCCCTTCCTCTCTGTAAAAACAATCAATAAAATATATTTAAAAAAAGATCACCCAGCTATTAGGTGATGAAAGTGGGATTTGAATATACTTTTGCCCAAGTTGAGCTTTTTCTCTTTCCATTTTATCACTTGCTACACTCTGCCCTCTTGATTGGACCTCCCATTGTTGTTGACTGTTATTCTTTATTGCTCTTCATGTGTTTGGAGGGCATAGCTCTTTTTATCTTCTAAACCACTGCTTCCAATCTACATTGATTTGGAAAAATAATTGCTAGATCGTTTCACAGCAGGACAACTAAGTCTTGGTGGTTCTGAGTGGCTTTCCTATGACTAGAGAAAATGGACTTTGATATGTGCTTTGATATTCCTGGGCCCTTTTGTGCTTTTTGGCTTTGGGTAGGAGTTCCCAGAAAAATTAGATATCACTATGTTCTCATTAGATGGGATCAGTGCTCATCTTGAGTTTGTATTGGATCTACTTGGGGAAATAGGAGTTTGTGCTACACAGATTACCCGAGATCATAAATGGACCACTCAAGGTTATCTACCCCCAAATGTGCCATTCTGTTTGCGTTTACTGTGCTTTTAAACTTTGTCTTTTACTTATGCAGCTGTGAAGTTCTTGAGGGAAGAATCCCCCCTCCTGCTTTTTTTTTTAAGATCTCCACCCAGTATCCAGGTTAAGTATCTGCACCAGAGATACTCAGCAGGTGTTTGATTTCCACAGCAGTGTAGCTGTCCTGTAGATCAGTGTTTCCCAAACTTCTCTCATGATGATAATCACCTGGTGAAGTTGTTAAAATACAGATTCCTGAATCTCAACTAAGAAGTGCTAAACTAGAATTTTTGGGAACATATAGGTAAAATTGTATACTTAAGTTCTTAGTTGGGATTCAGGAATCTGTATTTTAACAACTCCACCAGGTGATTCTCATCATGAGAGAAGTTTGGGAAACACTGCTGTAGATGAATGCCATGTACAGGATGCTCCTGCCTTTTTGTGTGTCACTCTAGCCTTGCCTCCTGTCCATATTTGTAGAACCATGTTGTGAAAAACTAACCTTAATTCTAAAATTACCCATTGTTGTGTCAGTTAACAGGTAGTGTGTCTCGCTAGAGCTATGTCGGGCATTGTGGGAAAGATGCAGAAGACATATAGGGATTCCAGGTGGACAGTAAAGCTAGCAGTGGCAAATAAGGATAGGGGGGCACTTTGGCTCATCTGGGAGTTAAGATGGATTACTTCCCAAATCAGGTTTCCAAGATTGTATTTCTTCCTGAAGTGGCAGGTGGAACAAGGACTCCTGCTAGCAGATGGTGGTTTTCTTGCCCACACCCTTAGCTGGGGATCCAGTCCCAAGAGTTGTTTTTGGAGCAGTTTCCCTTCTACTGTTTTCTCTATTGTTTTCCCTATGGAACTCCCTTCCCATTCCCCCTATCCCCAAGAGACAGAATCTGTAGAGATTTTCCCAGCAGTTTCACTAAGTACATTTATGGTGGTAACCTTAGGTGGCCTGCTTATATATAGGAGTCTTAAGTGAGGAATTATCTGCTTGAAATTCTTACTGTCTACCATTTCTCTATCTTTTTTGTTTCTCTGTGTTAGGATTTAACATTCGTCTCTCTTGGATGTTTCAGTAAATAGCTCTTTACACAGACCGTTTCATGGATACATTTAAGGAGAGTCAGGTCCTCTGCTATTTATCTTTGTAATGAAATGTGAGGAATTTAAAGATGGAATTGAAATTAATTATGTGCATATATAGTTGGTATTTAAAGTTTATTTACTGTTTTTATTTACTTTTAATAAAATAGACCACCCACAGATTTTTAAATACAAAATATGTTCAAACTGTAGCTACCAACTTTTATTATCCATAAAATGGTTACATTACAGAAAATGCTCATTGCGTTTTTTTCTGTTTATATTTTCATACTAAAATGGTTAACCTCACTCTTTGTAACACAGAACCTCATATAATTTCTTTTGTGGAAAAGCTTTTGATAATATGCATATCCTTCAGTGATAATATCAGATGCATATCAATTAATCTGAATTTGACTTGTGTCTTATTCCCAGTTAAAAAAAAATTAATACTGAAATCTGTCTTTCAGGCAGTAACAGAGAAGAACTTTGAAACACAGGATTTTCGAGCCTCTCTAGAGAATGGTGTTCTGTTGTGTGAGTAAGTATTTAAAGCATTACAAACAATTTAAAAGCAAAGGTGCGTGTGCATGTTATAAAGTATGTCCACTTTCACTCCCTTCTCCATGGCTACAATAGTCACAGATATGTTTACCTGGTAAGAAGTGAGATTTGATCCCTGCAAATGGACACCCCATAGTTCCAGACAGTAATAAGGGGCTATCAGCCTCTGTATCTAAAGATAGCATTGGTGAAATATATATTATTTTAAATTAGTAAACAAGAATGGTTCTATTATTGCTTGATGAGCCAGTAGGGGTGGGTGATTGAGGAGAAAGCCTTATTACATTGTACCAACTGTCACTTACTCAGATTATTTTAATGTATGGAATTGCCTGTATTAGAAGTTTGTGTAAAACTTTTTTCTTTTATCAATAAATAGTGATGATTGTAGAACAAATTTAAGCAGTAGCAAATGTTTCTTCTAAACTGTAAGTGGAGCCGAAACCGGTTTGGCTCAATGGATAGAGCGTCGGCTTGGGGACTGAAAGGTCCCGGGTTCGATTCCGGTCAAGGGCATGTACCTTGGTTGCGGGCATGTCCCCAGTGGGGGGTGTGCAAGAGCAGTTGATCGATGACTCTCTCTCATCGATGTTTCTAACTCTCTATCTCTCTCCCTTCATCTCTGTACAAAATCAATAAAATATATTAAAAAAAAGTAAACTGTAAGTGGAGTCGTTACATTACCACAATCAACTTGAGTCATGGACCACTCATTTAATTAACAAATATTGAGAATCACATCCCAGGCTTTAGTTATCTTTAAGTAAAATAAAGATTGATGGTATGAGGCCTACATTGTATGTTTAGTGTAATGTTTTGTTCCTCAATGATGCATAGTATAGTTAGCTGGGTATGTGACCTTTGGGGGTTAGGGGCAGGCAGGCCCATGGGGTATAAGGATGAATGCGTGAGAGTACAGGTTGCAGAACTGAGCCAATAAATGATAAGAATGTACTTGAGTATGTACTCGCATTTTTGAAAGCACTTATGTATTCCAATCTATAATAGACATTTATTGCATAGGTATTGATGGAATCTGTCCACCAATAAGCATTAGGAATATATATGTTTTCACTTAGATGATTTTGATTCTTCTTCTAAAGGAAGGTTGTTTGCAGCAAGCAGAAGGAGTCAAAGGGTATCGGTTTGATTCCTTGCTCTATTACTTTTGGACATTTGAGCAAGTAACTTAACATCCGAGCCTTATTTTCTCACCTGTAAAGTGGAGATCAGGATATCTAATCTGCTTACTTTACAGGGTTGCAAAGTTCCATAACATATATGGAACTTAATAGGTTTTTGTAAACTATCAAACTGTGTAGAAATACATAGGTTGGTGGACATCTAGATAATAATCTCATTTTACCAGCTCTGTTGATGGGTGTTTAAACTTCTTTAGAGCAATATTATTAAGTTGAGCCATACCCAGTTTTTGCTATTCAACCATCTGTGACCTATAGGAATGTCAATTTCATGCGATTCCAGCTAATACGTTGTAGGACAGGCATATGAAGAAGGGCCACAGGAAGGTTTCAGGGATGCATCTCAACCTCTTCTGAGGCCACATTCTGAATTATTGTTGCCAAATAGTGTTAAACTAATTTTTAACACTATGATGTGGTCAGCCCAATTGGTCACAGATAGGAAATTACTTTATTTGGATTTGAAGACTATATGATTTAAATGTGTTCTATTGTGTTCAGAGCATGAAAGAACAAAAATGATTGCTAGAAAGACACATGTGATCTGAAAACTTCTTTGCTATGAGTAGAGATTAGTGATTTTCAACCTTTTTTTCATTTCATGGTACACATAAACTAATTACTAAAATTCTGCAGCACAACGCAAACATTTTATTGATCTCCTGACCAAAAAATAAGTATAATTTTGATTCATTCACACTGTATGGCTATTGTTGTGTTGGCTTTTGTCATTTTTTAAAAATTAGACAATATAAGGGAAAAGAGGTCAGTGTCCCTGACTAAAAAGTCAAGGTATTGTATGTTTTAAAAATTATTGTGGCACACTGAAGTTGAAAATTACTGGTATACACTATTTAGTGGTTCACAGCCAAATAACTTTGATGTCAATTGTAAGCCCCACAAGACAGGATAGGCGTTAGGCAGGTTCATGTAGGAAGTGTGCTTATGAGTTATAGAATTGTTTTCAGACATATGACAGTATATAGTACAAATAGGTGAGGTTTTCAAAGAAGTCACTCTGTGGTTATATACTTCCAGTGCTGAACTATTATTCAAAATAATTTTTTTAGAGAATTCCTCCCATTTGGGGCATTGCTTCCGTAACTAGGTCATTAAATATACTTGATAGTGATGCTTGTTTTTTTTTTTTAATTTTTATTTAAAATGCAGTTTATGTACCAGCCTGGGGTCTGAGTGACTTGAGGTGATTTCTGAAAACTATATCCAAACTATTGCTAGTGAGAATATGCAGGGTTGCTGAGAAACTATTTTGACCACAAGCAATACTTTTAGGATAAATATGTAAGTTCTACTTTAATGATCACAGCAAACATTCTGTTGAATGTTTAGAGACATAATGGCTTTTAACCTGGAGAGAATTAAGTTACATAATAAGCCAGTTAGAGAAAGACAAGTACCATATGATTTCACTCACATGTAAAATCTAAGGAACAAAATGAACTAACAAGCAACACAGAGACGGACTCATAGATAGAGAGCAGGCTGACAGCTGGGGGTGAGGGTGTTTGGAGGGCTGAGGTTTGTGGTGGAGGGAATGAGCAAAAAAGAAAAAAAAAAAGAGCAAAAACTCATAGACACAGACAACAGTGTGGTGATTGCTGGGGGAGGGTGAGTGGGAAAAGATGGAGGAGGTTTTAGGCGCCATAAATGGTGATGGAAGAAGACGTGATTTGGGGTGGTGAACACACAATACAGAGTACAGATGATGTGTTGTGGAATTATGCACCTGTAAACTGTACAATTTTGTTAATCAATACTGCCCCGATAAATTAAATAAAAATGGAAAACACGTCACTTTTATTTACAACTTCCAAAGGCTCATTCTTAGATGGTTTCTTCATTGAAATAACACCAGTTTGAGGCATGGCGCATTCCCATATAAGTCTAATCAATCTGTTTAGTACCTATCCTTTAAACATTCAACCCTGGCAATCAATGGGGTGACAGATGTCGCAGCCAGATCGCCCTCACATCCTATCCTTTAAACATTCAGCTGTGATAATCAGTTGTAGTTTCTGTGGGACACTGCATGATGTTTGTATTAAAATAATCTTTCTCTTAATTGTGAGTCACCTGGATAGCCATTGGTTAATGGAGACATATTAATCTAAAAGGTGTAGTGTTGGAAAAAGTCCACATAACTATTCTGTATAAATTTGAAACTGAAGACAGCTTACCTAGTTGGCCTGGTGGCAGGCATTCCTCTGTTTAATCACAGCTACCTGAGTTATAATGCCTACAAGGAAATCAAAATCAGTTGCTGAGAAGCCTGGTATTAAAAGCCCAGACTTAAATTAATGGTAAATATTGTAAGCTGTATGTCTTTGAGATTATTTTACCCACAGGAGATCTCAAGTTTTAGAATATGACAAGGATATCTTAAAAATCTGAATTTATTATATTATAGGAAAAGACTGACTTCAGTTTGGTTCACTGCCACACACAAACACAAAAAAGACCAATTCTTGTGAAATATAGGTTTTGCTTGTTGCCTTTTAAAAATCTCTAGGCATTCTAGTTTATCGCCATTAAATACTTTTATTATTGTTTTATTTAGTGATTTTAGCAGTCTTTTATTCTTTACTAATGGGTTATCCTTTTTGAACCGGCATTCTGAAATGTCAAAGTGAAGTGTTGGGAGAAGTGAGCTTATCATAGGTTTCAGCCAGCTAGAGTGGACTCCCCTTTCTTAGAGCCCAAATTGGGTATAAACTCTGCACTGAGGTTTCAGGCAAGATACACATCTGAGTAATGAGGATATGTGTATTTATTACCTTTTAGTCTGTTTGACTATTGAAATTAGTATTTTCTGTTGATCATTTCAATATCATGCTGTTTGATTGTCTGTGGGATCTGATGAGTTGAGGGCTAACGAGACCCTCCTAGCTCAAGTCTGTTGTAGTAATTCTTCTACTGTGTGCCTTAGACATGTAGTGACCTCTCTTGGCTTTCTAAACAGTGAGGTGGAACAAGATCTAATTTGGGGTTTTCTAATTAGTAAAAGAATTGACAAGAGTCTAGAAGTTGATTTTAGCTCCTCCTTATAATTTTCTATAAATTTTATTGATAGCATTCATTAGTATGTCTCCTGTCTTCATTGTTTATCAAGGTTCATGAGGCCTACCTTAATAGATATTTAAAAGATATACAATTTGCTATTCTATAAATAACCACAAGCCTCTTTTGTTCTGTGGTTTTAGCAGAATTCTATCATTTTGCTAATATATTTAGTGGCCTATCCAGTACTGATAAGCTATAATTTCATAGTTACTCATCTTATGATAGCAATCTTGAAAACATTGAAATGAAACCATTATTTATTTTCCTTATGAAGCAAGAAGATGTATTTGAAAGCAATCTTACTGGATGTGTTGCTGGTTAGTCAGTCTACACTTCCCATCCTTGGGGTAATGCTATGTCTTTGCTCTTTCCCAAATCATCTGTGTATCAGAAGTTTGTAGCTTTTGAGTGGTTCACATTATTGGGAATACTCTTCTCACACTGTGACCAGGTCTTCTTTTCCATGGCTGGCAGCTTGGAGAGAGGGAGCAAGAGATTCCCCTATTGGTTTGAGAAATCCTGCTTGTATTTATAACTGCCATGTTGTGACTTGGCAGTGTGCCTAAAAGTACCATGATGTTTTGTTAGAGATACATTCAGTAGAAGGAAAAAATGTCAAAAATATTTCTATTAATTGTCTATGGGGCTCTTAAGGGATTGTTTTAAGACATCAGACAAGATAGAGAACTTGGTCACTTCTTATTTATGCCAAGAGAACTCTGTCCTTTTTGGGGTAGAGTGGCAGTGGCCTTTGTGGCCCCTTTGGCTCCTGTGCAGTGCTCAATCGTAGCCTGGAGGCTCTTGGGTGATGGTGATGGCTTTTTATTAGAGCTCTTTTTGGCTTTGAGTTTCCTGAGCACAGTTGCTTCTATATGGCTCTCCAGCATAAATATTGACCCTGATCCATATGACAGCCATTGAAATTTAAGTAATAAGAACAATTTTTCTTAAAGTAATAAAACTTTGACGTTTCTACATTATTTGGTAACCAGCAGCACATAAACAAAGATACAATTAATTGTTCAACTTCGTATAGATAATTTAAAAAAATTTAAACTTTTTTTTTATAGCAGTATTTTATGGTTATCATCTGTATGCTTTCATTTTCAATACCACCCCCCATCTGCCCCATAATTTTATATCTATATGTAGCAAGAACATCATTCAAAAAAGAGTAGTATAAAAGTTGAATGTAAGCTGGGAAAACATTAATTTTAAAAATTACTTCTGCTAAGGTAGTTGTACTGTACAGGCTGATTGCCAATTTTATAGAAATTTTTTATATTGTGGCCTCAAACTTGGAGTTGGAAAGCTTATGTATGTTTTATGAACCTGCATGTACCATCTATAGGGTTTTCTCACCTTAAATGTAAATTACCAAGAGGAAACTTACAAGGTTTTAGTGATGAGGCCTCTGAGAAATAGATGAGAATGATGGTGTACTAAAAAATAAAAGGTAGAAGTGTCAGTTTGTTCTCTGCAGATACTATTTTTTTTAATTGAAACTAGTAAATACGATAATTTAAAATCTGTTATAAAATATTGGTTATATCGAGGCAACATACTCTGTAATATTCTCAAAATGATCAATTGAATATAAGCTGGTACATTAATAAATAACTAATTTATTTATTCATATAAACCTATATTTATTTATTATAAAAATGACAAGACTTCCCAATAATGGTTCTTTTGGGAATCTAAGAAAATACTACAAAATGGGGAAAAGATATGTATAAAGCATTTTCACAAAGAAAAATATTGAAAACAACCTAAATATCTACCTGTGTTTCACCGAAAATAAGACATCCTCCGAAAATAAGAACTAGCACATAGAAAGATAAGACATCCCCTGAAAATAAGACCTAGCGCAACTTTGGGAGAAAAAATTAATATAAGACACTGTCTTATTTTCGGGGAAACAGGGTACATTATTTACCCTGGTTCTTTATAGAAAAACTTTGCCAACTCCTTGTTTAAATTAAAACGTGATAGGAAAACAGGTTAAATTGATTATGTGAATGGCAGTTTCATTAAGGAAAGAAGGGAGATGGAGAGGGAGAGAGAGAGAAAGAAACATCGAGGGGGATGTGTGCCCTTGACTGGGAATCGAACCCGTGACCAACACTCTAACCAGGGTCTGCTACCTTTTGGTGCATGGGATGATGCTCCAACCAACTGAGTCACACCAGCCAGGGCTTCCCCCAACAATATTATTTAAAAAATATTACAGCTTAAGAATTTAGATGGAAGTAATTAAGTTAAAATCTTAGTAAGGAATTTATTTAAGATAATCAGTCAAACAGTTATAGAATATTTTAACGTACATTCTGATTCATCCATAGAAGGGACTATATGCAGTCAGGAAAATTTATGCTACAGATGTATATTATTTTTGTGGACAAACATAATAAAGTAAAAAGCAGCTTACATGATTAAAAAAGATAACCATTACAATTAATATATCTGATTAAGAGTTTACTCTCTTGACCAACATTTGACAATTAGGAGAGAACACTGATTTTCTGTGCCAACAGAAAAATAAGAGGTGTCCTTGTTGGGTGGGAGAAGCAAAAAACCATTTCTAGTATTTGAGTGAAACCAACGATAAACTTTTTATTAAAGTTATTTCTATAAAAAAAGAGATGTTTTGAATTATTAACAGAAAATTTTATGCATCAGAAGTTAGTGGAGTTTGGCCAGTATTTTTAAATCACCTACTCAATGCCAGGTACCTTGCTCAATGCGAGGAGGTTTGGATTAAGAGAATAGTCCTGGGTGTGCATAGCACCATCATTGTCTGGCTGCTCTGTGGCTGATCACAAAAAAAGTGCTCTAGAATCTTTGGAAGCATTCAAATGCTTGTTGAGCAAATTTTGCCTCTAGAAGAAAACTAGGCAAATGAGAAAATGTCAAATAATGGGTAAAACAAATATTGTAAAGAACCGTGTAATCTCTTAATTATACTTTAAAAATTTTAGTTACCAATAGGAAATGTTTTGTTGGGTATATATTTAAAAAACATGGCTGACAGAAAGATATTAGTAATATGTGAGTGACTAACCAAATAATTTATAGTTTAAAATTTCACTCGCAGTGGATTGATGTGCTCTTTGATGTTAGTCTCTCTGGTGCATTTGGAAAATCCTTGAAATAGGAAGTCAAAAGATTCTCTACATTTTGCACCTCTGCTGAAGAGCTTCCTGAGAAGGGGGAAATGTAGTTTGGCATTTGAAACTAATTTTCGGAGACCAGCCGACCGAGCATCAAATTCTGATTAAAAGCCACAACTGAGCTGGACATCACATTGAGCTTCATGGGCAGCTCTGCATCTCACTTCTGAGTTTCATTAAGGTCATGTCACAGTCACTGGCGACAAGGGTTTGGAACAGAGCCCTTTTCTAGCGTCTGTTGTGCAACTGAACTCCCTTGGAGGAGTGTTTTGGTGAAAAGAGGAAAGGAAGTAGACTACAACTGGAAAGATGAGCTGAAGGAGAAGTTTGTAGGCCAAATTGTGAGGGCCTTCTAGTGTGGGGTACCAGATGACTCAGTGTTTTCTGTTCTGGTTTTAATCTTACCAAAGAGCAGACCTCTGAGGGCTATCAGAGCACATCACCAGGTTCCTGCCATGGTCTGAGAGAAGGTGTGCTGAGGTGGCTGTGTAATGTTTACATGGGGCTAGAGGGGTGGGATATGGGGATGCAAGAGGAGGAAATGGTCCCTTGTGCTCAGAGGAATCTGGGAGGTTATCATGTTAGCTCTTTCTTGAGTAGAGCCAGTCACCTGAAGTCAGTATTGCCTTTGGGAACATATATAATTGAAGAACACTTATACAAAGAAGTTTTATTTGCAAAAGAGAACAGTATTTCTCTTGCATGATACTTGTATTTTATTGGACATAAGACTATATCCCATTCCTTTAGATATACTTAATGCAACCTATTTTTATTCCTACAAGGTCTTCCTTTAATTGTATATGAAAATAATTCTTTATGGATGGTCAGTATTTGCCCAAACTGCATTTTCTTTATATTCTAGTGCCTAGAACCGATATAGTTTTAACAGTTGACAGATAGAACAGCCTTTTTCTCTGGTGATACATTCTTTAGAGGGTGGTCTGTGTATTATCCAGAGTGTAGGTTTGTCCCCGTGGTTATTTCTGAGTTTGTACCTGTATTAGGAAGCTCAGGAGTGGAGAGGGGCTCCAGTCCACTGTGCATTTATTGTTTCTAAGTAGTAGCTCTGGAACCTTCTGGTGAGGGAGGAGTCAGCTCAAATCAGGGAGACAACATTTATCCGGCTGGTTTCTTTACCTCAATCCCTTACTTCCTCCTCTGGCTGATTTAATTGAGAGTATTATCCATCCCAGAAACTGTCTTTTTAAAAAGTGCTCTTGATATTACTAACACTGTAATACAAAAATAATCAGTGAAGTAAACAGGTAAATGGAATGATCTGGACAAAGTCCCCAGTGACTCAGATGGGTGGAGGAGGGATGTATGACTCTCTTCCTCTAACAAGGACAATGAATGTTAGACTTCCCTGACATTCCATCTATATGTTGCTCTATCTCATATTGATCTTCAACATTTAATGTCAATGAAAGCTTGTATTTTAAGATCCAAGTTAACTGTTGGAAAGTTACTGCCAAGCTAATGGTCGACTGCCACAGGTTTCTTGACTTACATTGTGCCAGAATATGTTCCTATTAAGTAATGTTTCGGTTATTGCTTCTTCTGTGCACTGTAAGAATGCCACCTTTAATAGAATTTAGAAATACTTGGTTGATAGGGAACAGCTAGAACGGTTAATTTGGAACTCTGATTTCTTATAAACCTGTTCAATTCTTGTCTAGCCTCTGAGCTAGTCATTAAAGAAAACTAAAGTGGCCATGAAAAGAGAAAGCCTTCCTTCCCACATTGCTTTTAGTGAATAAATAAAGAAATTAAGGGTCCTAGCTGGTTTGGCTCAATGGACAGAGCGTCGGCCTGTAGACTGAAAGGTCCCAGGTTCGATTCCAGTCAAAGGCATATACCTTGGTTGTGGGCACATCTCCAGTAGGAGGTGTGCAGGAGGCAGCTGATCAATGTTTCTCTCCCATTGATGTTTCTGACTCTTATCTCTCTCCCTTCCTCTCTGTAAAAAATCAATAAAATATATTAAAAAAATAAATTAGGAATGAAGGTGTTAACACTTCTAGAGAATGCTTAAAGTCTAGGAGGTGGTTTTATTAAATCTTCCAAAGATCTTTGTGTCAAGAAACTATGAAAACAGAAAAACATCTTTTGTTCACCAGACTAAGTCTTCATAATCCACCCTTTTGAATCCAGTTGAACGACATTCTGAAGGTTATTAAATTGAGACTTTTGTCTTTTTTATTTTTAGCACACTCAAGTGTGTATATAAATCTCTGGAATGTTGAACGAGTGACATTCCACAAGTGTCAGATTTTTTTTTCTTTCTGTCGTTCATTGTGGAGAGGAGACCAGTGAATTAATAATGTTTGATTCTTTCTCTTTTCTTTGCTTTCCTAGTGGAGCTCAGTTACAGAATAAATAATATTTATTTATTTTTTGTGGGTAGAAAGTCAGTGTTTTAAGTTACTGCTTTATGGCAGTAATTGATGATTAATTAACCATGCTAGAACGAATAGAAAAGCATTATTATTTTTTATTTTTTTATTTTTAGAAAAGCATTATTTTAGAATTAAATTTCTCTGTGGCCTGGCACTGTACTAGTGAACCATGAAAAAATAGAATTCACAGTAATCTAGATTTAGAACCAAAAAGTGTACTCCAAGTATCAAAGCTGTGTTCTATTTTGGTATTCTAGAGTGTGGCGACATATATAATTGTCATAGCAACTTAAATTTGTTCAATGTTAGATTTTGAGGTAACTTTCAGGCTATTTTGGGGAGTTCTGGTACATTTAATTTAATTTTTCATTCAGTCATTTTGCTATGGTAACAAAGCAATCAATCATGGACTTGAATGAAATACCCATAAGAACTAGTTGGCTATGAGGATGAGTTCCCACTGCACTCTTTAAATATGCGAAATAGTATATAGCCTTGAAACTAACTTTTAAAATAAGGATCTCTTTACATTCAGACATTCAAATGTCTACACAAAAATATAGCTATATATGTATATTATATATTGAACTCTAAGAAGAACCTATGAATATTATTATTTATAGCTGCATTAATTCATTTTTTATTCTTCATATAAAAGGGAAAATTGGAATAAATAGTACTGTCAATCTTCACATAAAGTAAAAAAAAGGATTGGTTTGAGAAAATAATCAATGAAAATGATTAAAAGAAAAAGTATTCTAAGGACCAAGTGAATAAAATTATAATGAAGAGATTCTTAAACTGGCAGTTTGCAATAATGAGATATTATCTTTCTTTAATACATGGTGAGCTCACTATTTTAAAAACTTGGCTTTGGATAAAGAAGTATGTCTCTGGTCTAAGAGGACCACTCACCATTGTTTGCAGCACTGTTCTGACTCTTTCTGGAATTGTTTTCTCAGTTGTTTGCTTTCTGCAGGACCCTTAGCTCCGAAAAACATATTGGGGATGGAATAGTGACCTATACAATTTTTGAGAATGTTAAAAAGAACATTAAATTGATATTGGCACTCTTGTAATTGTATATCTTGTTTCTTTATTCACTTTCAGTTTGATTAATAAGCTTAAACCTGGTGTCATAAAGAAGATCAATAGACTGTCCACACCAATAGCAGGTTTGGTAAGTAATAAATTGTCTTCAAAATTAGATTTCTTTGTTTTTTGAAACGTGAAAATATAGACATAGGTTCTCTTATCTGGAATTATTATAGAAATTAGGTTTGGGATTTTTTTTTTTTTTGCTCAAAAAAAGCATGTTTTGTGATGTTCTCCTTACACCTTTAGTACGTCTCTGTTTCCCTTCAGCTGGAAATTTTTATTTTATTTATTTTTTGTTTGTTTTGATTTTTGTGCCCGCAAAACTCATATATCTCCTTTCTTGGTTTATTTCTTCTACAAATTGCATTTGTTTGTGATCACATTCCTTTGAAGCTTAGCTTGCAGACATTGTTTGCTAGTTGACCACAGTTTAGGGAAACTGTCCAGTGTTTACTCTTTGTTCCATTTTTTGGTACTTCCTGCTTATGCATTACCCTCACCCAGCACACAGGTCTTGGAGTTTATTTGTAAAATGCTCGAGACTTCCTGGCTCATTTACTTTATATAATAGGTTTCCTTCCAACATCATGTGTGATGTTGGACATGTCTTTTTTTTTTTTTCTTTTCTCAGAAATATTATCCATAAAATGACTATGGATGATTCTCTAGATTTTTAGCTTTAAATTTAGAATTTTGCATATGAAAAATACTCCACACTATCATTTTATAAATATTTTGGTGGGTCAAGACACTGAAGAGACCAATAATAAGGTGGGGCCATGTCTTTGAAAATAAATAATTTATAATTAAAATGCAAATGATGGATAATATTGAAAATGTTAACAATACCTAAAAATCAAGGTTGATGACAGAATTCTGTTAAAAAATTTAATTTCACAAAACACTAAGTTTAAGAGCTAACAATTAGAATGTAAAGGAAAAAAAATATTCTCTTTGGAATAGTTAAGTTGTGTTTATAATATTCTCAGAAACCTTCTGTTTGGCTATGATGTGTATGCAGATGTTAAAGGCATGAAAAATTAAACTTACCAGTACCAAAATGTTTGGGTTTTCAGTTGTTATAAAAATGAAGTCAGGGAGTTGAGGAGGTGGTAAAGTGGAAAAGGGGTCAAGGATGGAAGAAGATTTGGCTTTGGATGGTGGACACACAATACAATATACAGATCACGTATCATAGACTTATATACTTGAAACCTGTATAATTTTATTAACCAATTTCACCCCAATAAGTTTAATTTAAAAAATAGCTAAAAGAAAATCTCATCATAATTTTGACAGAAATGAATTATTCAGAGTCTTTTTACTAGAAAATATCTGTCTAGCAACATATGAATGTATTGCAATATATGAATATATATATATATGAATCCTAGTAATAGAGTGCATTGCAAGGTATTAAGGAATAAATTAAATAAATTTGGTTTTTGAAATCTTTCTAAGAAGACTATTTTGTTTAGTCCTAACCTGTTTTGTTCAGTGGATAGAGTGTCAGCCTGCAGACTGAAAGGTCCCAGGTTTGATTCTGGTCAAGGGCATGTACCTTCATTTCGGGCACATCCCCAGTAGTGGGTGCGCAGGAGGCAGCTGATTGATGTTTCTCTCTCATTGATGTTTCTAACTATCTCCCTCCTTTCCTCTCTGTAAAAAAATCAATTAAAAATATATTTAAAAAAGAATATTCAGTTTAATAAACTAAATAGATTTTATATTAAAATAACTTTTGTGAAAATTAAAAGCTCGGATTGTATTGCAAGTATTCTCTGTCTTCTCCAATGGCTTGAGCTATTCTTAGTTTAACACTTAGACTTTAAATTGTCATTTCTTGGATTAATTACATGCATTTTAAATGAAATTAGCTTTTGATCTCAAACACCCTGCATATTTGGAATGCTTGAATTGTGGTGGTTAGTTGTTGGTCCCCAGAGGTTTTATTCAATCTCCTGATTCTGTGATGAGATGAAATCACAAATGTAATTTTAAATCCAAAGATCTCTCCAAATACTTCTATTTTAAGCATCAGAAATTCTATCTGTTTTGGATTTTATCTCTAGAAACTAAAATGAAATGAATTTCCAGCATATTAAATTGGATGATTTCCCAAATACAGGACAATGAGCATTTTCAATGGAATGTAGGAGTATAAGTGTGACCATAGCCTCAGAAGTGGGCTAAGCTCAATTGATTTGAAGTTGTTATCATGCCTCATTTGATTCCTTCCTCTGATGCTTGTGTGGAATATTGGTTGCGGCAAACCCCAAAGCCTTAATTTCAAGTGTGAAGTAGTATCTATCTAGTAGGGTTGTTATGAGGATGGAATTGGATGATATATAGATGGTCTGACACACAGACATTCAACGAATGTTCTTTGGTAGCATGTTCATTCTTTTAATAAATAATGGAGTGCCTATTGGGGCAAGCATTTTTCTAGTTTATAGGGATGTATTGGAGGAACAAAGACAGATAAGGACATTGGAGGAATAAAGACAGGAAGTTGACATTCATACAGCCAAAGGCATTAATCAAAATTCACCAGTTTTACATGCAGTTAATGCTTTTTTCAGTGCTGCTCTCAAGCTAAGTGAGATATAGAATATTTTATTGTAAGGATTTTGGGAACATTCTCCTGTTTCTCCAATGCTCAGCTTAAACATGGCAACTGCCTTCCATGATTACTTTTTTCCTGTTAGAAATGGTGTCTCCTAGTTGAGATTCCCAAGAGAGAAATCTGAATAGATCAGGTTACTTTTTCCTTCCAGGCTATTGATATCATGGCCAGCCTGTGCATGAGCAGTTCCTTGGGAAGAAAGTCATCTTAGCCAAATGGTCTGTGATCAGGAATGTGGGTTCCCTTTGGCCCACTTAGTTCATGTGTGTGGATTGACACGAGTTCTGTGAATGAGGCTTGTGTAGGGTAGATACAGCAAGTTACATAAAATACAGTAAGAATTATACAATTTCTGTGTTAAATTTGTTAACCTGAGTGATTGTAGTATTCCAAACCCTCTCTTCCATTTCTCTTTTCTTATTTTCTTTCCTGTAGCTATAGTTCCATTTTATGTCAGTTACCATGTATATTTGGCTTGGCAGCCATGGCAATGGATTTACTATGGGCCTGTGTGAAAAACATAAGCAATGACAATACAGGAAGGGATGTTTAGATAATTTAGAAATATATTGACTGCTTTGCTTGAAGCATTCATGATTATTATTATTTTTTATTTGGGAAGACAGTAACCATGTTACCAAAGAGATGTGGTTTTTCTTACTTAACTGAGTTTTATATTATAAATACACTGGGGTCCCTCAGCCTGGCCTGCACTCTCTTGCAATAAGGGACCCCTCAGGGGATATCAGACTGCCAGTTTCAGCCCAATCCTCCCAGCGAATATGTGCACTGGGCCTCTAGTATGCATATAAGATCCTAGGTTAATCTCTTCCCACCATCTCCCCTCCCCACTTCCCTCTGAGATTCATCAGTCTGTTCTATATTTCCATGCCAGTGCATTGAGTGTCTGTCCCCTGGTGGTCAGTGCACGTCATAGTGAATAGTCAAATGGTTGAACGGTTGCTTAGGCATATATATATATATATATATATATATATATATATATACTCTTATCTTTTCTGTCCTTCCTATTTTTTACAAAGTCATACTAGAAAAAAAAATCTTACTCAGAAGTTTGAGTCTTCCAAAAAAGTAGCTGGTATTAATGGTGGGTATTTTAAATAATTGAAACTCAAAATGATAAGTTTTTTTGGAATAAAAAGGTTCAAGCTCAATACAAAACCATGAGAAGCAGGCAAGATAATTGTTTTGTTTTTTAAATTTTTTTCAATTACACTTTACATTAGTATTATTTTGTGCAAGCAAGATATTCTGATGGTGAAAACTGTTGAACTAGAATAATGTTTGCCACCTGATGTGTTAGTGTGCATGAAATACAATATGTGTAGAAAACATCACATGTGTTATTAACCCTAAGACTTATAGTCATCTTGGGCCTGCAGTGACTTATTTTATATTTAGCTAAAGCAAGGTTTCTCAGCTGTGGTCCTAATGACTTCTGACGTTTTGGGCCAGATAATTCTTTGTCTGCCTTGTGCGTTATAGAATGTTTAGCAGCATCTTGGGCCTCAACTCACTAGATAACAGTAGCATCATGCTCCCAACCCCCATTTGTGACAGCCGAAAATATCTCCTGACAGTTCCAATGACCCTATAGGGTAAAATCATCCCTGGTTGAGAACCACTGAGCTAAAGGATCAAGAAAGTAAACACTCAATGTTAAAATATGTACACAGATAATAATTTACTAAAAAAAATGTAAAAAAAAAAAAAAAAAAGTAAACTCTGCCCCTTTACATGGACTAGTTTGCTGAATGACTATAGATTTCATTGATCTACTCATGCTTGTCATTCCCTTTGAAAGCAATGGTATTTCAGAAAACTTGGTTTGAGCCATTCATTTGTGTGTTTGTGTCCTATCAGTGGGCTCAATAGGAAAATCTTCAATATACCCACACTTGTATCAGAAATATGGGCTGATTTTGAACCCTTTAGGGCTGATTTTGCCCTAAAGGGTTCCTCTTTCAGGTTACTGTGGAGAGTGGAATGTGTAAGGTGTGGCTGTAGAGGCTGGGCAGGTTGTCTTCTCATTCAGGAATGCAGGGAATGCATTGTCAGTTTACCTCACCTTCCTGGTGACTACTTCAAGAAATAAGGCAGGTTTATGGGTCCATTCTGACGGCCCTTTCTCACAAAGTTATTGGTGGTTAACGTTCTTGTACCTGTGCTGGGTGTCAGCAGAGTAATGCAAGCTAGTCTGTGACAAGGTCACTCTTGAAACTTCTAGTGTTTCCCTTGCAGCAGTGATAGAAAATTCATCTGAGGAACCACCTGAGGAATCTGCTCAATATTCTTATCAATATTTTATAATGTGCTTTTAAAAAAAACCATTTTCAGGCAGGGATTCTATTTGTCCCATTCCTTTCCTCAGGGGTAGAGGAGGCGAGGGGGTGAGAAGAGGAGAGGTTTGTGGGATACTGAGCTGGCGAGTTCTTTCTATTGTATAAATAAAATCAAATAAACACAAATAAGAAAATAAAATATGAGACCTCAAGACAGAGTTTTTAGGGGGGAAAGAAAGCCCGTTTATGTTTCCTCTTCTTTCTTTTCCAAGTTGAAATAATATAAGAAGTACAAATATAATTACTATTTTCATTCAAGGATAGCACTTTTCTGGGTAGGAGGCAGAAATAGATTCTGTATGGTTGAAGAGAAAATACTCAAGGAATAAGAATGGAATATAAAATTGGATGAGCGGTCCATATGTACCTTGCTTTCAACTGTGGTGATTAAGTTATTTTCTGCTGGGTCAAACCCAGTGTGTGTCAGAGGGAATATAGTTGATAATAAGCAAGATACTTTTGTGAATGTATTTGGATGTTGATGTATAGAAAACACTGATAACAAGTGACAGCATGGGGAGATAGTATTGTAGAGCTAGTTTAGAATAACCATGTACTGGTAAGATCAGTAGTGTTTTGTTGTTTTTCTTTCTGTTTTTGAATTTTATTGCTGATTCTATACATTTGCTTGAGGAGATCTTTCACATAGCAAATTTGGGAGAGGCTTTCACCAAGCAAATTCATTCTGATCTATTCATCCTTGCCTGTTTGATTGCTTAGCCGGCAAGAGCAGCATCCATACAGAGCTGATTCTGGCTGCCCTGTTCCCCATCTCCAACTGGATGGGGAACAAACCTGCAGGTCCCCTCTCATCACACTATTCTGCCTCAGCTCTGACTCAGTTTTCATGTTCTGGCTTTCCTCACAATGGATACATAATGAAAGCTAGTTGTTTCTATAAATTACCCTGCTCTTTAATGTTTGTTCATTTCACACATATCACTGTAGTGGGACAATTTATATGTGTTGGATCAGATCTTGCTATTTTATTGAATTAAAAGATGGTTTATTTCCTTTTCTTCTATTTCCTAATAGAGATTATAAAGGTTAAACGCTATCAATAACCTTGGTTACAACTGCTCAATTGTGGTTTCATGATTAAAACTATGCTAAAGAAATGTTTTTATTTCAAAGGAAAGCTAAACCATTGTGACAACTTACATATGTAATTATGCCTCAAACACTAAAATGTAAATGACTCTTATATTATTGGCTTGCCAGTTTCATTATTTTCTTTATAGAGAAAACACCAGTAACAAAAAACAGGGAGTACTTTTTCTTCTTAATTAAGATATAGGAGAGTCCTATAGTATTGCCATTATTAATGTACTGTTTACACTTGTGCAAGAAATTATAATATTTATAAATTAGGCATTTACTAAAAATAAGGCTACTCTAAAATGACATTTTCCATGGTTGTATTTTAGTACTTTTTTTTTTTCTAATGTATATTTTCCTGGAATTTCTGTGGATTACTTTCTGTATTTTGAAATAGTTTGGTGTTATCCAATAATTACTAGTAAGTCTGAGAAAATAGATGGAATGAGGAGTGTGCATTGGCTGTCTTCAAAGTAACCAGTATTAGATGTTAAATATCCAAATGCCTAATACCTCCACATAAGTGGCATAAAAATAAGTCAATAATGGTGAAGTTATTTATAAAGCAGTTTTAGGAGATTTCTTCCAGAGTCTCCTTGTCTCCCTACTTCTCTCCAACTCCCAATTACAGATAAGTATCACCAAGGGTGTAAACTTAAAAGCTTAATGCCAACTTTGAAGTTGTTTCCAATATCCACATAATGATGCAGCACAGTAGATCAGGAAACTCCTGTTTTATTTCCAGCCACAATCTCTTAGTCATGGCATTGACACAAGTTTAGAGCTCTTCCCTAGAGTGCCAAAACTTACTTGTTTTTAAATCTAAGATGAACATTTATAAGCCAACTTTCAGCCTTGAGGGCAATCTTGTTTTTAAACATTAATGAATTAGAATTCTTGAAGCAGCACTATAATTAACTTGTGGAGTTATTTTTTTTTTAAAAATGATTCAGAATAGGATTATATCATACATGACAATTTTATGCAGATACAGAAACATTTGGAACATCTTTCTTTAGGCACCTTTTGTTATATAGAAATCGGAAAGGAAAAAGCAAATGAGGTAATAAGAAATAGAACCCAGTGTAAGACTGGTCTGAGGACCTTGGCTACTTGATAGTTTTTAGGCTCATAACTCTCTCTTCCTTCCTAAAAGTGTTTATTGAACACCAACTATGTGCCAGGCACTGTTCTAGGAATTTGGGACACACCCACAAATAAGGCAGAGAAAGTTCCTCTCTAATGGAGCACAGTCAATAAATCAATAATAACCTGTCATATGCTAATAACTACAATGAATAATATATAATATCTGTCAGTTACCAATAATTACACTGATAAATTAAGTCAATGAGTAGAGATTGATTAAGTGCATGTATAAGTATTTGCTCAGGGACATCTTATTTCTGGAGTTGACATTTATCAGGGGTGTAAATGAAGTGAGCGAGTGGAAAGAGATGGGAATGGGTGGGAGTTTTCCAGTCAGAAGGAAGAGATGGGTATCAAGGCTGGATGAAGTTAGACCAGTGAGGAGAACTGTGGATCTGAAACAGAGTGAGGTGGAGAGGTAGTCCTCAAGGCTTTATACGACTTCATGGACTTTGGTGAGTAGATTGCATTTTAAAATGTAAAAAAAAAAGAAAAGAAAAAAAATGTAAAAAAATATCACTGGTTGGTGTGTGAAGAATAGACTAAATCAGTGGTCGGCAAACTCATTAGTCAACAGAGCCAAATATCAACAGTACAATGATTGAAATCTCTTCTGAGAGCCAAATTTTTTAAACTTAAACTTCTTCTAACACCACTTCTTCAAAATAGACTCTCCCAGGCTGTAGTATTTTGTGGAAGAGCCACACTCAAGGGGCCAAATTGCTGCATGTGGCTCATGAGCCATGGTTTGCCAACCACTGGACTAAAACAAATCAAGAAGAGAAACAGAAGAGCCAGTTAAAGAATAGTTTCAGTTGTTGTGATGCTTAGTTTTGTGTGTCGACTGGACAGGGCTACGGGGTGTCCAGATATTTTGTCAAACATTACTCAGAGTGTGTCAGTGAGGGTTAATATTTGAACTGGTGGACTGAGTAAAGCAGATTTCCCTCCCTCATGTGGGTGGGCCGTAACTTATTAGTTGAAGGCCTGGCTAGAACAAAAATGACAACCCTCCTTGAGTAAGAGGAAACTACTGTGCCTGAGGGGATGAGCTGGGATATTGGTTGTTTCTTGCCTTCAGATTTGACCTGAAGCACCAGCTCTCCTTGAGTTTTAAGCCTGCTGGCTTTTGAACTGAAACTTACACCATTACATCGGCTCTCCTGGTTCTCAGGCTCTGGATGTGGACAGGAACTAGACCATCAGCTCTCCTGGGTGTCTAGCTTGCAGATGGCAGACTGTGGAACTTCTCAGCCTCCGTATCACCTCGACGTGGGGACATGTCTTATAATTACAGTGAGGGAATTTCGGGACTTTCTTGACATAGAAAGACTAAAAGTGAGTCAGCCTCATAAAGTAGGGAGTCCCTGAGGCTGAAAAGCTTAATCTGATGATCCAGATACATCACTTGTAAAAGCAATTCTCTGAAGGGGGGTGGGAGCAGCTGCATGAAGGAACGCGAATTCTCAGTGAGCTAGTTTTACTATGTTGTTTTTCTTCATTAGACATGCTTTATTGCTTCATAAACTATGCCTGTTAGTGTCATTATGACATGTTTCTTTAAGCAATTATTTATTTGTTTTTCTTTGGCATAAAACATGAATAATTTGAGGTCAGAACTCTTTTTTATTCCCATTCCTTTCTCCCCACCCCTACCTCTCCATCTCTGTCAGCCACCAATCTGTTCTCAGTCAGAATTTCTTAAGCATTGATTGCAGCATTTTTTTTTTTTTATAAGAGTGGCTACGTTTTAGAATTCACTTTTGATATAAAGTTTAATTTGAATAATATTCAAGACTGTGCCATATTTCATGCTGCAATTTGACAAAGCCTGCTATTGCTTCTGTGTAGTTAATTGTCACCTGAGTTGATTAAGCATTTCAATAGCCAGCATTTAACCAGAACCCTCAGCCCTCATTCCTTTGCTGCCCTATCTTGCCAATCTTAATTCTGTCTCTCTTGGTCTGGTTTTGCTCCTGGTCTGCCAAGCAGTGCTGGAGAAAAATCAAATCACCAAGCTTCTGGCATAATTATCATGGATAATCTCCTGAGTGTCACTTGGCAATTCCTTTTAAGCATTCCTGGCTGGTTCCTATTCCTGTTTTCACATGTGACAAAAGCTTACTGCTCTGCTCAGGCTCACTGAGTCTTTGTAGAGAAATAAGGACCCAAGGAAAACTTTCAAAAGCAAACAAACAAGCCAACTCCCAAAAAATGTACTAGCTGCTTTTTTCCTCACAAATAACTATTGAAGTTAGATCTCTGAGTGTTGGCCAATGTAACATAGTTATAAAATGTAGGTGTTACTTCACAGCTTACATTTATTAGCTAAGCCATAAAATAGAGGATGAATTCTCTAAAAGAGTAAAAAAGCTAGTGTCAGCTGATCAAAATGGTGACTACCATGCTTTTTTAATGGAAACTGTATAATTAAAATGCAAATTTGGATGTATTGTTGTAGTTACTTTGCTGCTTGGGTGATTGATTTCACATGAAGGAGAAGAACTGCTTTAAGTTATATTTGGAAATATTTTTCTTATATTGTTCTTAACCAGAAAACTTACATCTACGAAGACTCAAATCACATGGAGGACCTTCTTAGAATTACGGGATCTAATTCAGCAGGTCTGGGCTGGAGCTGGATAGTCTGCATTGTTTTTTATGCGACCTTTCCCCCATTTTAATTATTCTGCTTATTTTCTGTTATAAGGAAAAGAAAGCTTATTGCACGATGTCATGTATTTTCAAAGCTCAAAATAACTTTAGTTGCATCCTAATGACCTATTAATTGCAATTGCAGGACCTATTTTTTCAGCTCAAACCAGCTTTTGCAATAATAATAATAATAATAATAATAATAATAATAATACTCCCTCCATCAATTGTTTCTCATTTATGAACCAATGTCAAGCCATCATAGATGTTCTCAATAATTTAACACAGATACAACAGCTTCTGTGTGGATTCTTTGTTCATTGTTCAAACCATTCACACAGAATGGAATAAAATTTTATTCTTTTAAGTTCTACACGTAAACAAGATGCTGAGAAACCTTTGTCCTCTCTGACAGAGAAGCAGAGAACACTGGCTCATGAATGACAGCGTAATGAAAGCTAAAATAAAAATTTGGGGAAAGTCCCTTTTTTTGGTCCACTCTCAAATAAAGCAAGAAAGATAAGCAGCCCTAGCTGATTTGGCTCAGTGGATAGAGCATCAGCCTGCGGATTGAGGGGTCCTGGGTTCGATCCTGGTCAAAGGCACATGTCCGGGTTGCAAGCTTGATTCCCAGTGGGGGGCATGCAGGAGGCAGCTGATCAATGATTCTCTCTCATCATTGATGTTTCTGTCTCTCTCTCCCTCTCTGAAATCAATAAAGATATATTTTTAAAAAGATAAACAATAGTTTCTTTTCCTGCTAGCCCGAAAAAGTGTTTCTATTTATTTTGCTTTGAAGTTTAGTGTACCTCCACATCTGTGTGCATACATGTGTGGTTACATGTATATAATCTATGCAGTATAGTAGCCCTCAATCTTTAGTTTGTCTAATCATTAAGCCACTTAACCAATTAAAGTACTAATATAATATATCATTTTGAACAAGTTACATAATTGCCTCTTGAAATAGTAAGAATGTTCACACATTAATTTGGCTTGTAAAGGAGTGAAATATTCCAATAATTCTAGTTTATTTTAAAGAATGTGGCTCTTAATAAATTGATTTTTCTGATGCCAAGAGAATAAGTCCCCTTAAAAACATTTCTGAAGCAGCTTGAAACAGGAAGAATGTCTTCTGATTTGGCCAAAAGTATGATGTGTATTTTATATCATTTAAAATTTGAAGGCTAAGTCTATAGGGAACACTTCGTTAATTGTTCCAACCAAACTCCCATGAAGTGTTTTTGAAGTATCTCCACTTAACCAGCAGAGGGCACTTTACACACCTTACATTGCTTAGGGAGCAAAACACAGATGATGCTGAAACAGTTTTCATCCAATTATCAGGAAAGAGCCCTGAAGATTTCGTTTTGAAATTCACAAAAATATAGAAAATATGGACTCTGGCCAGGTAGCTCAGGTGGTTAGAGTGTCTTCCTGATATGCCAAGGTTGTGGTTTCAATCTTTGATCAAGGCACATACAAGAAACAACCAATGAATGCATAAATAAGTGCAACAATAAATTGGTGTCCTTCTCCCTCTCCCTCTCCCTCTCCCTCTCCCTCTCCCTCTCCCTCTCCCTCTCCCGCTCCCGCTCCCTCTCCCTCTCCCTCTCCCTCTCCCTCTCCCTCTCCCTCTCCCTCTCCCTCTCCCTCTCCCTCTCCCTCTCCCTCTCCCTCTCCCTCTCCCTCTCCCTCTCCCTCTCCCTCTCCTTCTCCCTCTCCCTCTCCCTCTCCATCTCCCTCTTCCTCTCCCTTCATCCCTCTCCCTCTCCATCTCCCTCTTCCTCTCCCTTCATCCCTCTCCCTCTTCCTCTCCCTTCATCCCTCTTCCTCTCCCTTCATCCCTCTCCCTCTCCCTCTCCCTCTCCCTCTCCCTCTCCCTCTCCCTCTCCCTCTCTCTCTCCCTCTCCCTCTCCCTCTCCCTCTCCCTCTCCCTCTCCCTCTCCCTCTCCCTCTCCCTCTCCCTCTCCCTCTCCCTCTCTCAGATCAATTGGACTGTACCCCAGGGGTTCTTGTAGAATGTTATTAGTATGTGTGAAGTTAAATAGGAAGGAGTATACATTGTATTGATCTTCGACTCACTTCTTTCCCCCTTTCCTAGCTCAAGAATGGGATTAGGCTGAACCTTTCTACATGTAGAACAGAATCCATTTTCAAATCGTTTGATTGAGTTTTATCTTTTCTGTTGTGTATGTACTCTTCTGTTCAAAAGCCTGGGGCACCTGATCCAAGGATATCTCATCTCAGTTAAGAGTAGATTACAGTTAAACTATCAGAGATGCTCTGTGATGGAGCTGCCCCTGTTGGGACTGAACTGCATTGTTTTCATCCTCCCAGCAAGAACCTTGGAAAAATATCGTGCCCCATTTGGTTTTGGCACCGTCACTAGCCTGAGGCGTGCTGTGAAGGGAAAAACACCAGCCTTTCTGGTTGAAATATAGTTGTTTACATCTGTTTTCATAAGAGGTGATTAAGACATCTTTTTTTGACGGGGGCTACAAGTACTAACCTTTACTTCAAAGCTTTCATTTTTGCAAAAGCATTAATGCCCTAGATGTACACCTTGTGTCTCTTCCATTTTTTTTCTATTCTGTTGGCTCTAGTTTAGTGTCAGAAAGATTAGAAAGGATTGTGTATGCTTGTGCTCCCAGTTCTTAAAGTAAACTTTCATTCCTAGAGGAATATAACACTTAGTACATACTTTTCCTACGGTGTAAATAGCCTTTGTTTTCTGGCTCCCTCCCTCTCTCTGCCTCTGTCTCACTTTTGCTCTCACTTGCCCTAAAGTTGACAGGTGAAGAGGGAACGGGGTCTTCTAACAGCAGTCCTTTGAGATAGAGGTGCCCTCAGTGAGTCCTCACCCCAAAAAAGGTCATAGACTTACTGGGTTACGTCAGCCCAATTATCCCTAAGCTGCCTGGGGTTTTGTGTTTGCTCATATGTTTTGTTGCAGCTGCACCCTGTGTGTGATTCCTTGGGCCATTTTCTTCTGTCTATTATTTTTCTTGCTGACCCTGAACTATGGCTTCCTCCTCAGTTCCCACACTATTCATTCTCCGTGGTTTTCCTCATAGAAAACTGAGCCCGCATGAGCCTCAGAGAACTGGCCACGGAGCACAAGGTAGCTGAGGCACATGCGTGAGGACCAGAGGACGTTCTTAATGGGAGAGAGACTCTGGTCGTGCTGCACCCGGTAGAAGACCAGACAGCTAGGGACTCAGCCTGTTAGTATCTGGGTGATCTGGAACAAGGTGATGAACATGGCAAACTTCCGGGGGACTTGGAAACCCTTCACTCACAAGGCCTAGTGAGAGGCTATCACAGCACCGTGAAACGGCCACCCCGGCAACCGCGTCCTTGCAGGCGTCCAGGCAAAGAGGGCACAGTGATGTGGTGGCACCAGTGCAGGAAGATCAGCTCCTGCTTCCTCAGCATGATGACTATTGTGTCTCCTAATTTGGGAGCTTTGCTTAGCACAAATGCACAAGCCCAGAGTTAGCCATCGGGTCCATTGTAAAAAGTCTGGTCTGACTGCTTCAGGCCTTTGGTCATCAAAACGTATACTGTGTAAACAGCAGTCAAGAGCACTAAATGTGCCCGAGACTGCCAGGGTCAGAGACCAGAGCACTAATGGCTTCTTCAGTTCAAACAAGGCTCCTTTATTCATTAGTTGCCAACTATCCATGATAAAGGCAGCATCCAGAACAGAAAACAGGAAAGATTTCTTCCAGTGTTCCTGTATCCATGGGATGGCTTCGTTCTCATTGAACTGCTTTTCAGATTCAGATTCTTGTACAGTCAGCACTGATTCATCAGGGCTTACCGGGACTGATCTTCATAGACATTTTCTATGCTCCACTCCCAGGGCTCTCCTGCTCCCAGCTTCTGCCTCCACCCAGGGAGGAAATGGATCTGGAGAGTCTGCATGTCTAACAGCTCTCTCCTGATGCCAGTACTCATGGTGCATGAACCACATGTTGTGTAGCAAGAGGCTAGAGAAGCTGTTCTGACTCTGTATGTTCCTTTGGTGATTCTGGTATGGCCGACCAGACCATTATTCTAAAGCATGAACTTGGTGACAACTGCTTACTTGCTTGCACATACTTGCTAACTTTTTGTCACTTTCCATCCCAGGGGGAGATGAGGTAGGAGCTTTGGTATCCTAGCTACACTAATAAAAGAGAAAGATGCAAATTGACCGTACCTTCACGATACCCACCAGCCAATCAGGAGTGAGTATGCAAATTAACCCATAAAATATGGCAGGTTAATTTGCATACACAGGCACTGAGTGGCCAAGGATGGGATGCAGGCATTCTGCCCTGCCCCAGCTGCTCCTGGCCTCTGGGCAGCATCGGAAGATGGAAAGGTGACTCCAGGCAGAGCAAAAGCAGAAAGGTGGCTCTGGGCTGGAGCAAAGGCAGTGCTGGCAGCCAGGGAAGGGAAGGCCCATTCTTGCACGAATCTTCGTGCATCAGGCCTCTAGTCATAAATAGAAAAGGAATTGAGGCCTGCAAGTCTCTTGACCTCAGGATAAATTGATCCAGATTCAGAGGAACTGGGTATAATGCACTCTCTTTTTTAATTGAAAACATCTGACTTTAAGTAGGCATAGAACATAGAACCTCACTGGGAATAACAAGGCAAAGTGCGTGCAGGAAGAATGTGGGATTTGTTGACGGGGAGCACCTTCTGGCCATGCTCTGGCGGCTTTGGTTTAAGGTATTGCCTGCATGGACATCATGTCACAGCCCTGAGCACAGCTTTGCTGTTTTTCAAAATTGGTTAGGATTTGATCATAATGAAGCTATTTTTTGTTTTTGATAGCTCTTGACCTGTACATGCAGGAAACCTTTGCATAAGTGGGTCTAATTGGTTTGATCTCACAAGTAAAGAGTTCCTTGTTTTTTCTAAAAAAAAATATTTTTATTCATTTTTTACAGAGAGGAAGAGAGAGGGATAGAGTTAGAAACATCGATGAGAGAGAATCATCGATCAGCTGCCTCCTGCACACCCTCTACTGGAGATGTGCCTGCAACCAAGGTATATGCCCTTGACCAGAATTGAACCTGGGACCCTTCAGTCTGCAGGCCGATGCTCTATCCACTAAGTCAAACCAGTTTTGGGGAGAGATCCTTGTTTTTTGGAAGTCATCACACTGGAAATTTTATCAGTAAATACACTTTTTTTTAAAGGTTCTTCTAGAAAAAAATGAAAGTGACCTTGGCTTGGGTAAGAGCCTCAGGTGGTGTAGTCTTTTGTGTAACAAAATGATTTAATGTGGAAGAGAAAAATGTAGACTGTAATGCTATTTATGTAAATTAGATTACATACATAAATTGACACTTTAAAGGACATTTATATTTTAAGCACATTAGAGAAGGCACCTTTTAAAAAAATAATGTATGGAAGTGAAACTTATATAACAGAAATTTAGCCATTTTAAGTTGAATAATTCAGTGGCATTTAGAATATTCACAGTGTTCAACAACTAAGCATTTCCATCACTCCCAAGTAAAACTTCTTTTCTATTAAGTGGTTTCTCCCCATTTGATTCTCCTCCACACCCACCAACCCTGGCAACCACCAACCTGAATCCCGTTTCTATGAATTTACCTATTATGGCTATCCCTCTGAGATTCGACACCAGCTTCATCTTTACATCCCATGTGACCTTTGTGTGGTTTGTTCATTTTGCTTAGTATAATGCTGTAAAGGGTCATCCATGATGTAGCATATATCATTACTTTATTCTTTTCTATGGCTGAATAATATTCCATTATGTAGATATATTACCCTTTACCCATTTATCTGTTAATGGACATCTTAGCTGTTACCGCTACCTTTTGACTATAGTGGATAGTGCTGTCAATATGCAGGTACAGGCATACCTCAGAGATATGGATTCAGTTAGAGATCTCTGTAATAAGGAGAGCATCACAATAAAGTAAGTTGTGATATTTTTGTTAGTGGAGGGTCTTGCCTTCAATTTGTAAAAAATGCAACATCTGTGAAGTACAAAGTGCAATGAAATAAGGTATGCCTGTGCATGTACTTGCTCGAACATCTCATTTTGATTCTTTAGGGGATATATCGTAATACTTAGGAAGAAGGCATCTTTTCATGGAGAGGAGTGGGAGTGAATGAGGGTATGGGAAGAGGAAGAAAATATTTAAAAAAGAGAGAACTTTTATATTGATCGATAAAAGCTTGTTAAAATATGATTAATTCAACTCTGGGCCCCTGACACTCTCAGCTACTTCCACTCCTGATAAAAGAGCAATGAAACCTGCCTAGATGATGTGAGAATCCATTACTGCCTAAGTGCTTTGGGAAGGGAAATGGGATGAAAGGCTCTGATAGGGGAAGTGTTACTGGATACCTGTGCTACCTATGAATCTAGTGTTAGAATATTTGTGTTGGCCTCATGTTCTCCTCACAACTCTCTTTTCGAGGTTTATAATGGAGATAGGAGTTAAGACTCCATAGAAATGTATAATTTTGTTCATGTTTAAAACTAGAAAATGCTGGAAGGGAGTAGAACATGTTTCTGTATTTGGGGTCAGGAGAATGAGAGTGAGAGCTGCTCTCCCCCGACCTCCCACCCCGTCTCAGAAACGGAGCGTTCCAGCACTGGAGGGCTGGAGATGGTAGCTTTGGGAGAAGGGATGGGAAACTTGACTGGGAGGCAAGACCATTAGGCTGGCATTAAGAAGGGGATCTTCTGCATTTTGGGTGATTCTTGCTCTCATCTTCAATATCACTTATTTGTTCCTTAACCTCTTGAAGTTCATACTTCCTAAGGATTTGTCATTAGATTGTCAAATTCTTTGGACTGTTTTTATTCTTTAAAAAAACATTTTATTGATTTCAAAGAGGAAGGGAGAGGGAAAGAGAGATAGGAACATCAACAATGAGAGAGAATCATTGATCAGCTGGCTTCTGCATGCCCCCTACTGGGGATCGAGCCCACAACCCAGGCAAGTGTCCTTGGCCGGAATCGAACCTGTGACCTTTCAGTCAGTAGGTCTATGCTTTATCCATTGAGCCAAACCAGCTAGGGCATGGACTGTTTTTATTCTTGCCTTGTTGGAACTCTTTGTAGCATCTGACTCTCATCTTGAAACTCTCTTTTCCCTTGTTTTCCATGACCCTAATTCACTTCTGCTTTTCCTCTGATTCCTCTGGTTGCTGGAATCTGTGTTTTCTTTTTTTGACTCTTTTTTAAACTTCCTCTTCAATATTGGTGTCTGTGCATTCTTCTCTAGTTTTGCTTTTCCTTCGAGGGCTCATTCACATCCTTAATTTCAACTACTATCAATGAATTTTTTGATTCCCCAAACCATATTTTAAGGTCAGATACTTTTCATGGGATCTAAACCCAATGTACTATTAATTGGACATCTCAGTATGGATATCTGAAACTCAACATCTCTAAAACAGTTCATTTTCTACAATTTAAGACTGTTGTGTATTCTTTATTATATAAGCATTGTAGCCAGCTTCTAAAGTGGTCCCAATGATTCTCACCTGATATTTATTCCCTTTTACCTATAAATTGTGCCTAATAAACTAGGTGATCTGAAAAGATTTCCAGGTGGAGTGCTGTCTGGCCTCCTCTTGCTGATTACAGTGAAGTGTGGGAGAGTGAAGGTTAGGATTATAAACATGAGAAGCATAGAAATTGCTGGTTTTGAGAATTATCAGTCTCCTTGGTCAGGTGATGCTAGAATTGACACGTGGCTTTCTGGCAAAGTTCAAATTCAGAGCTCTATCAGAAAAACAAGGTCTAAAGTTGAAGCTGGTGTCGAATCTCAGAGGGAAGGCAGGGATGGGTGGGTGGGAGGAGATCAACCAGAGAACTTGTATGCATATATGCATAACTCATGGACACAGACAATAGGGTGGTGGAGGCCTGGAGTAGGGTGTGAGGGAGAGCAATAAGGGGTCAATGGGAGAAAAAAGGGGACATTGTAATATTTCCAACAATAAGGATTTAAGGAAAAAATAAAAAGATGAAGCTGAGGGTGTGGCTGTAAAATTCTTTTAAGATCTTAGAAAGATTCAAAGTTGTGCCTTAGAAATTTATCTAGACCAGCATTGGGACTTCTAAGAAGCTTAAGGGTGGTGTCCCTCAGTCATCTCTGCAGACCAAGACAGAGAAGGTGTCCTTGTGAAGGGATTTGTGGGTGTGGCTTTTTTTGGTGTAATCCAATGAAACCCAATACCATTCACAGAAGACAGGATATTTTCGAGAGAATTGTATGTTCAGAAACACCCAAACTTCCAACTGAAAGGGAGAGAGGACTGCAAAACCAGGAGACTTGCAGTTTCCCAAATTTTAATGGGGAGGAAGCCGACTGAGAAAGCTAACACTGCTGCAAACAGAAGCTGCTTTTCAAAGAAATGGAAAAATGATAGTCAAGATGAACCAAGCATTCAAAGGGTAAAGCAAAAAAGCAGGAAGAAGTATTTCCCTGCCTGGAATTCTAATGAATGGCTCTCCCCACTAATCAACGCTTTGCAGGATTTCAGAATTTCAGGCATTCATTTCTCCACACATAGAACTGGAGTATCTCCAGTAGTTACCCTATACCTGTTGAGGGCGGGGGGGAGGAGGGGTGGATAACCTGTTTTATTGGTTCACTGGCATTTAAGATTTAAGTGCTCAAGGGCTATACTTAGGGAACTGTACCTGAGGGACCTCATGTGTACCTGGATCTGATTTAGATGATGCAATTCCAGGTTTCGAGCTCACCTTATAAAGGGATGAGAGTTTCCTGCACCTTGGGAAAGGATCAGTGAGGACATGAATCGTTGGAACCAGAAAGTGAACTGTGGTCTCCAGTCCCCAAGATGGTTCCCAGTAATTCTCACCCCCTGCTATTTATATTCTTAGTCCTCCCTATGTTGAATAAGGCTGACCTGTGTAACCATGAGGACATGAGGCAGTGCTGGAGTGTGACTTGGAAAGCTAGGTTACGAGACATTGCAACTTCCATCTTGCTTTCTCTGGGATGGTTCCCTCTATCAGGCAGCCCCGTGGAGGTGCCCGTTTCACAAAGCACTGAGGCTTGCTGCCAACAGCCAGCCCTGATTTGCCAGCTGTCTGAGGAAGCCACCTTGGGGACAGCTTCTTCCAGCCTCCAGTAAGCGTTCAGTTGGCTGCAGCCTCACCTGACATCTGTCTGCAACCCAACAGACCCTCAAGCCACAGCCATCAAGTTTAGGCCACTCCCAAATTCCTGACCTTCAGAAACTGTGTGTAATCATAATGTTTATTGTTTTAAGCTGCTGAGTTATCGGCCAGTTTGCTATGCAGCAGTAGATAATCTGTAGAGATACTACAGCAGACTAATATAACTCTGGGAATCTTTGTGAATTTCTGTGGCTTCCTCCTCTTGCCTCAGTGGTTATAGCAAGGTACTGTTCCTGACTCATTCATCTCTCTCTACTTTACCCTTCTCCCCTCTATCCCACACCTGTTCCTGACTGCCCTCATAATTGATTCAAGGCCAAAGGGTAGAGAGGGGGTTTGAGAGAATATGAAAATCTTCAGCCATCCTGCTACTTCTGTTTACATACTATTTGTTTTTATTCACAGCCATAGAAGAACTTAAACCTGAAAGGAGCTAGATCAGATCTTCAGGGATCAGCTTTTTGGGGGGCTTATTTTTAAGAAGCCACCTTTGGTCCTCAGGGTGTAAGAATTGCTGATGTTTAGATAGGCTTTGGACATGAAGTATCTTATGTAAGCTGGGCTATGAAATATTTGTGTGGAGGGCTGGGCTAGGAGGGGCTGGGCTTCCCTGCCCATGCAGACACAAGCGTGTGCCCTTGGTAACGGTTTACAGACCCACAAACAGATGCGGAAAACGGGGCCAGAAAGGTTAATATTTCCAAAGCCACATAGTTGGTTGCTGACAGAGCTAACTTGGAGTCCTGGCTACCTGTCCAGTGAGATAAGATTTGTTTCAGGTTTGTCCTTTGTTTTCACTTTTGTTTTTGCGAGTTCCTAGTGAAAATGATTCCAGAAATCAGGACTACATGCTTCCCTTTTAATACGTTGAGCTGGGTGTAGTTTCTTGATGTTTCATCAGACATGAAATTGTTATAATTTTCTATCTCCCCTTAGGCAACTCTCGGAAATCGCATAAAATAAATTAACAATGGGCTCAAGTCCAGTAAGCATGATTTAAGTTACAATTCTGATTTCTAGTCCAACCTGTTCCTGCTGCTTAGGACATGGGTGGCTTTGTTTATGAAGTTTGTCTGTTTTAAACGTGAGCACATCAAATTGTTTAAAAGATTCTGTTTTTTACTGCAAAGGTTTTATTTAAAATTAGAATTTATTTCTATTTAATTGTATTTTTTCTTTGTCTCCAATGAAGTGTAGTCATGTTATATTTTAAATGGTTCATTTTTAAATACTTCGGATGGGTTTTGAGGCATGTGTAGCTTTATCCTTATCAGCCTGTACATATTTGTCACCTGAATGAATGTGATTATGTTTCTATAAAATATGTGAAGAATAATTCTGACTGTCAGTTAAGTAGGTTTACTTTAAAAAAAAATATTTTTTATTGATTTTTTTACAGAGAGGAAGGGAGAGGGATAGAGAGTTAGAAACATTGATGAGAGAGAAACATCAATCAGCTGCCTCCTGTACACTCCCTACTGGGTATGTCCCCGCAACCAAGGGACATGCCCTTGACCCGAATTGAGCCTGGGACCATTGAGTCTGCAGGCTGACGCTCTATCCACTGAGCCAAACCTGTTAGGGCAGTTTACTTCTAATTTAACTTTGTTTTAATGTTTTATAACATTTAAAAATTTTAGAACCAAATTGGATTTGTGGGAAGACTTCTTATGGATTATTTTTCCTTGTTGGGTATGAGATTTGCATCCTATAGGATTTGGAGTTCTGGTATACCAAACCACTTACTCTTGTCTGCTTGACTGAGGGTCAGTCATAGAACCATGAATTTGAATCATTTGGTAATTACAGATAGTACAGTTTCTAGAAATTATGAGCTTACCAACAAAATGGCCACTTTTGCCCCCCCACCCCCACCCCACCCTATCCACCCCCCGTAGTTATTTCCCTTTTTTCCACATAGGGTCATATAAAACACCTTTCATTGAGCTGTTTTATTTTTGACATATACATTCCTTTAATCTTTGACCTCTTATTTAAAATGAATCATGGATTTGAGCTTTCACCCAGATAGCTCACACTGCCTTTTCCTGATAGTACACTAGAATAAAGACTTTACAAAGCCTTTTTTTTTTTTTTAAATGTGTTTGAGTTTCCTAGCAACCAGCATTGCTCTTCTCTTGGTATATATTTTCTTGCCCTTTCCCTAAATCCCCTCACTATTGACGAATCCAAACTATTCAATTTAGTCCCTTCATCTTTCTCTCTTTATCATTCCCTCCCACTTTGCCATAACCTCCTGTCTTTTTTCCCCCTCCAAGAATGAGCTTCTCAACACGGGAAAGGAGCACTGGCCCTTCTTCAAGTGTAGCTTGTCTTCTGTCCCTACTTGTCTTGGCCGGCTGTTAGGGAAGGAGGTGAGGTTTCAGGGAGGCTCTGAGGCTCACACCATGGACGTGGCGTTGCCAGCACGTGTAAGTGGACAGACGTGTGTTGGCAAGCGAGGAGCCCGTTCTCTTGCCTGAGAACCCTGACGAAGTGAGGGTCAAGAGTTCACGTGGGATCACCACAAGTTCAACCCTGTAAAGGGTTTCCTTAGGAAGAGTAAAGGTGGAAGAAAGCTCATGCTAATTCTGCTCACCAAATACGTGCCTCTGAAATGCAGCTGGCTGTAGCATAGAACACACTGTAGTCAGTGTCTGTGTAGCAGTTCATGTAAGTGGAAAGCATTGGCTTGTAAAGGGATGGTTTTGGCTTTGAAATTAGATATGAGGACAGCCTAGATTTGTATTTTTTTGGAGGCAGTTCCTGAGGCAGGTTGCAGGGCGTTGAGCAATGTGCCACACCTAAGCTCTGCGATTCAGCCAATGAAAGCCAGGCTTCTCCCGGGTCCTATAGTATGGTTTCCCTGTCTGTCAAGAGCCGGCTCAGCAACCAAACCCAGATTCCAGGTGTGGTATTCCACGGCCTTTCTGTAATTTGTAATCATAGAAACAGAATGTTCCTCCTCTTATTTCCTCCCTGCCAACAGTTTCTGGGTGGGTGAATGTCAGTAGCTGGAGTTATTTTTAAAGAGGAGAGGTGAGGCTTGTCGTGCAAAGCTGGGAAGAGGGCGTTTGTTTGCAGAGCAGAGCTGACATCAAAGTGTAGATTACTGCTCAGTGGCTAGGCACTTGTCCTGTAACAGGTAATGTTTAACGTGCCAGTCACAAAGATCACAGAAACGGCGTATGCCGGGGCAGCAGATAGCACCGCCGTGAATGCTCTGGAGGACTGAAAGGCTATACATGCCCGTGCATTTTTTTTTTTTTTTTTTTTAAATACATGTATTCATCGGTCTTGCTGTCTCCTTTTTTTTTTTGTGCTGGCTGTAATTGGACTTTGAAGCTCGGAAGTTTTATCATAAAAATTTTGTAACCTTTGTCTGAGACAGAGCTCTCGGCTAAGCAATCACTTTCCACTTTTTTCCCCACAGGATAATATAAACGTTTTTTTGAAAGCTTGTGAACAGATTGGATTGAAAGAAGCCCAGCTTTTCCATCCTGGGGATCTACAGGACTTATCGAATCGAGTCACTGTCAAGTAAGTTTCACTGGCTGCTTATATATATTTTTAAACTTAGGGCTTTGTGGCTTAACTGAAAAGAATTCCCGAGAGTTCCTGGTTACTGAAAGATCGTTTCTCTCTCTGTCTTCCTCTGTTCTCTTTCCAAAATAGCTACTTAAAAAAAAAAAATAGTTTAGGGACTGAGACTGGGAAGCTCTCTGTAATCGATAACGAGTCGTGGTCTTATTTTAAATCTCTCTGCTAACCGAAATGGCAGTTTATATTTGAATGCTTGTCTAGCCTGGTGGTGTTCAGTTGCTAATGGTGACGATACTTGTTATACTTATAAAGCTAATATAAAAGTTATGTAAGAACTCGCAGAGTGAAAATGCTTAATTAAAGATAGTTTTTATATGTTTGGAGTTGAGACCTAGCTGCTAACATAAACGAGAGAGGGACAGTGATAAAGCAGAGGCGCCTAGGACCAGCAAGCAAAGCTAATGACCTTGTTAATTGTGGCTGGTTTCTAAAAAATGAACTGTTTTAATACTATGGAAGAGAAAGTGAAAGTGAGGGTCCGTGAAAACGCGTGCAGGTGATGCTGTTGGGTTTTAGGTGGGAAATGGTGCTCATGTGTTCCTATGATTTGGGGAAATCTGGTTTTGAGCTTCTGTGAGATCTCTTCCCCTGTAAATCTAATTTGCTTTCAGTCAATCAGAATAAATTTCTGTTACTAGATAAATGTGTCAGGAAAATGGCTTAATTTTGTAATGATGACTACTCTTTATATTATGGCTCTTAAACCTAATAAACATCCCCCCCTCAAGGAAGAAAAACAGAATAAAGTATTTATCTATAGAAATAATAGAAATGAAATGAAAAAAAATTAGTTTCTGTGATTTCAAACCAAGATTTAGTTTCTATGGTTAGTATCCCTGTTGTAGTAGCTTCAATAATTATTAAAAAATTGACTGTAAAATCTTAAATGGGGACAACAGTTTTTTTCTAAAGAAAAATAACCCTATATATCTACATATCTTTTAGCAGTATAACGTAAGATCCCCGGGAGGATTAAGCTCTTCAGAGCCCAACAATACATGTTTTTAAGTGAACAAGCCATTTGAACCTATAAGCTTCGAGTTCTGGTGAATACGCATTTCTAAGCTACAGAGCGATGGCATGTGCATGGCAGTGATGCAGTGGTCTGCATTTCTGATTAATTCTGACTCACTGAAATAGCTGATTGATCCTAAGTTTCAGTGTCAGAATGGCGTTTTTACTTCTGCAGTATGTGGGGGTCATGTTTAATTTCCTTGAATAGTAACGTTGGAAAAACTTGTTTTATTTTTCCTAATCATCCTTCTTTCATAAGACCTATCTGATGGGCAAAAGAAATTTTTGACTTGGAAATTCTTTTTCTAAGCTGTCGCTGTCAAAAGTCTTTTCCCCTTAAAATCATACTGTTTTGAAACCAGATAGCCGGTGTTTGAGTAGGCTGGGGACTAGGCAAAACATGTTTGTTGGCTCCTAGTTCCAAGGGTGCTCTGAGCAAATCTTGCCCTGAAGCCTCGTGGAATGTTGGGGCTAAAGTGTTTGGGAAAAAATCATATCTGGGCCCAGGCATCAGTGAAGTTACTGACAAACTGAAACCAGAGGTCGCAGGTACAGCTGTAGTAGGAAGTATGCAGAACAACTTGTTTCAGTTGAAACCGCAGGCCATAAAACCAAGGTGTGCCTGAGGAGAACTGGCGAGATCCCCTGAGGGAGAACAGTTCCCCTGACCACTCCGTCTTGTCTTGTTGGGACTGAAGCGTCCGCCCTAGGTCTGGTGAGATGGAATCAGGGGGCTAGGAGACACTGGCTTATTAGACACTGTTGGCCACAGATCTTACGCCCTGAGATGGCATTCTGACAAAAAAGGAAGCAGGTTGAAAGGAAAGCAAGTGATTGCTTAATAAATAGTAATGCATTTCTTTTTAGTTTTTGTTCATATGTAACGTGGAGTCACCTGTTGGTCAAATCCTGCCCTGTGCTTATTATAGACTCAAGGACTCAGAGTTGGTTAGACTGATGGTTCTCAGCTCGGGGCAGCTTTGTCCCCCATCGGATACTTGGCAAGACCTGGAGATACTTATGGCTGAGGTAGCTGGGGAGAGGGTGCTACTGGCATTCAGTGTGTCAGGAATGCTACTAAATGTTCTTTAATGAACAGAGCAGTCCCCATAACAAAATTTCCGGTCCCAAATACAGTGGCACTAAGGTTGAGAAACCCTGACTTAGACCTGGAGTTCCTTACTTATTTCTAGTCTGCCAGCAAGCAAGCCATGTTGGCAGGAAAGATACTGATTGACAGTCTTCCTAAAAAATGTAACCTTTTACTTACTAACATATAATAATTGATATATTTATGTGCTAGTATGTTTGTCCATCTAAAAGGGAAGGATTACTCTAATTTGTGTGTAGTTATGTGAGTACTTTGGCAGTAGTTTGCTCATCTGTATACATAAAAAGTAGCAAAGATGTGGCAAAATATTTGTTTATTTTAAATGCTCTATAAAAACTCAGTGTCTAAGACTGCATTAACAAGTTTATAGACCTGCCGTTGGTCTTGCTGCAAGTATAATCTAAGATACATATTTGTGTGGCATACTGAGAGGAAAGAGCAGTCTATACTTTCCCCATGGGCACATGGAAGGGTTTTTTTGTTTGTTAATGGACAGTAATGTTAGAAACATAGTGGTATATGGAGCCTAGGAGAGTTGTGTGTGGTGAGAATGAGTAGCAGGAGCAATCAGTTTTAAGATCCTTTGCTGGTGAGTAATGTCGATAATCCAGACCCTGACCATAAACCCTAACTTTTCAGCAATTTGAGATTTACAATTTAATTTGCAATAACAATGTTGTGCCAGTCAAATCGAACTGGAGTATTCTTCATTTTTTCTGTAATTATACATATTAATATGTGACATAATTTTCTTTAAATATGCATAGTAATATGGGATCTAACTTTCTAAATGGATTATCTTACTTCTTGCAAGATGTAGTTTGATTTTTTCCCCAAGTATATTTGAATTATTGCATTCACTTGGGGATTCATGTATTCAAAAGTCAGCTGGGATTTAAATTTTGACAACTCTGACTTTAATGGGTAGAATCCAGCTTTACTACTTTTCTTCCCAAAAGGCTGATACATAAATTTGTGACTTCATCTCCATGACTGGTACATTGAAGTTAAACTTTTCCTAGTGGTTTATTGAGATGTTTACATCCAGATGTTTACTGAGGCCATGGCATTCACCTTCTGTACTAGTGAATAGCTGCATCATCATCATAATCCATGTTGTATGTTCACACGGAACTCAGAAGCAAACACAACCCGCAGAGAAGAGGAGGTGTGACCCCCACTCTCTGTGCCTGCACACTCTCTGTAGAAGGCCTCCTGCGAGCAAACATGGTGACCCCTGTGCCAGGCACAGGCACTGGAGAGCTCCTGTAGCCTTGTCATGGTCTCTGTGGCGCTGCTGGCCATTAAGAGACACAGCAATTTCATGTTGTAAAAAGCAATCCAACAGGGTAGTTCAGAGGTCCTGGATCGGAGGGAAGACGTTGGTAGGAAGGTAGTGTTGAACATTAAATTTTAAAAAAATTCTTTATTGTTGAAAGTATTACATATGTCTGAACATTAAAGGCCTTGATTTTATGTACAGCAACTTGACTCATAAATTAAGTCCTGTATTTAAACCATTGCTCTAAGCAATTATATTGAACATTTTAAGCTGAGAATTTGACATATTTTCAACATGTTTTTTTTTTTTTCTGCCTACTTATCATTCCAATCCAGTTTTTAGCACATCTTAGATACATTCTGTTCATTATGCAGTTGCAGGATGGCAGTGTTTTGAACACAATATTTCAGTCATGCAAAGAAAAATTCTTTTCTAGTACACTCTTTCATTATTTAGGGTATTAATATTAGGTTTAAAATGTCACTTCAAATGTTAATATCGACTGAGTTTTTAAAAAAGATCTATTTATCAAATGGGAGGTACAGAAATGAAAAATCTTTTTTTTATTTTTACACATGCTGGTTGCCAAAGGAATAGTAATTGGAAACAAAACTAGTGTTAACATATTGCCTTCGTGAAAATAAAGGAGGCTTAAAATTGTATTTTAAGGATTTAACTGTTCTCTAAAGCCTCAAAAAAGTGCTTAATTTTATGGCAATACTGTAAGGTCATTTCTTAGGAATTGGGTTCCAAAATGGCACACGGTTAGCAGTCTGCCGAATCAGGCTTGAGTTATGGATGTGTTTGTGTGTATTGATTAAGATTTTTATTCTTATAGGTAAAAATGTAGCTACTTTGACTGATGTAATATCTACCCTTTTCTGACTTAAACCTGGTTTTCCATTTTTTTTTTCATGTCTTTTAAAGGAGCTTCTCGACATCTTAATCTGTTTGTTTTTAAAAAGCAGACTTCATAGTATCCAAACTTGGATCTGTAACTTGAGCATGGGAACTTCCACCTGTCAATTCATGTTACTATTTTAGAATGTGCCCTTCCTACCGAGCAGTTGGAAGAGAGTAAAACAGAAAGGAAGTCCACTGCACCGCACTCATCTCCATCCCACCCAGTCCTCCTCTGGTGTTAGGTAGGTGCTGAGAGGGGGATGTTCACTCTTCTGGGTTGCCGAAGGCTCTGTTTAATGCCCACAGTGCAGATGTAAAGCCATGTTTTCAAATGTTCTCCAATTGCAAAGTTGGAATATCTCAGAGTCAGCTTAGCTTCAGAGAAAGGTTGTGGGAGTGAGGCAGGCCTGTTGCTGGGACAAACTATAGAATAAGTAAAGTTTTATCTGGTATTTGTTTCTCTCCATTTCTCATTCTTAATTTATTTCTTGGGCAGATAAACAAGTTTCTGGATACCAGAAAATTTCATTTTTCAGCTCTACTTCTTCAGCTCTACTTTCTTCATGTTATGGACTTTTCTGGCCGGGGTCCTTACATTCTCAAGGAACCGGACTTGTATTTATTGCTCTAAAGGGTCTCACCTGGTGGCTCATCTGATTTAGAGTTGTTATGAGTCGGTTCATGGGAGAATTTAAAGTTTGCTTCTTCTGACCAGAGAGCATTTGTTTTATAGCAATGTCCTTCAAAAAGGGTTAAACCGAAGAGAGAGGCATTTTTGTGGTGAAGAAATTCTTCTGTCTTTCAGATTTCCTGTAGGGATTCTTGACTTTCTAATTATCACCTATAGGGCTGCCTATGTTGAATTACTCAAAGTTTTAATAATATGTGCATTATAATATCTGTAGTCCATTTTCGAATATGACAGCTTCACCAGTGACTAGAGGTGTTAAGCATTGTTTTTCCGAGTGTCACGCTGTATTCTGGTTTGATGTGGTTGATTGTGTGAGGGTCTACGTGTGAGGTATGTGTCCTCATATCTATTTCCAGAGCTACAGAGTAGTAAATGGCACTTAATGCCAGAAGGGGAGATTTGGGTTTCAGAGAAATTGTTCACTTGTTTGTCATGTGAGCTTTGATTCAGCGTCTTCTCTGTGGCGTATACTTCCACAGACATACATAAGATGGGGTCCCCCCTTTGGGGAGCTTTCCATTATAACTGAGGAAATGTCCCCAGAAAGTCACAGTTGGAATACTTTGTGTTAAGATCAATGCACAGGTTCTCTGGGAATATGGAACTGAACAAGCATTTCAACTTTCTAATCAGGGGACACTTTCCATGGAAAGTGACATTGATTTCTCCTCTGGACTTCAGAGCACTCACTGTGTTCAGCTCCACCAAATCTTCCTTAGGCTTGAAACTACCCAAGAACAAGGACAGTACATCATTTCCTTTATCTCCTTAGTCCCTTTAAGTGTTAAACGAGTATTTGAAAATTATATTTTCATTACAAAGATTTCCTGGAGGTTTTAAAATAGGCTTTGGACACGAGCACTGCTTTTTCTTTGCCAAGCCTTCCTCTTTCTCTTCTCATCTTCCCCAGTTGCAAAGCAGACCTGGCAAACCAGTCATTGAACTTCTGGTTTGGGTTGCCTTACCCTTATCATTTCAGAATAATGATAGGGCGGGCAGACTGCAGCATAATCTAAAATTTACACAATCTAAAGGAATGTGTGTCTCCTCTCAATGTGTGAGCAGTAAATAAAATTGGAACTTTGGACCATGCACTTCTCAAATGGTGCACATTTTAATCTTTATGTTGATGTGCCAATGGTAAATACTAATAGTGTTTGACATTTGAGGGGTATTTCATGCATATATGAAGTTTTAGAAACATTTGATTCTTTTTTAAAAAAATTGATTTTTAGAGAGAGGAAGAGAGAGAGAAAGAGAGAGACAGATCGATTCATTGCCTCCCACACACACCCAGACCGGAATCGAACCTGCCACTCTTTGCTGGATGGGAGGATGCTGAGCCACACCTGCCAGGGCTACAAACATTTTAATGTTTTCATATCATCACCAATCACTTTTCATTTTGTGAAATTAATTTACACGCATGTTTAAGACTTTTGGGTGGAAAAATATGATAGTTATATAGGTAGTTGAAGTATCATGTAGAAACTCAAGGACAAGGAATAGAAAAATTTAACAGCAGGAACTTATAAAAGAGGTGACTTCTTAAATGAGGAAACATTAGAATTTAATGAAATTAAATTGGTACAAGTTTACAGTAAGCCTCGTTCCTTCCAAAGTCAAGATACCTGCCTTGGTACCTCTTACTTTAGCCTAGCATTAAACATCAAAGCCCCCCCCCCCCCCAAAAAAAAAAATAAATAAAAATAAAGCCACAAATTACCTTTGACTTTGTCATGATAAAAACCATTTCAAGTGCCCTAGTCATTGTGGCTCAGTTGGCTGGAGCAACATCCCTCCACACCCAAACGTTGCAACTTTGATTCCAGGTCAAGCACATACCTAGGTTGCAGGTTCCATCCCTGGCTGGGGCGCAGGTGGGAGGCAACTGATGGGTGTTTTTCTCTCATATTGATGCTTGTCTCTGTCTTTCTTCCCTCCCACCCCCTTCTCTAAAACCAATAAGCATGTCCTCAGGTGAGGATTTAAAAAAAAAAAAAAAAAAAAGAGTAGAACTGAACAGATTTCTTAAGCATTCATTTGAACTGTTTGTCTACTCCCGGGATGGAACAAGGAGTTTGGTTGGAGTTTAGTTGATATGCTTGATATGCATCAGTTGTCATAAACAGATAAGCATCTTGGATGAGAGCAGCGGTTTTAGGTGTCCGTGAACATGGTTTACATATCCCATCCCATTCAGGCATGTGGTGGCTGAAAGATTAAGAAAGGATATTTTCTCCCTGTGATCACTTTGCTTCTCAGTGAACAAAGCTATAGTTGCTGCTCTCTTGGAGCTTCGCAAATAATACCTTCTGGGGTATGTATAGTCATTACAACTTCCTCACACGGAAGTTGTAATGACTATACAAAGAGAGGTATGTGAAGTGTAATATTATTACTAGGCATAGAGTAGTGCTCAATAAATTTGAATTATCATTCATAATTTGGCTTTATGTCTTTTTAAAAAATATATATCTTTATTGATTTCAGAGAGGAAGAGAGAGGGAAAGAGAGATAGAAACAGCAATGATAAGAGAGAATCATTGATTGGCTGCCTCCTGCATGTCCCCCAATGGGGATTAAGCCCACAACCCAGGCATGTGTCCTTGACCGGAATCGAACCTGGGATCCTTCAGTCCGCAAGCCTGATGCTCTATCCACTGAGCCAGACCAGCTAGGGCTGGTTTTCTCTTCTTAACCTTATAAAGATGTATCCTCCATAGAGGAACATGTAAGAAAAGAATCTGGCCTCTGGATACTTAAATTATGATGGTTAACTATAGGCTCTTTATTTTTAGGGGAATTTCAGCCACTTAAACTTCTCTCCATTTAATTGGGAGCAGATATTAAAACAGATACATTTTTCTGACATTTTTATGTTTACTCAGCCTTTTGCAATTTACCTCTTTGGTAGCCTAGCAAAGCAGGAAAACAGAGAATAGACATTTAGGTTCTTTGCTCTCGCCCATGTGTATGTAGAACAAATACAGGTTTTTTTGGTTGTTGTTGTTGTTGTTTTTTGAGACCTCAATATGTTGTGTATTTTCTGAAATATTATAAATATTTTAATTTGATTTGGATCAAATTTGTTTCTTTTAACAAGTTGTTTATTTCCATACTTAAAAAAGAGAAAACAACAAACAAACAAACAAACAAAACCCCAAAACACTTTCATGAAACCACAACCAGTCAGTCTACAACAAACCCAAATCTAAGACTTCACTCGGTTTTTTGGTGTATAATTTATTATCCCATTTTCCTCCTGTCACTTCAGTCATGAGGAGGCTATATATTTCCTTCAGGTAGGCAAGAGCACACACTCTTCTCTAAAAGGCTTTTTCAGGGCTTATGAAGTATGCTTTTTGGAATAAGAATCCCTGACTGACCTCCAGTGCACATTGCCGCCGTGGATTCTGGGCAGAAGACTTAGTTGCTCCTTCGGGGTGTCCCCATCTATTTTGTCCATCAAAAGACTACTACACGAATGACATAAAAATGTCTTTTAGATAATACTATCAGCATTTGTGGTTTTTACCCAGGGCACTAAAAAGTTATAAATAGCAATAGGCACTGTGTGTGAGGTCAAAGGCTTGCTTGTTCTTTGTTTTCAGTAGTACTTGTCTATAATGAAAAAAAAAACCCACAAAAAACCAAAAACCAAACTAGATAGTAAACTTATTTTAATGTGATTTGATATAGCATTATAATTTGATTTTTTTTCCTTTGAAAAAGTGGAGCCTCTCAGATGTTAAATAGACTATGTAAAAGTTTTTTATTCACTATTTATTGCTTATTTTTAAAACGTTGGGTTAATGAAGTAGCTCTGTTTTGGGGGTAATTGCCCTCATATAATCCCTGTCTTGGTGAGCAGGATCCAAGGTGGAACTGGTTGCTGATGGACTTAGTCTCCATCCTCAAAGACATACCTTTCTGAGTATCCCTACAGAACCGTGTGGGTGGGGTCCTGTGTCATCACTTTTTTCTTCTGAAACGCTTAGTGCCATTGCTTTAGGCACAGAATATGCACAGTAAACCCAGGAAAACATGTTCCAGTAGTGTTAGTGAAAGACCATTAATTTTAGGGACACATAAAAAGTAAATTTGCCATATTAATAACCCACTGTAATGATATTTTTAAACGTGATAGTGTTATAAAATTCCATTAAAAGGGAGTAGATTAAAAACATGCTTTGAACGAAAACTTCAGGTTAGCCTGTTTTTCATAAGTTAAAAATGGAAAAAGTGGGGGATCTAGTCAGCTGGGCGAAGCAGCTGCTTTGAATTAAGCTCTGTTTACAGTAACCGCTATCAACCTAACAAGGGTTTGCTCTGGGCTTTGAGCAGTTTGGGGGAGAAAATCCTAAATAAATATGAAGTATCACTGTTAACGCATTTCACTATTCCATTACATTATCATAATAATGATGGCTACTAGATCTTTTTGGAAAAGCTTTTGTTCTGCATTTTTTCTTTTCAATTTATTAAGATATGGGAATAATCTCCCCCTTTGGAGGCAGGAAAGGAGTAGAACAGTTAGTGTATCTAGGTAAACATTTTGGCTGATGTTATTAGAACTTCTTTTTTTTTTTTAATATATTTTATTGATTTTTTACAGAGAGGAAGGGAGAGAGACAGAGAGCTAGAAACATCGATGAGAGAGAAACATCGACCAGCTGCCCCCTGCACACCCCCTACCGAGGATGTGCCGCAACCAACGTACATGCCTTGACCAGAATCGAACCTGGGACCTTTCAGTCCACAGACCGAAGCTCTACAACTGAGCCAAACCGGTTTCGGCTAGAACTTTTGGCTAAACATTGAGAAGGGAAAAAATCTCTGCCAGGTAGTTATTATCTCGTGCTTTATTTTGTGTGTAGTGGTGTATATTCACCTTCAAAATATTGTCCAATAGAGAGCACACACATTAAAGAAGAATTTAGGTGGAAATTTGTGTAAGGCCTCAAAAAATTTTTTTTTTTTTTTTTTTTTTTTTTTTTTTTTTTTTTTTTTAAATTAGGTACCAATCTGAAGAGACCTTGGATCCTTGGTTATTTTGGTGAAGAATTCATTTCACCAAAGGGGTTTGGTCTGCGACTTGGAGGGTAAATAGGACTAATATGATAACTAAATGTGGGTGTCCAGAACATGCCTTTCCCAGATTATTAAGAAACAGAGCTCCGTGTGCTTTCCCACAATTTCCATTCTCCTTTCATTCTACTTATAAGAAAGAGGCAGGGGGAAAAAATCTTTTTAATTAAAGACTGACATCTATTGATGTAAACCTTGGGCTGCTGGGACCAGAAATGACTGCTTCTAGGCAGACAGAAGCAGCACAGTCCTGACCGTGGGGGTGGGGGTGGGCATGTGAAGCTAACTTAGGGGTATTGAGTCATTTCTCCTGAAGACCTTAAAAAAAAATTTTTTTTAAAAATTGATTTCAGAGTGATGAAGGAGTGGGAGGGAGATGGAAACATCAATGATAGGAGAGAATCATTGATCGGTTGCCTTCTGGAGATTGAGCCTGCAGCCTGGGCATGTGCCCTGTCTGGGAATGGAACCCTGACCTCCTGGTACATGGGTCGACGCTCAACCACTGAGCTACGCTGGCCAGGCACCTGTAGACCTTTTACCTTGTGGCTTATCAATGGAATTCATTGGGTATTTTATATTGACCAGGTGTAGATCTTGAATCCTGGGTGGGTAGAAGAGAAACAAGACTTTCTCCTTTCCTGTCACCAAAAGTGAGAAGATGAAAAGCTTTCTGGAGTTGTCATGTTTTATGGTTCAAGGAGCATCATATGATTTCTAGTTCACAGCTCTAAGGAAATGCTGGAGTGATGAGTAGCAGCGAGGGGGAAAATCACTGGACTAGGTGCCGGAGTGTGTCAGAGGGAATCCTGCCACTGCTGTTCCATCAGGTTTAGACAGCCTGGAAGTGAGAGCTGGCAGGCACTGCCAGGTGCTTTACAGTAGTTATTTCTAACTTAGTAACAGCCCAGCCACGATAGTTCCATTTTGCTGCAGATACTTGAAATGAAGTGTTAGAAGAGTAACTTGCCTTATATAATCTTGGATGAGTAGTGGAGCTAGGATTTTAATTTGGGTGGGTGGGGCTTAGCCTACAAAGCTGGGACTCCTTCCACTGTACTGTCAAAGAGACTTAAGCAAACTTAAAAAAAAAAAAAAAAATTGGCTGACATTCTTTCTAGTGCTATGCAAATGGAATTGTCATGAGTTGCTTTTAAATCAGGCCAGCTATACCCAAAATGGATGTGATTATATTGATATTACCTCATTTGATATGTGGCAAATATCTTTGCGTTATGATTTTAAAATGTTTTTCCTACTTTGTGAACTAAAGTAAGTATAAGCGAACATACAATATGCCTTCAAATCTCAGATCAGTGATTCTGAGACCTCCTAATTTTAGGAATGTTAAATACATACACGTGTGCCTCAGAATAGAAATAGGCTACATGTGTGGTCTTTTAACACTGGCTAGTTGAGAAATAACAGAGTGCAGTATTTGGACTTTATGGCCATGTGTACATATTCCTGTTATGACTGTTGTGCAGATAATTATAACTGTTCAATTATATTTGCCATGCTAATGGAGCATTCCTGTTAGAGGACGATGTTTCAAACCTTCCTAATCTAAATTGCCCAGAATCATACCACCACACTTTGCACTATATAGCATTGGCGTGGAACCTATCTTTAAAAATAGAACTTGTGCCCTAGCCAGTTTGGCTCAGGGATTAGAGTGTTGGCCTGCAGACCCTGTTGGGTTCGATTCCGGTCAAAGGGCACATACCTCGATTACAGGCTCAGTCCCTGGGTGTGTGTGTGGGAGGCAACCAATCGATGTGTCTCTCTCACGTTGCTGTTTCTCTTTCTCTGTCTCTCCCTCTCCCTTTTATTCTTTCTAAAAAAAAAAAAAAATCAGTGGGAAAAATATCATCGGGTGAGGATTCACAATAAAAAATATAACTGGTAAATATATTTTATATAGAATAATTTCTTATTGCCCACCTTTTGATTATTCTCTATTTTACTTAATATTGTTAAAACCAAACTAAACCATGATTCTCTCCTCAAAACGTCATTGGCTGGGAATAAGTACTTATTCAAAAAACATAAAATGGGTTATTACTTTTGTTACAGTTTAGGTCATTGTATATTAAATTCCATCCATACAGAGGCTTAATGCTATGTTGAAATCTTGTTTGAAGCCCAAACTATAAGCAAAAAGATAAGTTGTAGCCACGTTACATAGTGTATTAAACAATAAAAATTAATTCAGTACATGGTGCAAAGTTCTGCAATCAGTGTAGCCATTGGAGGGTTTGAAACAGATGGTAAGCACAGAGCATCAAGTGTAACAATAAATAGCACTGTCTAATTCCAGTAAGATGAAACTCCTCTTTCATGGCACATCTGATAGTGACTCAGAAAAGCAAAGTCCAAGAAGTGACTCAAGCACAGAAACACTTTAAGAATTTCTTTACCAAGACTTACAATGAATGGATCATGTCTTCTCTTACCAAGTCGTTAGAAATTATTTGCTGGTAGTGGCTAAATGCAGACCATCAGAAATGGTTGCCTTTTATTACCAGGAAGAGAAATGTATTAAAATTATGGATGTGTTGTTTAGAGAACCAAAGACACATGAAACTAATAGTAGCCCAAGATAGAAACAGAGCGGAAGAACACAAAGAAGGACAATTCTTTTATTTATTTATTTTAAAAAATCTATTTTATTGATTTTTTTTTTCCACAGAGAGGAAGGGAGAGGGATAGAGTGCTAGAAACATTGATGAGAGAGAAACATTGATCAGCTGCCTCCTGCACACCTCCTACTGGGGATGTGCCCGCAACCAATGTACATGCCCTTGACCAGAATGGAACCTGGGACCTTTCAGTCCACAGACTGACGCTTTATCCACTGAGCCAAACTGGCTTCAACAAGGACAATTCTTTTAGATGCAATGACAGAACACACACGTTTTAAGGCTGTTAAATATGTAAAGGGAGGGGAAAAGAACTGCTTTTGAGATAGCAGTGGAGGAGAGTGGAAAGCAAATGACACTTGAATGCTTTGCTTCCTGCGTTGTGTAATATTATAACCATTTTAGAAGATAGGGTGGTTGCCTGAATTTACAGAGATGGAAGCTGAAAGGCTCAGTGGTTTGCTCAGGGTCACATGCTTAGTGCAAGTGGGAACCCTGATTATGACCCCAAGCCCAGTGTTCTTTTTGTTATAAAACTCAGCCTCTCAGTGTATCCTAATAAAAGATAACAAGATTGGATGAAGGGATTCTTTAACATGTTAATGTGGATAATGTCAGACATGAGTTCCATGAAGTTGGTTGTGTAGAATGCTAAGTTCTGAAGATACAGAGGATTTTGTCATTTTTAGAAATTGTGGGCAAGAGATTACCCAAACTTTGAGAGTTATATCTTTAAACAAGTGTTTCTCATACATCAATGTACAGGTAAAACTCCTTGGGATTTGGTTCAAATGGAGCTTCACATTCATCAGGTCTGGGTACAGCTGAGATTGTGAATTTCCAGCAAGCCTCCAGGTCATGCCAGGGAGGACCACACTACGAGCTACAAGGATTTATGCAATAAACAATAGTGGTCATAAACTAAAGTGAAAACACGTATTTCCAGTATTTTGTAAATGAAGTTACTTGGTCTATAGAAAACGCATGACAATGATCACACACAGGAGTAAGAGTTTAACAAACAAAAGGACTGGGGAAGATATAAGGCTTGAGTGTGGATTAGAAAGCTGGGCAGCATTTGGGTGAGAAGTGGAAGACCTGTGCAAGAAGATTGGCACATCCAAAGGCACAGAGGCAAGCAGTTCCAGTCCCACATTTTAGAGCCTTCTAGATGTAAAGCAATGAGTCAAGTCAATAAGGTAGCCACTCTTGAGGACTACACTTTTGTTTTGTGGGTAAGGGAAACAAGGCAGAAGTCTGTAGTCTAGTTTGACAGCAAGATGGACAAGGAAGATGGGACCAGCTTGAGTGGTACCTTGAGTATCCTGGCTGGGAGTTTAATAAACACTATCTCCAGGTAGCGGGATTATCACCGAAAGCTTTTGAGCAGGAAGTAAAAAGGTTAAAAGTAGAGATTTAGAAAGATTGGGGTAATGGATAGTACATAAAGTGGACTGAATGAGAATTAGCTTGGGGGCTAAAGAGACATTAGGAAATGGTAGCAGTTCCTGGGTGTTTGGATAAGGAAGCCAACTGCTGAAGGCAGTGAAAATGTAAATGAGAAATGCCAAAGATGTTTGAAGTAGGACAGGATGACAGAATGGGGGTTGATTAGAGTGAAGGAACTAGAAGAGTCAGCTTCTGTGCTTGTGCCACTAGCAGAAGCAGGAAAGACCACTGACTGGGGTCAAGATGAGGATGAGGCTTTAATACAGTGGGATGGACATGGCAGTGGGCATTCAAATGAAAATGTAGGAGTGGTCAGTGTATTTACTCAGAAATTGTGTCTGGGTACTTCACGGGGAAGTCATCTGTGAAGCGGTAATAGACATCTGTAGGAAAATGAAGCCCAGTTCAGAGAAAGTTAGGGTGGAGAGAGAATTAGGTGGGTAAGGACTGTCTCCCCTCCTCCTCCCCAGTCTCTCCTCTTTCCTCTTATTTCTCTCCCCCACTCCCCATTGTCCATGTAAGCATTCATCTATTTCTGACTGCTCTGTCCATTCAGCCAGTACTGCTTACTGTCTTGATGAGCATAGCTTGGAACATTATCTTTTTTCCTTCTTTTAAAGTGAGATTAAAAAAAAAATCCTCTCTTTTTGTTGAAGTTCAAATTCTGTTTCCTCCAGTGCCCTCTGGAAATGTTAGGACTGGTTCCCTCCCTTAGAAACTACTATGGAGCTTTGGAATGATGGGTAATGGGAACGTCGCCCCTTCAAGGGAAACACTATGGGCTTGTCCTCTGGACCCAGCTGAGTGTTCAAATCAGTTTAGAGAATCCAACATCATTGTATGTCCTAACTTTGGGATCCATAGGTCGTAAATACCACTGTGTGGTATCTACAACTTGAGCTACTGTTGGCCATGACCAACCCCACTGTTTTGCTTTGTATATTCTCCTACAGCACAAGTAGGAGTTGTTGCTTGCTTTTCTCCATTGTTGTCATCTTTAAGTCTAAATTCTGCATCTTTTGTAAACAAGTATTCAGACAAGAATACATATAGCTCCCCACAGAACAGACTATTTTAGGCACATTGCTTCCAACAAATTGTATTTATCTCTCTGTTTTTCCACCAGCCCTGCAAACCCTACTCCCAAATAACACTAAAAACAAAGTTATGGACTCCAAAACAACATCTGATTCAGCTTGACACAATTTTATAACAAAAAGATGCTTCTACTTCTATCCATCAAGGTTGGGCAAATGATAGTATTTTCGGGCATGTGTGTCAGTAGGGATTTGATTCAATAAGCAAATAAATAAATGGATGGACAGATGAATGAGTTTAACAAACATTTCTTGAGCTCCTGCGTGCCTAGCACTGTTGTAGACATTGGGGATTAAGTTTTGTGGTGAAAAGTACATTCTTACCATTCTTATGTATATATTCTGGTGTTTGATCTCTTTCTTGTATTCCAAGAAGAAATTTGGGGATACATCTTTTGAAAATTTATTTTTTGTTTGAGAATTGTTTTAGGGAATGACTTTAATAACTTACTAATTTCTGATTCCATATATGAGGAGGTAAATACTATGTTCAAAAAGTTGTCAACCTTCAACTCTGGAGCATATCACCCCACAATGATAATAAAGTAATACATGGGAACATTATTTATATGAGTTCAAAATTCCTAGTCATGTATTAAGTTGATGTGACTGCTGACTGTTTTATTGGTACTTAACCAGAGAGGCTCTCTAGAGAGACTCATAAAACTGTTGCCTTTCATATCAATCTTAAAATTGTAGTGGGAATATTTAATTTGAGAAACATACATTTAGGGAATACTCCTTTATAAGTTGTAAAAATCAGAATATTAGAGCTGAAAGGTACTAAAAAGAATCTCATTCCATGTGGTCCTTTCACAAAAGCAGATAAGTGGTCCAGCGGAGGTCAGGTTGCTATTGCGAGGCCACCCGTTGAGCTGGGTGTAGTTTTTTCCACTGTATCTCCCTGCCAGCTCAACCAGAACAACAAAATACTAAAATGAGGTTAATATTTCATTTTACCAGATTTAACCTCATTTCTTTTTAAAAAAATATTTTTCTTATTGATTTGAGAGAGGGAGAGAAAGATGGAAATAGTAATGATGAGAGAGCATCGTTGATTGGCTGCCAGCTGCTCCTTCTCCTCCTGCACATCCCACACTGGGGATCAAGCTGAAAACTGGGAATATGCCCTCACTGGGAATTGAACTGTGACCTCCTGGTTCATAGTTTGATGCCCAACCACTGAGCCACTCTGGCTTGGCTTAGCCTCATTTCTTATTTCAATAAGTGACATCTACAATATGGCTACTCTATCTACATTTAATTTATCACTCTATTTCAGATTTAATAACGCATAAAATCTAACCTAATAATAGAGTAGTATGCAAATTAACAATCACTCCTCTACACAAGCCACACCCACCAGCCAATCAGAGTAAGTATGCAGATCAACCCAACCAAGATGGAGGTTAATTTGCATATCAAGACAGCGTAGAAAGAAGCCACACCTGAAGAAGGGAGGGAAGCTGCAGAGAAGCAAACATGGCGGTGGAGAAGGGAGGAAAGCTGGTGGGGGCAGCAACCGCAGCAGAAAGCCCTATTGCAGGAATCTTCCTGCAACAGGCCACTAGTAAGTATATAAAGAAGTTTGCCAGTGGTAATTTGTGCAGCCGGTGCACTTTTTCCTTTATCCATAACTTGCACTTGTTTTCAACAAATTGGTCTGTGCTATTGTTAGCTAGGGGTGCCTTGGAATTCTATTGATACACAACTACTTTTATGGAAGCAATTTTGGATTTTAATTTTTGTGTTTAGAATTTTCTAATAAGGTGGCCTTATATTCATGGTCATTTAATCTCTCACCACATTCAGACAAATTAGTCCACTGTTACTTAATTCAGATTTTCTTTTTAACTGGGCCAAACAAATTAGAGATTAGGTAATTCCAAAATATGTCCAGGCTTGGTTTCTCACAAATTATCCTTCTTCAAAGACCTAAAACAGGGTTTCATGATATTATGAGGAAATTGAAAGATGACTGCAACAAAATTAACTTAACATTTTGAAGAGCATTCCTTTAAAGCTGGCAGTGGTTGGCTTTTCAGAAAACTTATAGAAGAAATCACTTTTGTGCTCTTGAAACATTTTGTTCTCCGGACTTCATGCATGTTTGCTTTTGTTAGGTGTTCTCCACAGGATCTGGTGGAGTGCTGGTGCTGGTGTAGTGTTAAGTAATGAACTCAGTGACCTTTCCCGTCCTTTAGATCTCTGGACCAAGATATCCTAAGGGTGCAGTGACCGGCAGTGGAGTGCATTTGTGTGTGCTGCTCTCTTAATTATGCCAAGTACAATGAAGCACATTGGGGTTTTTTAGTCAACAATTGAAAATCATTGGCATTAGTTTCAGGCTTTTGCTTAACTTTGAGTTTCTTTGTGCTTTTTATTATTTGTTTTAGATTCTAATTGGGTAAGGAAGGCTAGAGGAATTATGTTTCAGTTTAACTTCCTTTTTCAAATAAGCAGTTCCACTAGTTGAAGCTGTAATTTCTCTTAAGACACCATTTTAACTTTGGTGTATTTCAGTGACTCTCAGTCCTTAGCATGCATCAGAATCACCTGGAAGGCGCACTGAGATGATATCACTGGACCGTTAAGTCTGGAGTTGCTGATTCAGTAGGTATCGAGTAGAGCCTGAGAATTTTCATTTCTAACAAGTTCTAAAGTTCTGTGGATGCTGCTGATCTGGGAACCATGGTTTGAGAACCTATATTCTAATAGGAGATATATCAGTGGGACCAACTCAAAAAGAAATTTATTATCCTAAGAATATTTTTACTTCTGCTTACATAGATATTCAGCAAAATCTCCAGTTTATGAATAGTGCTTGAGAAAAGAAAATGAGATTAGTCCTCCAAGTTCCTTTGGAGGTGGTGAGCATCAGTAATGGACATACGTGGCTGAGTAATGGTGTGGCTCGATATGTTGTTGAGTTACTGGTCTCTAAAAGGGTGGTGTTTCAGCTGCATGCTATTGTCACGTGGGAATTTCCTGGAAATTGACTTTTGAGAGTTAAATGTGTGACAGATTCTGGGCATTTTAGGTTCAAGAACTGGCACATTAGGCCCTGAAGTGAGAGTAAACAGGTCCTGTTGTGCTTGACTGAAGCCGGAATGGGAAGAGATGCAGTGGGAAGTGGCTAAAAGATGGAAATGGGTGGTATAACTACAGTTACCTTTAAGGTTAAAGCCTGGGGAGCCCTGAAATGTAATGGCAACAAAAGGGAGTAAAAGACATGGTCACAATGGCTCCTTAAAATGATTCTGGACACTTTCTGGGTTAGATGTTTAAAGAAAAGGGGCTGAAGATTCTTTCCAGTAGTATTTTAGTGCCTATGCTTTAAGTACTGAGCCAGAGATAAACGCATTCTATCTCTGAATTTGTAGAGTTCTCAGTCTGGGGGAGAGGCTTGGAAGAGAACCATAATATAGTGGGGTGTTTTAAAACAGTCTGAGTTACCCAGGGGCTCATATGGGAGAGGCCTCGAGGAGCGGAAGGCTTCAGAGACTGGTGAGCTTAATATGAAAGGATGAAACAGCACAAAAGAGGGAGAGAACAGTTAAGAGCCTTCTGGGAAGAGAAAATCTCCTATGTCCCTTATATGGAGATGGGAGAGAACAGGGCTGTGGATAGTTTTAGGGAAAGAGTTTTGGGTTTATGCTGGGGCAGATCAAGAAATGAGGTAACTCATTCACATTCATGAATGTGAATGCCACATTGTGGACTTTCCTCAAAGGAAATAAGTGCCATAGAAGTCAGGATTTTAAGGGGGGTGGGAGAGATATGGAGAGGATTCCATTTTAGGAAGGTTCTTGAGGCATCTCTGTGGAGGGAGGCAGGAGGCTGAGGTGTGGGGAAAGACTAAAGATAGGAAATGAATTACCTCTGAGAAAGAAGAGGTGAATTTAAGAGATACTTAAGAGCTAAAATTGATAGGATTTGGTTGGTAGGCAAGTGAGGGTTTGAGAGAGCGGAAGTAGCTTTCTGGCCTTGAGACTTGAGGCCCTGCACCAGGGCAGAGCATACGGAAGGGTGAACAGGCTTGGACATTAGATGATGCCTGCACTTAAGGACTTATCACATTTTAAATTTTCAACTGGGATATTCATAGTTGGAATGTAAAGGGCCTACGTGAGAAAGATTGTCTGGGAAGTATTAGTTGAGTTTGGTTTGGACTAAATATGATGAAGGGGGCGGGGAGAGGAAAAACTCATTAGATTCATAATCTCTGAAGTTTCAAAAAGCCATTCATAAATGAAATTGGAAAGTTGAAATAGATAGAAATAAATGTAAGTGAGTCTGAAGAATGTCCAGATTGAATGTGTATTGAATGTATATTAATTGAAAGGTGGGAATATCCTATATAATAAAAGGGTAATAATCAAATTGACCCTAATGGCTGAACAACCTGGGATGATCGGTCGCTATGATGTGCACTGACCACCAGGGGGCAGACGCTCAATGCAGGAGCTGCCCCTTGGTGATCAGTGTGCTCCCACAGGGGGAGCTCTGCTTAGCCATAAGCTGGGCTGGGAGTTCAGCAGCAGTGGCGGGAGCCTCAGCAGCGCCAAGGATGTCTGACTGTGGCTTAGGCCCGCTCCCTGCGGGCTCCCAGGCTGCCAGGGGAATGTCTAAATGCCAATTTAGGACTGATCCCCAGGGGAGTGTCTAATCCAGCAGGTGGATATCCCCTGAGGGGTCCCGGACTTTGAAAGGGCACAGGCTGGGCTGAGGGTCTCCCCTCCCCCTGCCCTGCACGAATTTTCTTGCACCAGGCCTCTAGTGTGTGTGTGTGTGTGTGTGTGTGTGTGTGTGTGTGTATTAATTTGAATCTGGTAGCCAATTAATTATTCCTTTGAAGCATGTGCATTTTTTTTCTCAAAGATTTATATTTTTGATAACATTCGAAATTTCCAGTGTTATATTGAAGGCCAAGTAGGAAATGGTAAATCTATCAAAGGTAGTATATGTAAATGGAAAATTGTATATAACACATGGTGTTGACTTTCTAATGAAAGATAGGTAGCTTTATGCAAATTATAAGATTAGCATTATTTGTTTGTAATTTAATGTTTTATCTTTCTTAAGTAATTAGCCAATTCTGCAGACTTCATTTATTTCTACTCATGAGATAGATTGGTTTTGGTTTGATTAATCTTGGGAGGTTTGAGAAATTAATCACATATTCATAAAGAAAGAAAAAGTTTTCATTATCTCATTCCTTTTATAATGTCACCTGTACTGCTTACATATTTGTAATTCTGCTATGGGAAAGTTGCTATCTTTGTGGATTTTTAAAAACTTGTTGGATTTATAAAAACTTGGGTTTAAATAATTTCACATGAGGATTTAGTGACAAATTTCAGCTTTGCATTGAGTTAGCACAAATTATATGCAGGCTGCAGGCGCTGGGTGAAGGTTAAAATGGAGAATAAGCAGTAGGTGTGCTCTTTTAGCCAAACATTCATCTTGCTATGAATAAGCTTTTAAGTGTCATAGATTTGGGTTTAAATTATAACTGTAAGAAAGGTAACTTCTAGAAGATTGCTACTTCTCTTTAAGTTTTGGTGTCTCATTTGTAAAATGGGGACACCACTAAATATAGAGCTATGTTGGAGGTGAAGTTAAGCTTCATGTGAAATGTGTCATGCAATGCTGATATAGTGCTTCCATTAAAGTTACCACAAGTTGTTGGTAGTGACTTAAAACAACACAAATTTGCCCTAATCGTTTTGGCTCAGTGGATAGAGCATTGGCCTGCGGACTGAGGGTCCCAGGTTCGATTCCAGTCCAGGGCATGTACCTTGGTTGCGGGCACATCCCCAGTGGGAGGTGTGCAGGAGGCAGCTGATCGATGTTTCTTTCTCATCGATATTTCTAACTCTCTATCCCTCTCCCTTCCTCTGCAGAAAATCAATAAAGTATATTTTTAAAAAAATGTATTGTCTTACAATTCTGGAGGTCACATGTCTAAAATGAATTTTAAGGGGCTAAATTCAAGGAGTCAGCAGGGCTGGTTCCTTCTTGAGGCTCCAGAGGGAGAATCACTTCGTTGCCTTTTCCCTTCTAGAGGCAGCTGGCATCCCTTGGCCCCTGGTTGCATCAGTCGAATCTCCGCCTCTGTGGTCACATCACTTTGTGTAGAGTAGTTAGTCTCCCTCTTCCTCTTCCTAGTAAAGACGTTTGTAATTACATAGAGAGCCCGCCTTGCTGATTTAGGTCATATCCTCATCACAAAATCCTTAATCACATCTTCAAAGTTCCTTTTGCCGTATAAGGTAACATTAGAAAATTCCAGGGGTTAGGACATATGAACATTTTGGGGGTGGAGGATGCTTATTGTTCAGCCTGCCAGAACATTCAATAAACTATCAATATTGTGAGTAGGTATAAAAAAATAGAAATGGCATTGTTCTAAACTAAAAATCTATGGTAGTACAACATGAATAATCCATATACCATATATTTTATATACAGATGTATTTTAAAGAATGTTCTTAACCATTCTGGAGTACATGAACATGGAACCTAAAATTATGAATTTTAGATTAATGGCTTAGATAAGGTCTAATTGGAGGGGCATTGGCAATGGTCGGGTTCTATAAGGGATATACTGTAGTACAGCTGTGATGGAAAAAATGAAGCTCCGTGCATCATTTCTTAGCTCCTGAAGTCTGAGAATACGGAGCTCCTAGCTATACTGAGGTGTAATTAGTCCAGCATCTAGTATATATTTACTGAATGTCAATTTCAATTCAGGCACTGGGTGAGGTCTTGCCCTTGGATCTGATAATATGTTTTTCATTAACTTCTCAGGTGTGTAGTGATTGCTTGGCTGTTTGCTTTGCTCTCATGTATTTGATATTTTTTTTCTAGATTATAGTCATTAAATGACCTTTTCAGCTAATGTTGGGTCCATGGGAACCTTGAGTATGCTTTATTTGATTAAGGAGAGTTAGTTAAATTCTTAGATCTCTAATAACATGAGTCTCAACCATGGGCACCCCTTATCCTTACCCCGACCCGGGTCTGGTTATTCTGAGTATCATGACTTGTTCAGGTGGGAAGAGTGCTGCTGGTATCTACTGGGTCAGGGCAGGAATGCTGCTTTCCATCCTGCAATGCTAAGGATAATTCCCACAACAAAAAATTATAAGGTTCAAAATAACAATATCACCAAGATCAAGAAACTTTACTCTAAATTCATATTGCCCACGAACCTTCACATAATGTGAAAAACTTAGTTTGGTGTGCAATACTTTGACAATATGTATTATACACACACAGAGCACATTTTATGTAAATTACACCTGAGGAATTGGTGTAATGATAACTGACAATAATTTATATCATCTTATTCTTTACAGAGAATTTTCATGTGCAAGGAAGTAAGTATTCATATGCTAGGCACTTCAAATCTGTTTTAATATTCACAAGCATAGATAATAGTTATTTTACCCAAAGCTCTTCATGTTTAATCTTGTTTGTGCTTAATTTATTATCTATTTGTTTATAGTTGAAGGGTACTATACAGAAACTGTACTCATAAAAGCTTAGTAGTGGTTACATACAGGAATTCTATACTTTGTGGTTCTCTCAGTATGGAAATTATTGTGATTTATTTCATTTACTTAGATGTCTTTTTAAAAGAGCTTTGGCAGTTTTGCATCTGGGGAATTCCATAATGTGTTCTATGTGCAAGGTAGTGGAACACATATCTAAAATTTGCCAGAAAGGTAATGGGGAGCTTGTGTGCCATTGTCTTTTGGAGACAAATTTAAGCAGAAATTATTGTTGCCGTAGACAGGTTTTGAGCCATCACTTTGGAAGAATATTCAGGGCTTATTTCAGAGACAACTATTTTTCAGGATTAAGAAGTAATTATTTTAAAAATACATTAATGCTGAAAGCGTGACTGCACTAATACTAAATCCAGGTCTTAGTCTATAGAGTTTAGTCTATGGAAAGTCTGAATCACATCAAATCTTAATAGTTCCGTGACCTTGGGAAAGTTTCTTAAGCTTTAGAGTTCCAGTTTCCTAATCTGAAAATCATTAGATCATTGTGTGGATTAAAGGAGCTAATGTTGAATAGTCAATTTAATGATTACTATAAAGTGTTTAATAAAGGCAATTATTCTTTTTTTTCCCTTCTTCTTTTTTTTTTTTAACCCTTACCTGAGGATATGTCTCCATTGATTTTAGAGAGAGAAGGAGAAGTAGAAGTAGAAGGAGAAGGAGAAGGAGAAGGAGAAGAAGGAGAGAGAGAGAGAGAGAGAGAGAGAGAGAGAGAGAGAGAGAGAGAGAGAGAAAACGAACATTGATGTGAAAGAGATACATTGATTAGTTACCACCTGAACATGCCCTTGACTAGTATGAGGGAATAGGAATCCTAAATTATTCTACACACTCATACATTCAGACAACAGTTTACAAGTTGATGGCAATAAAGGATTGTAAAACTGGACTTAAAAGTGGAATGTAAGGGGGGTGGGTAGAGATAACAGGGGGTTCACTTGTTCTTGGAGTTGATTGACTTTCTACTGAAGAAGCCTTTTCAGTAGTTCAACATTTCCCCATGCCACTTCAGAAAGATGAAGCCTGATCCTATCTGGTTTTGCTCAGTGGATAGAGCAATGGCTCTTGGACTGAAGGGGCCCAGGTTAGATTCTGGTCAATGGAACGTACCTTGGTTGCAGGATCCCCAGCTCTGGTCTTGGTGTGTGCAAGAGGCAACCAATCTATATGTCTCTTTACATCAATGTTTCTCTGTCTCCCTCTCCCTTCATTCTCTCTGGAAATCAATGGAAAAATATCCTCAGGTGAGGAATAACAAACAAAGAAGCCTGTATTTTACATTATTTTTTCCAAAGCTCTTTTGAGGTATACCAGGTATGTTTGTTCACAATTTAAAAAATGTGTATTTGTTAACCGTGACTGATATATTTTTTTGCTCCAAGATGGGGAATAGTCCTACTTAAATAAACAGAAATTTCATATTAGTAAAAAAAAAAAAAGTACTTTACCTGGCATGTCATGTTGTTCCAAAATCATGTTAAGGACTACAGATTTATTACTTATAGTGAAAATTCATCCTGCCTTTGCTGAGCATTGGCTCAAAAGTTCAGGAGGAGACATGAGATTTCTAGTGCATTGTTCTACATTGTATCTTTAGGAACATGAGGGTTTCGACAAGATTTTTGTTTATGTTGATATATTATTTTTCCTCCTTCAAGGAGACATAATTAGTAATTGTGTATATGTGTAAGATATTATAAGGGCTAAGAAAATAATCCAGTGGTCATTCCTCAGCCCTTGAAACCTTTTTATTTATTTTTTTTTATTGATTTCAGAGAGAGGAAGAGATAGGGAGAGAAAGATTTAAACATCAGTGATGAGAGAGAATCATTGATTGGCTACCTCCTGCATGCCCCCTACTGGGGATTGAGCTTGCAACTCAGGCATGTCCCCTTGACCAAAATTGAACACGGGACCCTTCAGTCCACAGACTGACGCTCTATCCATTGAGCCAAACTGGCTAGGCCCCTTGCAGCCTTTTTGACCCTTGCTCCCTCCATCTTGCTTTCCTTCCCTCCAGCACCATTCTTATCACACTGGAGGTTCCTCTCTTCTTTGTCAGCTTTTCCTCTACTTCTCAACCCCTTAGTGTTGGACTCAATCCTTAGACCTCTTCTTTACCTACACTTCTTTGTTGGGTGATCTCATTTCAGCTTTGGGACTTACCGTTCGTTTGCATGCTGACAAGTCCCTAGTCATCAATTGTCAACTGGTGTGCTGTAAACATTTTTAAAACACGCAATGAGGACCTGACTATTTAGTCACAGGCTCTGACCTCTCTCCCCTTAGATTTTCAAATAAAAAAATGACAACAGCCAACACAACAATAGCCTTCTGGTGTGAGTGAACCAAAATTATACCTTTTTTTTGTTTTTTGTTTTTGTTAGATTGGCAAAAAATATATTTTTGGTGCGCTGGAGAATTTTAGTGATTAGTTTCTGTGTGCCACGAGATGGAAAAGGTTGAAAATCACTGGCGTAGCTTATATCTCCATCTAGATCTCTAGCTTGAACATCTTACTTTGTATATCTAATGATCAATTATTTCACCTTCCCACTTTGTTAAGTGTCTCAAACTTAAAATGTCTGGAACCCAAACCCACTATTTCCAGTGCTGCTGTTCCCTAGCACTGTTACCCAGAGAAGGAGAATTCTGGGTAGGTCTATCATTGACATCCCCTGCAGCCTCTCTCCAACACATCTGGTCGGTAGTACACAGCATATAACGGATGCTAAATTCCGTATTCAGTGTCTGTTTCTGGGTTGCAGTCTCACAGGGGACATAGAGGTGTGAGTCTCAATTGCAAAATCAGCTTTATGGAATAGCGAACATTTTGCACAAAGTACAAAAGGGCCTGGTGGAGTTAGAAATAAAGCCCATCCTTCAGCTCCCACAACAGCACTCTTCTTCATTGTTGAAGTGGGACTGTGTGCCACGGCCGTGGAATGCCTGCGCTTGTTCCCTTTCTCTTTAAGAGAAACAACTATTTTTAGTCATGTGTGGGAGGGGTGTGAAATTTAATGACAGATTATTTTTAACATGAGGGTAGTTACTCATTTGTCATGTTTGGAATAAGCATTGTGTGCGTTGCGAGGCAAAAGCACTGTTGAATTTCCAATAATTAAGCACAGGAATCATCACGTTTATCTACTTGTGGTCAGTGATTACCTCCAGATGTGGTGTTATTTTCTCAAGAGTCATTTTTTATTTTTATTTTTTACAGTTTCCACAATCAGGTAACAAAAGCAGATCACAATCCACGAGTCACATATGTCTAACATGACTGGAAGATGGTCAATTGGAATAGAGTTTCATTTTTAGGGTTGGAGGTGGGAGGAAAGGAAGAGTTTCCTTTTTATTTAAATGTATTTTGCTTTTTGCAAGAAGGAAGGATTCACTTCAGTTTTGTAATAATTCCTCTTTAGCTTTTATTCACAGATCTCTTCTTTCTTTTATTTGATAGTCATTAGAAAAAAAAAAAGTGGTAGTATTTGTTCTATTTTAAATAATGCAATAGATGAGCTTCGTTATTAGAAAAATAGAACGTATGTTAATAGAAAAAGGAGGCATTTCCTAATATATTCCTAATATCCTTCTTTGATTTCTGCATTTGGAATGAAAGCAGGCCTTTTTCTCAGAGACAGTAAAAGTAGTGTTAGACATTTTCACACAGTTTTTTTAAAAAATTCGCTTGGTATCTTCCAGTTGCTTAGAATTCCTCCTTTCTGCCCATGTGGAGGCAGCCTGTCTTGTTTCATTTGTACAAATGATGCCGCTGCTGTCATGAGGAGGACATTGGCTTTGAATGGTCTCCCTCTGCCACATATATACCTCCACCCTTACCACATACACCTCTGACAGGTTATGAAATCATGACTCAGGACACCATTTCTTCAAAAAAATTTTTAAAACTGTGAACAGATGGCCAGACCTCATAAGGAACAACTGGAGGGTAGAAGTTATTTTGTGGCTTGGAGAAGGACCAAGTAACGTGTGAGCCCAACTTCTCTAACATCAACCTCATTTCCCAAGAGGCAACATTCAGTTCAGCTAGTTGCTACCCAGGGCAGGGCCGGCAGGGAAGGGCCGGGCAGGGTAGAACTGGTAACTATAGAAGGGGTGGGTCCTTAGGAAGGAAGAATCCACCCTTTGCTCTGGGAAGTAGTTTCAGGAAGTGGATGCCTGGGGACATAATCACCCAGTGAATTGCTTGTATTTTTTTTCTGAGGAATAAAGATAGAGGCTTATTCTGGGTCAAGACATAAGGACTCTAGGGACTGTAGAAGTAGGGGTAGAAAAAAGGATGACTATGTGTGGGCAGGGAGGAGACTGAGTGGAGTAGGAAGCTATACTGGGATCCCTTGTAGCATTCCAGATTCCTTGTTAGCCAGAGGGGCATACCTGGAGCAAAAATACTTCTCCTCTCTCAGAAATTCCAGCATGAATTTTTAATCATATGTTTCCTCAAATGGTGGTTTGATAAGATAATTGTGTTTGACCTCTACAGAAGTTGGATTGGACAAGTTGGGAGTTGGGATTTGAGAAGGAAAGAGGCTTTCTTTTTTAAATTATGATATTAGGGCAGAACATGAGGAGACTGGACCCTGCAGGGTTGCAGATGAGGAGATTGGTACTTTGAAGAAAAAAATGGTATGTCAAGTATGGGAGAGGAACATAAAAAGAGAAATAGGATTGGGTTTCAAACTCCATGAGGCTTTATCTTATTTTTTGGGAAATAGCCTCCATCTTTCCCTGTCCTTGCTGGCTGGACTAGCTCCATGAGTGGCTGGAGGCAGCTTGTTCAGGAACATCTGGATGTTTTGCTGCCTTAGCCAGACCTGTGGTGGAATTCTGGGTTGTAACCATGAGTCAGGTATGGTTTCAGCTCTTTGCAGTCCACCAGAGGAGACTCTAGGAATGTCTGTTGTGGGTACATGCGTGTGGGCCCTGGCTTAGTTCTTCGATAAACAGAAGGTATTGGGAAATATTTTGATGAGGCCCTAGAACACACTGGCTGTCCAAAACTATAATGAAGCTATAATCCCATCCTTTAATACTTTGTTCTCAAACCATGCTCTCAGATATGAAGGAGATAGATGTTGGCAATGTACTAGTATGCATATTATTCCCCCTCCCAGATTTTGAGCTTTTGGAAAATGTAGGGTGTTGGCCAAGGAGCAGTCCCTGGTAGACAAAGAGTTGGTGAGGAGGGCTGGGTTGGTATTAACATGGATGTTTGGCCAACGACAGAAATATCACCCCAGTTTGCCTTGTCTTTTGTTTGCCCTTATTCTAGAAATTATATCTTGTTCATAGTCTTGCATAGCAAGAGGGCAAGGAAAGCATAATATGAATTATCAGTTGTGCTTCACAGAAATGTCTTTCCTGGGGGGAATTCTCCGTGCTGGGAAACTTGGCTGTCTCCTGGCTACTTCCCTTCCTCCATACTGTTGGCTGAGATGGGGAATTGGAGGATAGTCTTGAAACATCTCCTTTATTTGATCTGCCTGGGTTAGGCACGTTTTAAACTTCTGATGTAAGCCCAGTGAGATCGGTATGCTGTTTCCAGGTGATAGTATGGAGACACAGAGTTAAAAAAAAAAATGAGCAAGTTCTCACAGCTAATCAGAGTGGATCCAGAATTCACACCCAGGAAGACTGACCCCAGAGCCTGCTCTCTTAGCCACGCAGTCATCTCAGGGGAGGGCCTGGCGTGGGATCTCCTGCAGGGAGCCAGAGCACCCACATGGATTCTGTTTCCCTGGCCTTTTGGTTGGCCATGGTTCTTCTTCATTAATATTTTGTACTCGTATTCTAAAATAGCTTTGACTACAGAAGGGATCAGACCCAGAGCTTTGTGGCTGTAAGTATACCTGACAGCTGTTAGGATAAGATGGTGACAGATGGATGTGCTTACTGATGGGCCCACTTGAGAGTTAGTGGCTATTCCTGACCTGTGACAGAGATCTGAGGTCTGTAATGGGCATATATGTCTCCCAGGCTTGTCAGGTAGGGAAGAAATTACCGGAGCTATTCCATTAACAGAGTGGAAGATTATATTTATGTTATACTTGGTATTTCTTGAATATCAAATACAATATTTAAAAATTAGTGTATGTAAAGTATAGCATAGGGAATATAGTCAGTAATATTGTAATAATTATGTATGGTGCTAGGTCGGTAATTGAAATATTGGGAGATTGCTTTGTAAATTATATGGTTGTCTAACCACTTTCCTGTATACCTAAAACTAATATAAAATAATATTGAATGTCAACTGTAATTTTAAAAAATTAGTGTGTGATATGCAGGGAATACTAGCAACATACTCATCATAGTCATTTTTTCAAACTATTAATGTTTCATCTCTGTACCTTTTTATGTTAGATTTGGGTTTCTAGGTAGGCTTGGATTCTTTGGCCTCTGTTTTTCAGAACTCTGATGGGAAGTGTTTCTTTCTTTTTTTTTTTTTTTAAAATTGATTTCAGAGAGGAAGGAAGAGGGAGAGGGATAGGAACATCAATGATGACAGAGAATCATTGATTGGCTGCTTCCTGCTTGTCCTTTACTAGGGATCCAGCCCACAGCCTGGCATGTGCCTTGACTGGGAATTGAATTGTGACCTCCTAATTCATAGATACATGATCAACCACTGAGCCACACCAGCTAGGATGCTGGAAAGTGTTTTTATTATAGAGACTAGCAGTTAATCTTTGCACTCAGTGTTTTGAAGTTGGTCTTTGTTTTTGAATCTGTGCCTTTTCTGGGTCACTGATGTATGATTATAAAGAATTCATTTTATTGCGATTTTCAAGATAGTAGCTTAAAAAGAAACCCAATTGTGAATCTCCATATAATTTGAATCAAAATTGGATATTTTTTATTTTTTGTGGTATATTTTAATAAGCTAATTCAATTTAATTGTTCTTTGACATCATTTGAATATTTATTAGGAATCTCCCTGGCTTTTATCTGGCTTTTATTATTTCAGGCTATCTTTTGCTAAATGTCATTTCTGTAAGTTAAATAAATGCGTTCAGTCAGTGTTTGAGAGCCTCTGTGTACAATGAATTGTGCTTGAATTTATTTATTTATTTAAAAAAATGTTTATTGATTTCAGAGAGGAAGGGAGAGATAGATAGATAGATCAAACAGGAGAAAGAATCATTGATTGGCTGCCTCCTGCACATCTCACACTGGGGACTGAGCCTGCAACGTGGGCATGTACCCTGATTGGGAATGAACTGTCACCTCCTGGTCACGTTCAGCCACTGAGCCACACTGGCTGGGCTGTACTAGATATTTTAATAAAATATTTTTATGTGCTTGCCAAGTGGTAGACACTTTGTCATAAAGACACTTGGGATATGCTAGTAAACAAAACCACAGAAATTCTTTTGGATTTTGATAGAGGAAAGAGAGATAATAAATGAATGCGTGCAGGAGATGGTTATAAATACAGAAATAAAGAGCGATGAGAGATGGGTGTGTCAGGCAGACTGGCTGCAGTCTTAAACACTGGGGTCCCACATGGCTGTGCTGGGAGGCCTTTGTGGGTAGCTTGGTGAATAGGATGGACTCTGTCCTCACATAGCTTACTGATAGTAACTGCTTCCCGAGGAGTACCTGCCGTGAGGGTAGGGGCCCTGCTGAGTACCTGTGTGCATTTCCTGCCAGAGGACATTATCGCCAGTTTCTCCAGAACGGAACTGAAAGTTTGAGAATCAAGTAAATTGCCAAGACAAACATGGCCAGTGGGACTCAGGTCAGACCCAAGGCCTGCTCTTAAACATCGAGTTTTTGCTAAGGCAACTCTCGAAATATTTGTTATGGGGGAGGCAGCCAACTTTGGAGATAAGGCTACCTTAATTTTGGTTCTGACTGGTTGGGCAGTGACTTGGCGGGCTCAAGGAGAGTATTGTGTTATGAGCCTCCTCCCTTGTGCTTTTTTCTATTTAAAAGGCCTTGAGCTCGTGCCCTGGCCCAGCAGGCAGAGGAGCTGCCTGGTTACGGACTTCCATGCAGCGGGATGAGTTTGTCGTGTGTCAGAAAGTGGCGTCTCGTGACTCCAGCAAATCATTGACTACTTGAATTCCTGGCGCTGCAGTTCAGTGATAGGACACTAAGTTGGCTGGCCTATGTATCATTATGTTCAAGAGCGCGTTATAAATGCCCATATTTAGAAGGGAACATAGAGTGAAAGGTTGTAGTGCCAAGTTCACTGATTATTGTGCCTGTTTATGACAGAAGAGGCCATACTTTGTATTTACAGCGATTGCTTTATTGTAATAAAAAATGAATAGTATATGAGTGTTTTGAATTAGAACCTTTATAGAGGGCTGTGGAAAGTCTGGGGTTCCAGAGAGCTCTGTTGTTCTTATTATAATGTTCAACACAAAGCATCCCACTTCTAATTAGGTAGGGATTTTTCAGCCCACTATATCCTTTGCATTGAGTGTTGCTTATTCTTTTGTGCTTTGGCTAATTCAATATCTGAGGTGTGCATGTTGGTCATAAATCTAAAAAAGAAGCTATATATATATATTTCACAACTCTATGTACTATCTTTTATTACTAGTTTCTAGTGATTTTTGCCTCTGTTACTTCCAAAATTAAATGTTAATTTTTACAAGGTGCTTTCCTTTTTTTATTTAAGAAGTAAACTATGATTTGAGCACTTGGGCTGTGAAATTCTATTTATTGACTTTATTGAGTTACTAGAGGCCCAATGCACAAAATTTGTGCAAGGGGCTTGGCCCTCATAGCCCTGCTTCATCCGGAAAGTCACGTGGAAGGATGTCTGGAAGGTTGTTCTGCTGTCTGGCCTAATTGGCATATTATGCTTTTATTATCCTAATAATATAAAAAGTCAGGGGCTGTTACGACCAAAACAACTGGATGGATGACCAAACAGCAGGCTGCATGGGGCGACCAGGCCAGCAGGGGGATTAGTGAGGGATGGCCAAATGGCTGAACAGCAGGCTGTGTGGGGCAACCAGGCCAACGGGGGGGAGCAGTAAGAGGTGACCAGTCCAGCAGTGGGGGCAGTAAGGAGTCAGCAGAGGGGGGCAGTTGGGAGCAGCCAGGCCGGCAGGAGGGGCAGTTAGGGGCAATCAGGCAGGCAGGCAGATGAGCAGTTAGGAGCCAGCAGTCCTGGATTGTGAGAGGGATGTCCAACTGCCATTTTTGGCCCAATCTTAGGGGTCCCTTATTGGAGATGTTGCAGGCTGGGCTGAGGGGACCCTCCCCCCCACGCATGAATTTCATGCACCAGATGGTAGAGATGGAACACACTTACTTAGGTAGTCAGCTTCAAGATCAAAGTACAAGAAATTATCAGTGTCCTAGAAACCCCCACATTTTTAATCACTTGCACCATCTTCTCCCACCAGGGTAACCATTGTCTTCACTTCTAACATCATGTCTTTGTTTTGCCTATTCTTGTACTTGGCATGAATGATTGGTAACAATCTTTATACTCTCTGTATCTGGATTCTTTCGTTTCCCATTTGTGAAGTTGAACCGTATGGTTGAATACAATTGTGGGTTATTTGTTCTAATTGCTATATGATATTTCATTGTGTGGATATTCCACAATTTAGTCATCGTACTGTTAAAGAATTATGTGTAGCTTCCAGCTTATTATAAGGGGTCATATATGACTTAACATTGTCATATATGACTTAAGGTGAATATATGTAAACATTTCTGTTGGGTATATGCCTAGGAGTGGAATTATTAGGACATAGCGTATGAACATATTCAGCTTGAAGAGATACTTCTGAGTGGGCCAGAAGTTAGAGTAGTGGTACCAATTTCTATTTTCACAGTAGTGTGAAAGCTTGTAAATGTTATTTTTGACATGATGTTTTAGGGGTAGATGGGAGGTGTAATGTTTTCCTTAGGTTCATTTCATTTCAAGTTCGTTTTATGGAAAGGAATGGTTTTAGCTATTTCATTGAGTCTTTGAAAGCTAAATTAAATATGTGTGTGCTCATTTTCCCCCTCTTTTCTTTCTGTCTTCCTATGTCTTACCAGGTATATGTGTTTTATGTATGTCTTAAATATAGCATGTGTGTATATGTATTTTATCTTACAAATTTACTCCTTATAAACTCTTAGACTGAAAACCCACCTTAGAAGTCATCCAGCTCAGGCTCTAAAGTCTCACATTGATCCTGCTGAAGTGTCTCTAACAGCTGAAAGCACATTATTTTAGGGCAACCTAAGTTCTTTTTTATTAATTAACTCATATGGTTGCTTCTTCAACATTGTGGTGACATCAGCCTATTTTTAACTTCACCCATAAATGCCATGCCCTGTTATTGGTAAAGGAAAAAAAACACATGATTTTTGTAATAGAGCAAAATCTTTTCAGGGGGAGATTCATGGCTATTTTTAAATATATATATATTATTATTGATTTCAGAGAGGAAGGGAGAGAGAGAGAGAGAGAGAGAGAGAGAGAGAGAGAGAAACACATCAGTGATTAGAGAGAGTCATCGACTGGCTGCCTCCTGAATGCTCCCCACTGGGGACTGCACCTGAAACTGGGCATGTGCCCTGACCAGGGATCTAACCATGACTTCTTGGTTTATAAGTCAATGTTCAAACATTGAGCCAGGCTGGCTAGGCTCATATTTATTTTTTAAACATTACTTCCAACATCTGCAGGGTTTTAGTCTTAGCAGTTTGCTCTGGGGAACTTGGGTGAGAAAACTCATGTGGATGATGGAGATGAGAACTCTGTGAGAAATAGCCTTTCTTTCTTCTGTTTCTTGATCCCCCTGCCATGAGCACATTTCCCCCTTTTGATAGGGTTTAAGCATTGTTTAAAATAAATACAGGAAATGCAAATACTGCATTTTAGAAACCAGATGGTAATGAATAAAATGAGAAAATACAACCTTTTAAATAGAAACTGATGCTTGTTTCATGAAATCAATGAATGCAGGAATTTTTTTCTGAAGTTTTTGAGCTTCCAGGTGGTATTAATATTCATAGAAATGAGCTTCAGTTAATAATGAATAATTTAAAGTTCTTAGATATTAATAGATATTTTCTCTTTTTTCTTTACAGGCAAGAAGAGACCGATAGGAGAGTGAAAAATGTAAGATATGTTTAATGGAATATTATAGATGGTTTTTTACTTGTTCTGTAATAAGGCAGTGGGATCTAGAAATATCTGATATTCTCTGTTATCTTTTTATCTGAAATTTTTGCTAGAAACCAACCAGTCACAAACTCTAAATATGTTAAAATACAGTTAAAACATATTGTCTGTCTTCATGGTGGTAAGAGGATAGTTTAAACTTAGAAAGTGGTTTCTCGTATGTTAATCATGTGGTAAAGGCCAGTGAACATACGTTAGGGTTTTTAGGGGAGTAAATCAGAAACCATCAAATCAGACTTTAAGGAACACCTCTGAATGTTTAGAAACTCTAGATGATTATTCAATGTGGACTTATATAATATCTATAATATCCTACATGTATTAGGAGAATTTCTGATGTGACAACTTATTAAAAACATAAGAGCTCAGGACCTTTAGGAAAGCTGAGAGTTATTGACTTTAAGTGTCCATTTCCTAAGTTTGTTGTTATAAAAATGTTTATTGCGTTAAAAATTTAACCCCCCACTCCCCTTTCATATGTACTAGTAGAATTCATGAATGAATACCTGTTGGAATCGGGCCTTTGGTCTGAGAATGTGCTCAGAGAATGCATGAATGCCCCCAAATGGCGACTGGAGCCTGCAAACTTGGGCATGTGCCCTGACCAGGAATCTAACTGTGAAATCTAGGAAGAGTGAATAACATTTTTAATGACTCTTTTCCTTAAAATTTAAAAGAAAAATCTACTTTCAGCCATAGATAGATACGCTCTTTTATCTGGAGTGCTCACCTGCTTTGCAGTTACTTGCCATAAGTAGACTGATCTTTTTGTTTTATGGAATTTTTTTTTTTTTTTGCAAGGTTTTGATAACATTGTACTGGCTGGGAAGAAAAGCACAAAGTAACCCCTACTATAATGGTCCATATCTTAATTTGAAAGCATTTGAGAATCTTTTGGGACAAGCTCTGACCAAGGTAAGGAAACTATATCTGTATGAGAGGATTACCATAACTAATACTGTTTTCTCCTTTTCCCTCCCTTCCCTTTCTGTTTTCCTTCCATTTCATTCTTCTCCTTCTCTAGAGCAAATGCGGGAGGTCTAACCATCTTTGCTCTGGTCTAGACTGGAATGGGTAGAGAGGATTGTTACTCATTGGCTGCCTTTGTATGCCACCACCAGGGAGTAAGTGAGTCTATTTCAGAACAGTGTCCAGGATATAGGCATTTATCTCTTAATTCTAGCTAACTCGACAATAGGCATTTGTTTCCTTTCTTAGATACTCTGTATACGTAAATCTTCTTATGTTCATTATGAATTCAACCTGTAGTAGAAAGGTTCTTCAGGGTTATTAAAATGTATGAAAGCTACTCACTTTTTAAAAAATCGTAGTATTTTTTTTTTTAGTCATGGAGGATTACCTCTAATGCCTATACTTCTGTATTTCCACAATTCTACATACTGCTTCTGTTTCCTAAGGAGTAGTGAATGCTTTTACATGAAACATGCTATGGCTTTTTAAAATTAGAATGCTTTGTTTTAATGCTTTTGATTGTTTAAGGACAGTTTGAGGAGAGTCGGGTGCCAGGTCTGACTGTAGTTTTGCCAAATCTTTATTTACAAGATCATAATGGGAAAATTAACTTCTCTTAGGGATATATGTCTAGGGGAATTTGCAATGTTCAGAAGAAAATAAGTAGTCAAAATAATATATCACTATCTAATTATTGTAGTTGCTCCATAGGTTTTATGATGAAGTGATACTCTACCAAGAAGGCATTTAGTATTATTCTCTAGCATGTAATAAATGTTAGTTGTCATGAATGGAAGATAGAAATGTAGATCAGGATGAAAATGATTACCAAGCCTTATATCTACCCTAATCTTTAGTTTTGCCTGAGTTCAGCCATTTACATTATAGAAAGACTAGAGGCTCGGTGCATGAATTCGGGTGAAGATCTGGACCAATCGGGGCTGTCTCCTATCCTAATTGGGGCAGGCCGATCAAGGGTAGGGACCTTGGAAGGTTGATTGGCTTCGACCCCAGTTGGGGAGGGAAGGCTTGGGGAAGGGGCCAAGGGAGGTTGGCCAGCCAACCCACCCTAGTCGGGGCCAATGGGGGCAAGCCTGGGGAAGGGAGGGGCTGTGAGAGGTTGGCTGTGGGAGCACACTGACCATCAGAGGGTAGCTCCTGCTTTGAGTGTCTGCCCCCTGGTGGTCAGTGCCTGTCATAACTACTGGCCAGTTGTCCAGTCATAATGGTCACTTAGGCGCATATATATATATATATATATATATATATATATATATATATGTATGTATATATATATGTATATATATGAAATTATATAGCTTAGAAAGTTTCAGTCTTCCTTTTTGATGATGATAATGATGATGATTTTTATCCTCATCCAAGGATATTATATGTTTTTCATTGATTTTTAGATAGAGTGGAAGGAAGTGGAGTGAGAAAGGGAGGGGTGGAGAGAGAGAAAGAGAGAGAGAGAGAGAGAGAGAGAAGCATTAATTTGAGAGTATTACATTGTTGCCTCCTGCATGAGCTGACCAGGGCTGGGGATTGAACCTGCAACCCAGACACATCTCTTTGACTGGGAATTGAATCTGCGACCCTTTGGTGCATGGGCCAATGCTCTAACCCTGAGAGGACTCATTTTTATTATTTTTGAATTGTAAAGAGTTTATAGCACTTTACTCAAACTCCTTGAAACAGTTAATTCAAGTAATATTTGAGATATTATCATGTGCAAGCCTTGCAGCAGGTGTTGGGAAAACATACAAGACAAAAGATCCCTCCTTGTGCAGTACAATTGGCTGTTGGAGACAGATGAGCAGATAAGTCACTGAGGTGGAGGAGGGTAAGACGATGGAGGAACGTGCAGGGGGCTTTGGGCACGATCATAACTTTGCCTCCGCTATTTCAGCTAAGAAAACATCCAGTTAAAAACAATATCGGACTTTGGCCCCCGTATTAGTGTTCTCTTAACATCCCTTGGTCCTTTTTATGGCAGTCTGACTCAGGCTGGTGCAGTGTATGTGCTGGGAATGCTCTTTTAAAGCTGTTTCCTGTCAACCATGGGAAATCGGAGTAGGTAAACATTTTTTATTAAAAATTTTTTTTCAATACTTAAAAACTGTAGCTGTGGTTTTATTCCATTATTATAGGGTGGGAATAGCCATAAGAGGCATGTAGATCTGTAATCTTGTTTGGCATCTGTTTTGTTAAAAATCAAAACCATTGTGTTCTTCTAACTTTCCAACTTCAGTAGATAATGCTTAATGGCCAATCCATGATATCAGTTAAAAAAAAACACGTGGGATAAGCTGTTGCACCTGAGTTACCCTGTAAGTTGGAGGTGACTCCGGTGACTTGTCAGAGTGAAGTCCAACATAACCAGGCACCAGGGTCAGACTCCGGTTCTTTTATAACTGTGGTGGCCTGTTATAACTAACATTTATGAGGTCAAAAGTCATCTCGCTGTGTAGTGAGGACCCTATGGCTACACCAGTGTGTCTAAGAAACCTGATGGGTCAAAAGATTTACTTAAGCCCTACCTGGTTTGGCTCAGTGGATAGAGCATTGGCCTGTGGATGGAAGGGTCCCAGGTTCAATTCCGGTTGGGCACATGCCTAGGTTGCACGCTCAATCCCCAGTGTGTGGTGTGCAGGAGGAAGCTGATCAACGATTCTCTTTCATCATTGATGTTTCTATCTCTCTCTCCCTCTCCCTTCCTCTCAGAAATCCACTAAAAAAAAATTACTTAAAATTTTTAATCTTTTCATGTTATGAGATATATCTAGGTGATACCAGCATTAGGCTCAGCTTCCCCATCTGCTTGGAAATAGGGTACAAGGTAGGTGCTTACATTTTCATGACAGGATGTTAATTCTAACACGTTTGTCTGGCATCCAAAGCATGTAAAAATCTCACATAGTTCTACTAGACTTTATTAGTTCTTTAAATAATTGTCCAAAAACTCAACTACAGATTGACAAATCCAGCCTTAGCCAAAAGTATGCCTGAGGGAGCTGCTGATTATTCATTGTAAACATTCTTTTTATCGACTTTTTCATATGTTGAGAATATTTATAATATGTTCATAATTAGAGTACAACAAATATATATCCTCTGATTCAATTATTAAAATTTCCCATATTGACTTGATCTATTTATGTATCTGTTCATCCACCTATGTTTTATTTACTTATTAATTTTAAAGTAAATTGCAGATATCTCACACCTAAATACTTAGTATGCGTGTCTTAAGAATAAGATTTTTTATTTTTGGTGTTTGGAAATTCTTCCATATAGCCACAATATCTATTATACTTAAGAAAATTCATAAATATACCCCACATGTGTCAAACACAAGGCCCGCGGGCCAAATCCAGCCCGCCAGGCCTTGCAATGTGGCCCGCACAGCGCTGTCATCACTGCACTCTGCTGTCAGTTTATGACATTGTCAGTTTATGACTGTTCAGTAAACCATTCGGCCCGCGATTTAGGCTGGATTTTAGATTTTGGCCCCTTCTCTGATTGAGTTCGACACCCCTAAATATCCCATTATCTAAAACCATCTCTGTTTTAGTGAAGTCACCTGAAGCTAACATTCCTGACTTATACTATAATGATAGTTACATTCACCATATTAAAACATTTAGAGTTTATTACTCTGTATTAACTCATTAATTAATTATTACTCTGTATCATGACTATGTTACATTTACTTAAATCCTAATTTTAAAAAGTCCATTTGTATTTTGCTATATACTTTCATAGATAAATGCTAATTAGAAATATTGATTTTGTTTAAATGTTATGTGACTTATGAACCTATAGTTATTTACATTTGCATCTCTAACATGAGCCAAACAAATATTTAATTTAGATTCAGGAAAAGTGTTTTGTATGTCAGCCAACAAGTCTGCTTTTCTTGGTTCAGATTTAGGTTTCATAATCAATGAAAATAGATAAATTCTGTGACATGTATACCTGCTGTACTTGTTCCTCTCTGTTTTAAACTTTTTGTTAAAAAATTCAAGTACTTTTTTTTTTTCTTTCTCTTTTGAGAGCCACAGTTTTTATTTTATTTTATTTTAATTTTTTAATAAATTTTTTATTGTTCATATTATTACAAATGTTCCTTTCCCCCACCACCACCACCATTGCTCTCCTCCACCAGGTTCCCACCCCACCCTCTGCCCTTTCCCCACCCCCCATTGTCCTCATCCATAGGTGCACAGTTTATGTTCAGTCTCTTCCCACATCTCCCTCTCCCCTTTTCCCCAAGAATCGTCAGTTCACTCCCCTTCCATACCTCTGATTCTATTATATTCAACAGTTAATATTGTTCATCAGATTTTTTAAAAAATTTCCTTGGTTTTTAGATTCACCTGTTGATAGTTACGTATTTGTTGTTCATAATTTTTATCTTTATTTACTTTCTCTTCTGAAAGAACCCCCTTCAGCAATTCATATAATTTTGGTTTGGTGGTGATGAACTCCTTTAGCTTTTTTTTTACTAGTGAAGCTCTTTATCTGACCTTCGATTCTGAGCGATAGCTTTGCTGGATAGATTATCTTTGGCTGTAGGTTCTTACTATTCATCACCTTGAATATTTCTTGCCATTCCCGCCTGGCCTGCATGGTTTCTGTTGAGAAATCAGCTGACAATCGTATAGGTGCTCCTTTATAGGTAACTACCTGCTTTGCTCTTGCTTCTTTTAATATTCTCTCTTTGTCTTTTGCTCTTGGAATTTTAATTATGATTTGTCTTGGTGTGGTCCTCTTTGGATTCCTTTTGTTTGGAGTTCTGTGCGCTTCCTGGACTTATAAGTCTAATTCTTTCACCAGGTGGGGGAAGTTTTCTGTCACTATTTCTTTCAGTATGTTTTTCATATCTTGCTCTCTCTCATCTTCTGGGACCCTCATAATTCTGATGTTGGTTCGCTTGAAGTTGTCCCAGAGGTTTCTTACATCATCTTCAATTTTCTGGATTCTCTTGCCTTCTAGCTTCTGTGGAGGAGTGTCTTCTGGCTCTTTATGTTCCAAGTCTTTGACTTGATTCTTGCGATCTTCCATTCTGTTTTTAGGACTCTGTATATTATTTTTTATTTCAGACAATGTATTCTTTATTTCTTGTTGATCCCTTATCATTTCTTGTTGATCCCTTATCATTTCTTGTTGATCCCTTATCATTTCTTGTTGATTCCTTATTAATTCTAGTTGATCTCTTTTCATATCCTCATAGGTCTTATCCATCTTTTCTAGGAAATTCTTGAAAAACTCTATAAGCGTAGATTTGAACTCTATATCCAGTCGCTTTTTGTCCTCCATTTCTTTCGTTTGTGATCTATTTCGTTGTCGCATTTCGCAGCTACAGATGGGGCGGGGTTTCAGGGTGGAGCCTACAGCCTTGGCTTCCATCAGCCCCGCCCTATGCTGTTCCTGGGTCTCAGTAATCCCCAGGGTCCTTCAGTACTCCGTTGCAAGCGCCTCTGAGAGAAAGGTGCCCTCGATTTTCGCCTGCTACCAAACAGTCTAGGCTTTCCCCCAATGAGCCCGGTATTGGGGTTCAGTTCAGTTGGCAGTGGAGTTGGAGGTGGCGTTCAGAGCAGTCTGGAGCCCCTGTCTCCTTCCCGTCAGGGCAATCCCGCGGCACAGCCGACTGTCCCTTTTCTGCACGCAGTGTGCGCGCCGCCGGGACCTCCTTTCGCCGTTTCCCCAGGGTTCCGCCTTACAGCCCAGCTCCCTCTGTATGAGCCTGGCTCCCCGGGGTCTGGCCTAGAACTGGGGTTCAGAGCAGTCGGAAGTGAGGCCCAGCACAGTCGGAGCGTTTATCTCTTTCCTGCTAGGGAACGCTAGCCAGGCACTCAGCCTCCCTCCTCTCCGGCTCCGTCCTCTCCGCGCGCCGCGTGTCTCCGTATCTCAGGCTTTTACAGCTCCTCCGCGCTTCCTTCTGGTTTTCTCCTTGCTTCTCGTTGTAGAATTTCCAGTCAGTCGGCTTTCCTGTAGTTCTGGGTAATGTCCATTTTATATTTTAGTTGTATTTTATTGAAATTGTTGTGTGCGGCTGCGGCTAGGTGTCTACCTGAGCAGCCATCTTGGATTCTCCCCTCAAGTACTTTTTTTGTTTAATATATATCTCCTCAACTATTTGCTGAATGTAGGATGGTTATAATTAATTAGTTTATCTTTTTTTTGGATATCAAAGTCCAGGTTGATTTTTCTCTTTAACCCCATTCATATTTATTGCCAGATAACTCTAGATAATAATTGACTTTAGTAAATTTAGTTAGTAACTTTTCTTATTAAAATGTCTCCCCTTCCTTACTTTTATATAGATTGTACTACTTTATTAAATAATAATGAATATCTCTTTGGTGTTACATGAGGACCAACTATTGTGGGAAAGCAGATTTGTCTTCTGATTTTTTTAAATAAGATTTTTATGATTAATAGGTTGCCTCCCCTATCAAATGAAGCACAACTTGAGTGATGCAAACAAAAAAGTAATGACTGACTGCAGTTTGGGATTTTATGCTAATTTATTCTCTAAAATATTCTTTTTAGGCACTTGAAGACTCCAGCTCTCTGAAACGAAGTGGCAGGGACAGTGGGTACGGAGATATCTGGTGTGCTGACCGGGGAGAGTTCCCTGTGCCCCCAGGCAGCCATAGGAGAGAAGATTCGTTTGAAAGCTTGGACTCTCTGGGCTCTAGATCCTTCACAAGCTGTTCCTCTGATATCACGCTGAGGGGTGGGCGTGAAGGTGAGTTGCATTTTTTATTTATTTTTTGTTAATCCTCACCTGAGGATATTTTCCCATTGATTTTTAGGGAGAGTGGAAGAGAGAGGGAAAGACAGAGAAGAAGATCCATGTGACAGAAACACAGATTAGTTGCCTCCTGCATGAGCTACAACCAAGGCCCAGGCTGGGGAGGAGCCTGCAACCAAGGTACACACCCTGACCAGTTTCAAATTCAGGGACCCTTTGGTCCATAGGCCAATAATGCTCTATCAACTGAGCCAAACCTGCTAGGTAAGGTGAGTTGCATTTTTGTCTGGCAGTTTATTTTTGTTTGCATATTAAGAAGAAATTGGGAATGAGGAGAAAAATGAGGTGAAAACTATCGAGGCAAAAATTTCACCAAGAAAATAGAGACTAAATTGTAATTTTTTATTTTTTTAATATTTTTATTGATTTTTTAGAGAAGAAGGGAGGGAGGGAAGAAGGGAGGGAGGGAGGGAGGGAGAGAGAGAGAGAGAGAGAGAGAGAGAGAGAGAGAGGGAGGGAGGGAGAGAGAGAGGAGCATCAATGATGAGAATCATTGATCGGCTGCTTACTGCATGCCCCACGCTGGAGATCGAACCTGCAACCTGGGCATGTGCCCTAACTGGGAATTGAACCACGACCTCCGGGTTAATGGACTGATGTTCAAACACTGAGCCACACCAGTTGGGCTGAAGTGTAATTGAAAAAAAAAAAATTTTCCTTCCTCTCTGTATCACCACTAGAGGGGTATTGGTTTCACTTTTTCCTTCTTCCCATTTTCAGAGAAGACAAGAGGAGACAGTTGACTGTGATCTTTTTTATCAATGATAATGTATTTTGATTATTTTCTTTTCAGATTCAGGGTTAATAATCTGTGCCTATGAGGCCTATTGACTGGTATACTTAAACATAAAAAAGATTCTAAAAAATTTGTTCTAATTCCTGAGTTAATTTCTTTCTTCCCTTTTCTTACTTTCCCCCCAAAATATTTTTTTAAAATTCTCAAGAAAAAGAACAAGAAAGACATCTTTTTAATGATCTCTAAGAGAAGAAATGATCAATACCTATCATGATATCACATTATACTAAACTTTGATTAAGTAACAATATAAGCATGGTGTTAGAAAACATCCTTTCATTTGTAAGGGTCAGAGCCAACCCAGGACAGTGTAAGCGTGAAAGGAACATGTTAATGAAAGTCATCTGTTTTGGGAAGGAAGCTTTTTCAAAATGTCAGTGTCCTGGTCAGATCAGTTAATTAAATGCAGCTCTTACTCCTGTGGATGTTGGTGGTCTGATAAACTTCTAAATGTACACCTCTAACAATTCAAATTGGGCTAGATTGGAACCATGAATAAAGTTGCTTCAAATATTTCTGTGCTTCTACTGTTAATGTGAAAAAAAATTGAGAGTTCTGGTTGTGAGTTTGTACTAGATTGTTAGGAATTTTACTTGTTCATTTTTATTATTTTAATATGAAGTGACTTCTATAACATTTTTATTATAAAAAATTTCAAACATCATTAAAGTTTGGAAGAATTTTCCAGTGAACACCCCATGTACCCACTACCTAATTCTACCAAAACATTTTATTATATCTGCTTCATCACAAACCTATCCAGCCTCTCCCTGCATTAATTTATCCTTCTTATTTTTTGGAGCCATTTCAGAGCATATGACACTTGTTCGAAATACTTTAGCATGCAGGTCATTAACTAGAGTTCAATCTTTATTTGTTGTTCTTAGATAAATTTACATAAATGAAAAGTACAATAAATTTGTCTTTCAAAAATAAAAATCAGCAAAGTGTTAAGCATGGTCACAAAAAAAGTGGCATTTAAAGCTAACAATAAAAAATATAAATGGCTAGGGAGGAGTTAACCTTTATAATTACTGCTGCAGTTGTTGGCTGTTTGCTATGTAGGTGTGACACTTTTATAGTCTAGATGAGTATTATAATAGTTTTAAAGAAATGAATTTGATTTATAATTTATCTAAGTAATTAAAGCTATAAAAACAGGCTGAAATTCTGAGCTCATTCTATTACTCTGTCCTGACCAAAGAAGCGAAAATATTTAAAGTTTAAATTTATATCTGGCCAGCAAACAGTGAAAGAGAGGAAGATTGAGGCACTGTGGGAATATGCAGACTTGAGACAGTTCAGATGCAGTGGTCCTGTGGTGTGGAATCCAAGTCTCCTCCGATTCTCATGGGACTGGTGCCTGTCCATGCGACCAAGAGCAGAGGGCCACTGTGACACAGATTTCTGGTCTCGGAAAAGGAGTTACCTTGTTAAGGAGTGTGGAAATGAAGACTTGGTAATTAATTATAACTAGTGGGTAATAAAAAAGCCTGAGTGTCACCAGGATGATAAACTTTTTTTATAATTACTATATTAAAATTCTGCTTCCCAACAGGTTATAGTCCAAAATTGATGATTATCATAACTTAGGATAATGTTTTTAGGTTAACAGAATTGCAAGGTTAAATTCCTTAGGTTTATATGAAACTCCCTATATCAAGAATATTTGCCTACTCTAGAGAGCATTGTACTAGACTAAAAAAAAAAAAAACTTTAAGAATTCATAAAATGAACATGATGACTATAGGTAATTAACACTGTTGTATTATATACACGAAAGTTGTTAAGAAAGTAGATCCTGCCCTAGCCAGTTAGGCTCAGTGGATAGAGCACCGGCCTGTGGGCTGAAGGGTTCCAGGTTTCGATTCTGGTCAAGGGCACATGCCCAGGTTGTAGGCTTGATCCCCAGTAGGGGTGCAGGAGGCAGCCAATCAATGATTTTCTCTCATCATTGATGTTTCTATCTCTCTCTCCCTCTCCATTTCTTTCTGAAATCAATAAAAATATATTTAAAAAAAAGAAAAAAAAGAAAGTAGATCCTAAGAGTTCTCATCACAAGAATTATTTTTGGTCTTTTTTTGTATCTGTATAAGAATGATGGATAACTAAACTTATCCATCATTAACTAAACTTATTGTGGTAACTATTTTTATAATATATTTAAATAAAATCATACTGTACACCTTAAACACATACACTATTGACCGGCCAGCATGGCTCAGTGGTTGAGCATTGACCTATGAACCAGGAGGTCTTGGTGCATTCCCCAGTCAGGGCACATGTCCAGATTGTGGGGTACGTGGGGGGCGCGTGAAGGAGGCAGCCAATTGATGATTCTCTCTCATCAGTAATGTGTTTCTCTCTCTTTCTCTCACTCTCTTTCTCTGAAATAAATAAAAATATATTAAAATAAAAACATATACACTATTGTATGTCAATTGCATCTCAATAAAGATGGGGAAAATACTCCTGAGTAGAACAATCTCTTTGTGTATTTAAGATTTTACATGTACAAATTTTGGGAAGAATTAAGACATTTCTCTCATTTCCAAAAAATGTACTGTTTATGTAGGAGGTGGTATAAACAAGCAAAGCACCAGATGATTGACCATAAATCCTCCTGGTGAGAGCTGGTTAAATGTCTCCCATTGTGCTGCCTCTCCTTCGCCCTGTTCAGGTCTCCTGCTTACATAGCTGTGTGTTAAACCACTTCCTGTGTCAGTCTCCCTGTTATTTACTGTAGACTCCTGCCAGGCCGGAGGGAGGAGAGAAGACCATCTTTAGCTCAGGTTAGCCCTGCAGGAGCTCTGCTCTGTGTGCTGCATACGTGCAGTGCTCAGGGAGTGCGCCTCAGAGAGGCCAGGTGGGAAGCAAACCACATTAGCGAACTTTCTTTAGAAATCTGCAGAGGCAGGAAGGACAAAAGGGCAGGAGAGGGCGACAGTTTGGCCTGAATCTGTAGCAGTGTTCTGTACCTCTTCTCCCATCTTTAAAAGTGCACTCCTATTTAGTTAGTTTTAAAAGAGTGGATTGTATTTGTAATGATCTGACTTTGAGGTGTAGTCTTTTGAATTTATGTTTCACTGACTTTGCACCAAAAATGTAATTCCCGTGGCCACCCTTACAAAAGCCTGGCTTCTGTGTTCTCATTAACGCATGAGATTTGACATTCCTATGGGACGTTACAAGACATTCGGTCTTGTCTCATACCAAACGTGTGGTTCTTGCTTATAGGGGGGGTCTCAGAATGGTCTGCTGACCCCCTTTAAGGTCTTTTGATCTTTTGTGCTTTCTATTTCTTTCTCTGTGTCCTCCCTTACTTCTTACTTCATAGAAATTTTAGATGGTTGCATGCTTTATTTTAAATTACTGTTTCTCAAGAATTATTTTTACATCTCATTTTAAGTGTGTTTTATGGACATGCATTATTAGGTTTTATTGACATGTATTCTGTCAACAGATTTGATGAGAAAAGTATATGTGCAAGGAAAGTCAAGAAGAAAAGGGTTTCAGCTGTAATTTGGGACTTTTTCTGCGGAGAATGTACAACAGTGAAAGAATGTACCGCAGGCGCCTCCAGTATGCAAAGCAAGTCCCTCCTAATGGATCTTATCGCAACTTCATGACCAATTTCTAAAAATATTTCCCGCAGTTAGCAGTAGGGAAAGACGAAGCAGGCATGCTGTGTGGGTTTCAGCGAGACGAGTAATCTGGAGAGTAAAGCCCGTTCCGGTGCCTTTTTATTTTTACAGGTTGTGAAAGCGACACAGATTCTGAATTTACCTTCAAAATGCAGGAATATAATAAAGATGATATGTCCTATCGGAGGATTTCGGCCATTGAACCAAAATCTGCTCTACCGTTCAATCGTTTCTTACCCAACAAGAGCAGACAGCCGTCCTACGTGCCGGCGCCCTTGAGGAAGAAGAAGCCGGACCGGAATGAGGATAACAGAAGGAGCTGGGCCAGCCCGGTGGGCACAGAAGCCGATGGGACGTTTCCAAGGTACTGGGAGGCGATCTGGTGGTTGAGCTTTAAAATGTCCTGTGTTTGCAAATGTGCTGGGATATTGAAATGTGGTAAAAGGAATGGTCCTTAACCTGTATTTCATAGATAATATTTTACACTTCATTAATGAAAATTTCCTCCCCCACTTCCCCCCCTTGTATTTTTAGTCACTCGTATCTTGAAGATATTTCTTCCATTTAAAAATGTCAGCATATGATTTGCTGGTTTTATTTTTTAGATGCCTGCCTTTAGCATTGTTGGTATCTTGCAGCTTACAGGGTGACTTACATTATTCCTTGGGAGCTCAGCTGTGCAGCTGCCCCCTCCCCATTTCCCCCCCCAACCCCCACATTGATTTCTCATCAAGTTAGCAGAGCAGAGTGTGACTTTTCAAATCCAGCTTCTTATCAGAAGAAGGCATGTGGTCCTGAAAGTGGATCAGATGCCGAGGATGAGCAAAGGTTGCCTTCCTGTGGTTTGGATGACTTAGCCAACCTTAGATTCCAAGTGAAAAAGAGGCCAGAGAGATTCATCTCAAAACCTCTCCCTCCTAACTCTTGTTCACCATTATTTTCTCCTGCTGACCCGGTAGCCACCCACTGGGCTATGCGCAATGACGGGGTCAGAAAATTTTCTCCTGGGGCCAAATGTCTATCCTATTGATTGCGTTACATAAAGTAACCTCCCCCACTCCCCCAACTGTTGGCCAATTGTCTCTTTGTAGCACCGATTATTATCTTTGGCCCTCGTGTATCAAGCTATTCTCTATTTAAAATGAAGTGCTAGGATGCTGCCATAACTTTGTCCTAGGGGCATTCATGAGGAGTAGGGAAACTAATTTTGCTTCATTCGCAGTGGGATAGACTTTGGGAGCCAGGAAGCATGCCTTTTGTGTTCTCTGTCACCCATTGACCATGCAGTATCTTAATTGGTTGGATGTTTTGAACAGTAACGAGAGGAGAACTTGGGGCACAAGTGTGGAGAGCTGGACAGCAGTACAAGAAACTTCAAACTCCTTCTGTTACTTGGAGGAGGAGGAAGAGAGGACCAGCACCCCCGACACTGTAAAGGATGACCTTTATGTGCGAAAGCTAAGCCCTATCATGCCAAGCCCAGGGAACACTTTCGATCAGTTTCTTCCCAAATGTTGGATCCCAGAAGATGTGAACTGGAAAAGAATAAAAAGGGAAACTTATAAACCCTGGTATAAAGAATTTCAGGGATTCAGGTTTGTCTTCCTGCCTGTTTCTGTCAGTCTGGTGTTCCTTCAGTGCCCTGGCTGGGTGCGTTCTGTGTGTGCTTTTCACGAAAGAGACTGATTTCCTTCCAACATCTATAGAACCTCTATAACTGGGCGGGGGGGAAAGAGTCATTTAAATGTAAACGTTGGGATCTGGATCCGAACATGTCCTCCTCTAACCGTACTCATAGCTTGACATTATTTAGTTATATTTTTTCTCCAATTCTTTGTCTTCTTCCCTCTCTCCTTTCTGTCTCTGCCTCCTTCCACAGTAGAAGGATCCCAGACTTTGAGGATGAGGATTCAGGCTCTGACAGAAGCTCTGACATTTTTAGTTGGATGCAGAGAGCAGAGCGTAGGCTAGACGGCACCTGCCAAAGACGTTCACTCCTGATGGAAGTAGCCAGGAGCACACGGGACACCCAAGCAGCCAGGAGAGCCAGTGGTGCTTCAGAGCAGCCCAGGTGTACCTGCCTGCATGAGCCTTCCTGCTTGGAGTCTGGCATGCAACACCCGGCCGGCTTCTGCTGCACCATTAACCTCTGACCGTGACTTGTTGAATCATGAAACTGTACTCACTTAATATTTAGTGTAAAAGCATTATGTATAGCATATTGCTTTCTGTGTAGGCATGTAAGCTTGGCAGTCTATAGGATTAAATATTTTTAGCAGAGTCACGTATAAAATAGTATAGAGTGATATGTGGCATAGTCCATTCTTTTGGAAAACCATTTCTAAAAAGCCTTTGGAAAAGTGGACCACCCTAGCTGGTTCGGCTCAGTGGATGGAGCATCTGACTGCAGACTGAAGGGTCCCAGGTTCGATTCCGGCCAGTGGCACATGCCGGGATTGCAGGCCCGATCCCCAGTAGGGGGCATGCAGAAGGCAGCCAATCAATCATTCTCTCTCATCATTGATGTTTCTATCCCTCCCTCTCCCTTCCTCTCTGAAATCAATAAAAATATGTTTAAAAAACAGAAAAAAAGAAAAGTGAACGTAATCTTACAGTTGTGCTATGCATGGAGATATAAAGGAAATAACTTCCAGATGGACAAGTGGACAGGAAAGTCTGGTGGGAAAATGCAAAGAGAGGAGTCACCAGGGCCTTTTGTTCAGCTTCAGAGCATTTTAGTTTTTAAATGTCTGCTTCCTCCAGGTGCCTATTGCATACAGTGCTCCATGACCAACTCTAAAACTTTTTCAAGATCATTCCTTCATCTCTGGGATGAGAATGAGGTCATTGTGGCTCATGGAGTGAGGCAGAGGTGACAGCAAGAGTTGCATTGTATCTCAGGGAGGTGTACTCTACCCAGCTCGAGCCCTGTCACTTGGCCTGCCTGGTGCCTACCTTTCCTGCTCCTGTTTCTTTAAGTGGTACCCAGGAAAGTCACAGGTGATGGCATTCGGTGCTCGTCTTTCTCCCATGCCCTCTATAATTAAACAATAATAGCTAGTTGGTCTGCTACCTAATTACCTGTTCTCCTTAGTACACTTAATAAGATTCTCCCTTCCTTTTTCTTTTCTGTGCTTCAGTCCGTTTTTACTACTTCAGGCCCTCCAAACATATTCTGATGACATCTTATCTTCTGAAACAAATATCAAACTTGATCCCACTGCTGGCCCAAGGCTCATAACTCGCAGGAGGCATCTCTCTTATGCCCCAGGGTATAGAAGAGGCGACCTTGAGATGTCAGCCCTAGATCCCGACTTAGAGAATGACGATTTCTTTGTCAGAAGGACTGGGGCTTTCCACGCCAATCCATGTGTCCTCCGAGCATTCGAAGACTTCAGAAGGTTTTCTGAGCGAGATGATCCAGTAGAGAGAGCTATAATTCTGCAGTGCAGAGAAGGCGAGCTCGTACTTCCAGATCTAGAGAAAGATGATATGATTGTCCGGCGAATCCCAGCGCAGAAGAAAGAGGTGCCTCTCTCCGGGGCCCCAGATAGATACCAACCAATCCCTTTCCCCGAGCCCTGGACTCTTCCTCCAGAAATTCAAGCCAAGTTCCTCTGCGTACTTGAAAGGACTTGCCCAGCCAAGGAGAAAAGTAGTAGCTGTAGAGTACTAATTCCTTCGTGTCGGCAGAAGACAGATGACATGTTGACCCGGAAGATCCAGCACTGGAAGCTAGGAACTTCTGTGCCTCCCATCAGTTTCATCCCCGGTCCCTGCAGTGAGGCGGACTTTCGGAAGTGGGAGGCCATCCGGGAGGCCAGCAGGCTTAGGCACAGGAAGCGGCTGATGGTTGAGAGGTCAGAGTGTGTTTCTGCAAGGACTTTGCCTGTCCTGAATGGATGGTCTTGTGTTCCTTTTCTTGTGTGAGAACGTGGCATCGTGTTGCCCGACTGCATGTCACGAGCCATTGTGAAGCATCCTCTAGACATTTATTTTGCTTTGAGAAACCTTTGCACGTTTCATAAAAAAAGTGCCATTCCATATTTGCATATCACCGAATCGCCTATGCGAGGCCCGTTTCAGAAAGTGTGTACACAGTCACTGCCTTCTGCCTGAAGGAGAGACTGTGGTACCAGTCTGCAGCACAGTGTTTCATGAAAATGTTTTCTGATCACATTTACAGACTTTTATTGTGTCCAGGTGTATCTGAAACAGTCCGGTTGTAGTTTGGTTTTATGTGTTTATCATTTTGGAGTGTGTGATTTTTGTGTAAGAATTTCCCTTAAAATATGGCATTGCAAGTTTCATTTAACCTGATTTTGATTTTTGTTTTTGACCTAGGTTTCTTGGACTATTAAGTGTGTGAATTTCTAAATTTATAGTTTCAAAGTTTAGTGCAAACTTGATTAGAATGCATGAATGTTATTTGCTGTCTATTGAATTTTACATGTATGCAATTATGGCCATTTTTAGAATAATGAACACTTGATGTTTGATGGATGGTCAGTTTGTTGAACTTTGGGATGGGCAAATGTGATTAGGTTGAATAAACTGAGTAGATGCAAATCTAACTTTTTTATTAGTTCCTGGCAACTAATAAAGCTTTTTGTTTTGGATTTGTCAGTTCAAGCTAAATCCAGAAACTCTTGATCTTGCTTAATGTGAATTCCTTGAGATATGAGATCAATGAGAATTTGAGACATGATCAAGCACATGACTGGAAAAGCAACCTTTTGAGATTTGTCCATCTCTTGTTAGAGACTTAAGTTAAAAACGCCGAACATTTAAAAAAAATAACATACTGGAAGAAATGACTTTTAATTTTTGGTTTTCTGATTTCTTAGACTCTTTCAAAAGATTTATGGTGAGAATGGGTAAGTGTCATGGTTTGGGGCAAAAAAGAAATCTCTGCACATTGTTTGTCCTTTGTGTAATGTGTCATTGCACTGCTATCCTGGCATGTTACTAAACGTGGATGCTGTGTGCTATGCATGAGATTTTAAAATGGGATATTTTTCTTAATTTAGCAACCTAATGGTAGTGTGTCTGAGTGCTCAGTGCATGAACTGCTATATCACAACAATAGAATTGCTTTATCAGTTCAAAATTCAGAGGTTTTTTGTTTTTGTTTTTTTGTTTGTTTGTTTTTGAGTTGATTAAAAGTAACAAAAGCACTTACCTGAGATTGGGTATATTTATTTTGGTATTTGATTATTATATAGACCTAAGTTCTTCTTTCTGCATGTGGAAGACTGCATAGCTGCATTTTAGAAAACCTGTGTTGGAAAGAGGAAATTAGCATTTACTTTGAGGTTGGAATACATGCAGTGGCATTGCCTATATACTCCTACCTATGTGGGCTTTCTTAGTTTGGATAGTGAATGCCATTAATCTTCCCTTAGTAGGATTTGGAAATGTTCGGTGTTCTAGAGTCAAATTAGCCTTCCAAAACTTGCAAAAATTAAAAACTTGGTAGTTTCCAGTATTATTTATAACAAATTCTTAATTTTTGTCTGTTTTTTTTTTTTAATTTTAGTTTCCTGATAGACATAAATATTATAAAAATAACTTTCTGGAAATATTTTCCATTTTCAGAATAGTAGAGTTAAAAGTAAATACTACTTTTACTTTTTACTACGTACTAACTGTATAGTATCATTTATTCTTAGTGAAAAATAACCAGTGGCTACATATAAATAAATATTTTCCATTAAACTTTCTTTGATGTTGTGAGTCTAACTGTTAACATTTTTGAGCAAGAAGAAAACTTAAATATTTTAACCGATCTCTAATCAAGTATCTTAAATTTAAGGCCTAAGACTGAGTAGCTAAGTATCTTTCCCTACTTAATTCATCTCTAAGATTTAATTCATCTAGAAGATTCTCTAGTTTTGATGGTTTGATAGTGTAGAGGTCTTGAAAGTTGCTAAAATTGCTATTTATAGCAATATCACCATTATCGATGTCAAAGGTGTCACTGAAGCACAGGCACATCGTTGCAAGTACTTCTCAGTTGATGATTTTAAATATCAGGCTCCCAGCCTGCTTTGCATATGCCACGCGAGGACACGTTGTTCCTGCCCCTGCTCCTCGGGGTTAGAGCCTTCTCATCAGTGAGGATGAACAGGCCACTTCAACATGATGCTTAAGCATCTGCTCATCTTGATTCATCAAGGCAAAGCTGTTTTAACTTGATGAAAAACCTCTTTGCAGCTTCTAGCATTTTGAATGATAATTTTCAGAAGCATTTTCATTGGTAAATAAGATTTTATAATGTAAATAGGTTGTTTTTCTTCAAGTGGTTACAAGTACCATGAGTACAAGCCATGTGAGGGATGGAAACAGGTACAGCTATTTCAAAGATTGTACATGCTCCCCTTTAGGGATATGTTACATCGGTATAACTGGGTTAAGAAAATAGAGAAACCCAAATGCCAAGGCTCAGAAAGCAAAGGCTTTTTATGGGCTGTCACTAGCAGGAGCAAATGCCGCCTGTAGATTATTTCAAGACTGTTGTTTGCCTAGTGCAGTGTTTGTTATAAAGGCAATTTAGTGGGCAAGGTAACAACACAAATAAAGAAAAATTGTAAGTTGAGACTGATGAATAATATTTGCCTTGTCAAATAATGGAAAGTAACACAAATATGTTCTCACAAAACTCAATTGCATTTTAGGCCACTTGCAATAAAAAAAAAGTCTGTTATATGGTATTTTCCTCCCTATATTCTATCAGTTACTGATATTTTTCTTAAATTGATCTGTAATGAAAACAAAAAAATTGGATTGAATATAGGCTTTTAATATGGAATTCATTTCATGTTTATAAAGATGTCCATAAGTGTTTATAAGCATAAAACAACTGATATTTCTGGGTGATATTTCTCTGGACATAATGTATGTTATCTGGAAAATCATTATTGTTCAACATCCTATGGTTGAAAAATAATGAGTGCTTTTTTTATTTATTTTTTATTTTTTTTGTAAGGAGCAGGTTAAAGAGAGATGTGTATTAAATTTTGAAATTGTAGGTTATTAATTTTTGGCTTGCTTTTTATTTGGCGTTTAACACTTGTCACTTGTGTATTTTTAGTAAGACGCTTTGTATGTGGCAGTCATTTCTCACATGTGTGCTTTTGTGTTGCATGGACTTACGCCTTATGGTCTTGGTGGATGCTCTAAGGACAAATATGTAAGGGTGTACAGTAATAATTTTGCAATATGATTAAGCCATTGAATCTGCTGCCAATTATCTTTTTATTGCCAAGACAAGAAAAAGAAAGGGAAAATAATGTTGATGTGAGTTACTTTATGAGGATTAGGCTGCCAGGAAATATTTTACAATATCTGCAGACTCTTTGTCATACTGGGTGAGCTTTTTTGGGGGGGTAAAGGGGGCCCTGGCATTGCTACTGGCATCTAGTTCCTTTACAGCAGGGATGCTGCTAAATGCCCTTGGGTAAGCAGGACAGCCCCCAACCACAGATAATTTTCTGGCCACAAAATGTTAATAGTACTGCTGTGGAGAAACCCCACCTTTAGACTATAAACCTATAAATGAAAAGTTTCCTTTATATTGTTTATCAATCTATTTTATGGCAGCTCTAAAGCCTCTTACCCTGGTTTTAGTATTGATTACCTTTTAGTTTAGCGAATTCCTGCAACACCTAATGGAGGTATACTAGTAGAGAGTAGGGCAAAAGTAGGTGTATAGTTGTTCATATGGAAAATAATACAATAATTATTCAATAATAGTACAAGCATAAAGCCCTGTGCTTCACATACTCACAACTGCAGACCTACTTTCATCCCCATGTATTTGTAGGTGCATTAATAAGTATATTTATATCTTCCTCTGAAGGTTGGGGCCTCTTAATATCATAGAATTTCTATTTGTCCATGAGGCTATCAGTGATTTTCATAGTAAAGAAATTTTTCTACACGCTCGTCCTTTTTGATCCTTTACTCCTTAGATATTCATCTGTAAGTTTTATGAAATTGAGTTCTAAAATAATATGCATCATAAAACGAGTCAAAAAGTACCAGGAGAGTAGCAGTTGATCAGTATCGTGGGAGAAGAGAGTAAGATTCTAGTAATACTGTTTTATAATCTATACCTTTTTTTCTTTACCTATCCCCTTCTTTCTCTCTCTACCCCAACTACTCTTTAAAGAGTCGATTCAGCTAAAAATGCAACATATTAGACCTGTATTTTTATTTTTGTAAAAAATCCAAATCAGTTCTAAATGGAAGCCTCTCCAATTTTAAGGGTGGCAGATAAATGAATTGTAAGAATTGTGATTGGCTAGTGAATATTAGAGCATGCAGTCTTTCATAGTTTTCCCAAACAGTTTTCCTGAGACTATCTCTGGTGCTCATCTCATTTCTGTAAGGTAGACAGATGGATATTATATGCATTTTAGAAACATGGGGAAAGGGAAGCAGATACTGCAGCTTTCCCAAGGTCGTCCAGCTAGTGAGTGGTAGAACCGGACTAAAGTTTTGTCTAATGAGATAATCCCGGTAGGCTGCTTGGCTCACAGTAAGCCCTCAGAAGTTTATTATGCTGTCAACTCTGATAAGGACAGAAAGAATTCTTCATGATCTGGCTAGAACACTCCCGCACTCCAAAAGTTCTAGATTTTATCAGCGTGGCCTAGGATGACCTCTCTTATTTGAAACTGCTTTGGGAGTTAGTTTTCAGAAGATCCCACACAGTTACATTTGCCTTACTAAGAAGAGTTGGTGTACAGCACGAGATGGCTGTTGCTTAACCTCCCCACGTCTCATAACGATCCCTTTCTTGAATGGGGAACGGAGGCTCAGAGAAGTGAAACGATGTTAGGTTGGGGTGAAAGTTGGTGCCATAGTCAGGCATGGAGCCCCCACCTCCTGTCTCATTCCAGTGCCTGGCTCAGCCTGTATGGAAAGTGCTCAAGCTTCTGTAGGAAACTTTATGCACCCGAGGGAACAGAAGGAGCTCACATTCCTGCTCTGCGCAGGGGCTTGTCAGCTCCTGATCGTGTTTGGCTCACTTTGTTCACGTTGGGCACCGCCTGTGTGCCAGGCTCAGTGCGTGGGCTCTCAGACGCTGCTCTGCCCTTGATGGTATGTTTTTTGAAAAGACACAAGTTCAGGTTCTGCAGTGCAGACGGGGAGGTCTCACAGAGCACCAGTGTAGAAGTCTGGGCCAATTGACACCAGCCAGCCTTCCCCCCACCATAATATTACTGTCATATTTGCATTTCCATTTTTGTTGTGAAATTCTCATAATCTCATGTTTTAAGTATCCAGATTCCCTTCATGTCTTGATCTTGAACATTTTTCCTTGCCTCTTTTTGGTGAGTCTGTTACAGTATTAGCTGAAATAGCCTAATTCTTTGCAGTTTATGAGTTCAGTAAATTTATATCCTCAAATTTATACAAATCAGTTTTATATAGTCACACCTAGTTAACTAATATTACATTCATAAAGCAATATATAATTTCATATATAAATTCATATATTTCCTATATATAATTTTTTAGTATTCCTTAATAAATCCTATAAAGCTTTCTTTATAAAACTTTGGGAAGGAGTTATACATTCTTACGGAATATTAGAAACATTTCAAGTTTATTTTGCTTGAATTAAATGTGGTGAAACATTCCTCATTCTTACCACGGATGTTAAATGCATGTATCCTGCATGCCTTGTGCTATGCTCTCCTCCCAGACAACATGTGCACCTGTGAGGGAGCTAAGCCAGACATGCACGCTTGTGCACACACTATGTACACAATATGCTGAGTGTGAAATACCCTAAGAACGGTAGAACTAAAGCCCTAGAGAAGTTGGGAGAAGGGACAGACAGACCATCTTCGGCATGGAGGAGCTAGGGAGACTTTATCAAAGTAGCAGAATATTACCTAGATCATTAATACATTTATGATTACATGCATGGGCTGGGCTCTCTTGGAGGCACAGGTGATACAGCCATAAACAAACCGGACAAAACTCCTGCTTTGTAATCTTATAGGACAAGGCAGGTGGTGTCGACATAAGCGTACATTTCAGATGGCAATATTTGCTAGGGAGAAAGGTGGGCCAGGGGAGAGGGACATTTGCTATTTTTGCAAGGTGGTCAGGGAAGGAAACACTGAGGTAACATTTAATCAGGTGACTGGGAGCGAGAGGTAAGGCACGAAGAGCTTATATGTGAACACGAACAAGGAAACCAGTTGGCAGTAGCTGAGTGAGTGGAGGAGATGAGTGCAGAGATGTAGGTGGGGACCAGGTCATGGTTGGACCTTGTAATTCTTGGTAGGATCTGTTTTTAACTCGAGTGAGATGGGAAGGATCTGGGGTGGTGAGTAGACACAAGATCTGAGTGCAATTTTGAAGACTCCTCTGTCTGCTATATTGAGAATAACTGTTGGGCAGGAAGAGGTGGAAGTAGGGAGACAGATTATTGTGATAATACCGCAGGAGACCTGATAGCCTGGAGCAAGGTGGTAGAGGTGGAGGTGATGAGGAGTGGTTGTATCTTAGATATAGTTAGAAGGTAGAGTGACAGGTTTTACTAAGATCAGCTACCATGTATGAGAGAAAGAGAGAAGTGAACATTGTGCTGACTTTTATTGGGATGATAAAGATGGGTTTTGAGCAGGTAGCAGAATGAGCAATCATGGGTGTGGTCTGTGACAAGTTTGAGTGACGTTAGACTTCCAAATGATCATTGCTTACACCCATCCGGAGCTTAGCAGGGTTTCTGAGGACGGAAGGGCATTTGAAAAGGCATATATACTGGGAAGGGGTTTTGAGTGGAGGGAACAGTTCAGGACCATCACTGGGTCTGGAGACTGGGTGATAATTGAAGAAGCTTTTAAAAAAGTCTAGTTAAGAGTTGACTGTGCTCTGATCTAGGGTGTTGGCAATAGAAATGGAAAGAAAAAGACACTGAGTAAGAGGACTTGATAACTAATTGAACGTAGGGAGAATGGAGAGGCAAAGGTGAAAAATGGTTCTTTGGTTTCAGATGTGGACGATTGGAGAGCAGGTAACACTACAAACAGCTATAGGAGGAAAAACAGAGTTGGGGACAGAATTGAGTTTGGCTACATTAACAATAACCATGTATTTAGTGAGTTATTGTTTGCAGAATCCTTTTTGATATTATTTCATTTGATCCTCTTACAATTTAGATGGTTAGGGGATGTCCATGCAGAGATGTTTATCTAATGAGCAATTACAATTGAGTCTAAGGAGGGGACTGGTCCTTATCTGTGGATTTGTGAGCCATTTGCATAGATTATAATTGAATTCCTGAGCTTAGTAATGTGTGATGGCAAGATCTAGGGATAGGCAAAGTTTAGGGGCCCAAGAAGGAGGTGTTGTGTTACTTAAGCGACTTAAGGTGGAGTCACCTACAATGAAATGAAATCAGAAGTGCCTTATAAAAGATTTGTATGAGAGAGCATTTTGGGCACTCCACCTTCAAAAGCTCTGTCTCTCCATATCTCTCTCTCTTCACTCATTCTTACCTTACTCATCAATATTAGACTTGATTCCTCTCTTCCCTCACTCCCCCATAGTTTCACCTTCTCTGGGGCAGTTTACCCCATCTTTTTATGGGTGCATGTATGTAGCACATATGTGCCTTATGTCTGTCACCCAACTTTGTTCATTAGTTTCTACTCTTGATTGAGCTCTGTGAGAGCTAACTCTCAGTATATCCTCATGGCAGGGGCACCCATAGACGATATTGAGAGCTGCCTTAATAAAAAGAAAGATAAGGAGGCTATATTATAACTGGGTATTAGAAGCTACCTGTGGTGCTTTGAGAACAAGTCTAATGCAGTGTTGGGTGGGTGGTATAGAATCTTTGCGAAAAAGCAGCAGCACATTTATTCATGCTATTGAACTTGAGGAGAAAATATCAGGTAATCATTAAATTATTTAATAAGTGTCCAGAAAAGGCAACCAAACCTGAAAAGATTATCTTGGGGAGAGATAGAAAAATAAAGACAAATGATTCTAGTGACTAATAATAATTTTTTTTTTTTCTGAAACAATTCTTTTATTCAGAGACCACTCTACATATGAGCATTGGATTTTTTTTTCTTTTCAGACGTAGGAGGTTTCACTTAGCCATCTTGTGAAAGAATTCACACCTGAGTTGCATGCAAGGCTCTTGTTTCTGCGTTTTGGAAAAACACCATTTATCTCTGTAGTGCTATTTCTGTGACATTATCTCTAAAGCATCTAGGTAGTACGGCAGAAATTTAGATGGAATTTCCAAGTATAAGCCCAGCCTCCCAGTTCTAACTCTACGTCCAGTCATGTGAACCTCGGTTACCCCGGGTGTTTCTGTTATAGGAGCAAGTCCATGAGCGATGTCAGCGCCGAGGATGTTCAGAACCTGCGTCAGCTGCGTTACGAGGAGATGCAGAAGATGAAATCCCAGCTAAAGGAGCAGGATCAGAAATGGCAGGATGTGAGTATGCCTTGTACTGGGTGGGAGAGGGGAAGACAGGGCAAGCGTGTGCGTATGTGTGTGTTTGGCTTTTCTTTGCTTCCCTGCAAAGAAAGTCCGTGTACTCAAGAGGTGATTTTCCTTGCTATTAGAGAACTCAGGTTTGTAGAAAATGTGACCAACTTCCTTTAAGATTTTTAAACCTTCTTGGTCCATGACTGTTGTATATTTGAAAGGCCAAATTGTGCAAAACACAATAGGCTGTTGATCTTAATGTTCTCTGGATTCTCCTATATGAGAAGCTCCTTCCTGGCCATGCTGCTAATTGAATCAGGGTGGGACCATTACTGATCTGGTGAAAGGAAAAGGCTCTGCTCCATGTCTGGGAAGCGGAGGGGCAGGGCCTCGGCAGAACCTGGGCATCAGCATGGAGAGATGAACTGGTGTTTAGAGTTTGTAGAGGAGATTTAAGAAGAAACAGTATGGTTGGAAATGTAATCATATAACCTGAATCAGAGTTGTTAGGTGTTTTCACAGAACTGCCATAGTTTTGTTCCTACAGAAAGGAGCTTGGCCTATTTTGAAAGGAGTAATTGTTATAAACCAAAGCAGAGTATAAAAGTATTATAAGCTATACAAAGCAAACCCAAAGATGTTTGAGGACATCTTTATGGTAATAGAGTTGAGTGGTAGCATGAACAAAAGGCCCAGAGAGAGTAAATCTTAATTTTTTCAACCCCAGCTGAGGCCACTTTTCAAAATTCCAGTGCCTCTTTGAGGGGGGGGGGGGGGGGGGGCTCAGTTTAATTGTCAGGAAACAGGAATTCCATGTCATTTTGCCAACATGCATGGCAACTGCCTGGGGTGTGAAAATAGTGTTGAGGAGTCATCAGTTAGGTTAGGTCAGATAGAAATGCATGCTTGTGATCCTGTAGGAGGAAATGCACACTTTTGTTCTTTCTGCAAATGGTTCCTATAAGGTTCAGGCTGTGTTTAAAGCAGGAGTGGCTTGGTCTGTTCCAGAGGGTTTAAAACCAAACTTAATGTTGCACGTCCCAGGGGTGAGATTCCTTTTAGTCTGAGAACTCGGAGAGGCTTCTACTTGGGTCGGAATGACTAGCAGTTGTTAGTATGGGACTTCTCTGTTTGGGAAACATAGAGAAGGTTGTACCATTGAAAAATGCCTTAAGCCCCTGGATGTCAGAACCAGCTTAGACTGCTAGGGCTAACGTCAAGCTGAATCAGGTTGATCGTCCAGGGTTCACCTGGCAAGGAGAGACTTCCCTTCCTAGGAACATGGGAAACAGTGTCCCCTTGTTCTGTGTGATCTTCCTTATTGCCCTGTCCGTATGTAAAGCTTATCCACTTTGAAGAAGTCAGTACTCGAGGCTGGCCTCCCCAGTCAAGCCTTTTGCAACCCCTGCCTGAGGTAGGCCATGCTCTCCTTTCGACCCCTACTCTCTGCAATCCTATCGCACTCATTGCTGAATTGTTATTCACATGCCCGTCTTTCCCTTCCAGACTGAGAGTTCCTGGGCGGGGGGAGAACATCTGATTTATCTGTGTTTATACACCCTTTGCCTCCAAGCAGGGACCGAGCTCAGGGCTCATTCAATTGAAGACCCAGTGTGCATCCATGCTTAGCCATTTTATAATCATTTTCTCTGCCAGTTTCACTGGTGAAGAAATGTCATTTCATATAGCAGCCAGGTTATTGGAGTGAGATGAAAATGAACTTGAAACAGTTCCTGCTCCTTCTGACCTGGCACCTAATTACAAGCATTTAGCATTCTTTGTGAAATGGGCAATGAGGCAGGAAAACAAAAATGGGGTCTGTCTTATTAGGTCAGGTTTTTTAGGCAGACACATGAGATAAAGCTTGGTACAGAAACGCTGGCTATAAAAAGCAAAATTAGGGCACCTTGGCATCAAGTGGGAGTGAATAGTTTCAGCGATGTAATGGGATACGCTGGCACGCTCTCACTGCTAGAAAGGGTGTGTAGCCATTCAGGTATGCCTGTGCTGATGTGATTTTCTTCTGTTAGGACCTTGCAAAATGGAAAGACCGTCGAAAAAGCTACACTTCAGACTTGCAGAAGAAAAAAGAAGAGAGGGAAGAAATTGAAAAGCAGGCGCTGGAGAAATCCGAGAAAAGCTCTAAGACATTTAAGGAAATGCTGCAGGACAGGTAATTGGCTGGCTGGATCTCCCGGTCGGAGAGACCAGTGTTAGAAATGGACATTTTATGCATGTGCAGGGTGATTAGACTGTAACCAAATATGCAATGAAACTTTCAGCATTTTGCTTAGCAGTGAAAAAGCAAAGTATTGCTATGAAAAATAGTGGCTCGGATTGACAAAAGAAATGAGTACTAAATAGATATACATCATTTCTTCATTTACATTGGCTATTCATATGCAGAAGTGGGTGGTGTTGGCTATATTTGGTGCAGAAAAGGGACTATTTTTTCCCCTCCTTTTAAAATGAATTTAGGAATGGAGTAGTCAAGTAAAACCAGCTCCCACACTCAACTAAATTGTGTAAAATATAACAGAGTTATTTCCACATTCCAATGTTACAATTAAAAAGGAAAACTATACAAAAACGAATTGTGAGGGTTTATTTTTTGCATTGCAACATAACTGAATAAAGGTCAAATTAAAATTTCCTGTTAGAGCAGTTACTCTGTGAAACCTTGGGTTAGGTACAGCTCAGGGAAATGGCAAATATACTTTAAGGATAATGTCGAAAAGGAAATGTGCTGTCAGGTGAAATTACACAAAGCTCCTTTATGCCCCAGAAGCCAAATGCAAACACAGTTTCATTCATTTAAATGCAACTGTCAGCTTAAGAGGCACTCCTTACTAAATGCTAGAGATGAGACTGTTTCATCATTTTCACCATACGTATGAGTGGTGACTTTTAATCTGTAATGACTGTCCGTGCAAATTCTATGAAGCTGTATGAAACTAGGTAATAACTTGATCTTAATGGAAGTCTGTGTTTTTTGCAGTCTTTTATTTTTACTATATTATTATAAATCATGTACAGGAAATACAGGGCTGACAAGGAATCTACATCTTTGAAGGGTTGAAGTTGGTTGCCAGGCAGTTATTTTTATAGTGTGTCAAATTTGGAAGAGTTATACATTTGTGGATAAATTTGGTGAATGATTCCTTATTAAAATTTTCTTTCCTTATTTTTCTTTACAACTTAAAAAAAAAATCCCTGTGAAGTATTTGGGAACCTCTCTGAAAAGAAAAGTCAAACCCTTATAATATTTCTTAGTGTGGCATAAAACAGTTGCATGCATTTATCCTCATATTCCGTTAGTATTATATTGCACATCGTGTGAAGTTAGTATTATATCGCATATTATTCCCAGCTCATTTTGTATGTTAATTACCAAAATAAGATCTGTCTCTCCACCTTTGAATGCCAAATGCCTAACTTTGCTGCTATGGTATGTTTCTGCTAAGGGAATCCCGAAATCAGACGTCTACAATTACATCGAGGAGCAGACTATATTCTTCTGATGATGCATTGAATGAAGACAAGCTTCCCCTGACACTAACAATGTCAGAAGCAAGTCACCAGGGGGAGAGAGTAGAAGAGAAAGGAACAACGTACCCTACAGAAATTCCTAAACAAGATTCTACAACTGTGGTGAAAAGAGAGGACTCTCTACCCGCTGAAATTCAGCTTCCCTCTAAAAGCCCCCCGGAAGAACAACGCCCGGCCCCTTTGTCTGCCCAGCGTTCACTGACTACACAAATGGAGTCGACTCGAGTTTCAGCTTCTCTCCCCAGAAGTTACCAGAAAACTGATACAGCTAGGTTGACATCTGTGGTCACACCGAGACCTTTTGGCTCTCACTCAAGGGGAATCTCATCACTCCCAAGATCCTACACGGTAAAAAGTGTTCTCAGTCCATATACTCGATTCTCATGGGCAAACTGTTGGTGTACTCGTGCAGAAGATTGAGTTATGTATATTTAATATGTACAAGGTACATAACATGTATAACGCAATTTCTTATTTTAGCCAATGCAGAGTTCATAGATATTTCGTGCTACTTAATGCTTACAATGTAGCAATGGTACAGCATTGATTAAGCTTTAAATTCAGTGAAAATAGAACTGATACATTTTGAAGAATGAATAAGCTACATTCTAAGGCAGAGAATTTATTTTTTAGCATCAGATTTTCTCAGATATAGCTTTGGTAAAGTAATAGGTTGAACTATATGAAATTGCCAGATGTCAGTACTTTTAGACTTACAAAACGTCAGTTTCATATGGTTTGACTTAAATATTTTTAGTTCTTGTACAAATGTTTACTTTCCATCATTTTCTACTTCATTAGAACTTGATATGTTTGAGTGTAGTTATTAAAATGTATCTTAAGTTCAAAAATTACGTATTTATTTCTATTTATATTAGTATTTTTAAAGATATGGAATCGTTTGCCCTAAGAATAAAGCAGTATCACAGACTTGAAAGTGGGTTTACTAATTTTCATTATATAGAAGGAAGCAATACACTTCATACTGTCAATGTTCAAATTCCTTTTTTTCTCTGCCAATGTGGAATCTTTTAAAATCTAAAAGAGAAAAAATATAATTTAAAAAAATTGAAGTGAGGGAAACTTGTTTAAATAGCCAGGAAGAACTCCTGATCATTATCTTAAGTAAAATACAGTCATATTTGACAACATAAAAATTAAATTTATATGACAGACACTTTTAACATAGTCAAAAGATAATTTATAGACTTGGGAAAAATATTAGTAGCATGTATTATAAATATAGGGTCAATATCCCTAAGGTTTAAAATGGCCCTACAGGTTGGTAGGAAAAAATAAACCAGTAGGAAAATGGGTATAGAAATGAACAGCCAGCTCAAGAGAGAGGGGATTTAAATGGTTGATAACATAAAGGACCTAGGTGCATGTTCAACCTCATTAGAACAAGCATGAGCCGAAACCGGTTTGGCTCAGTGGAGAGAGTGTTGGCCTGCGGACTGAAAGGTCCCTGGTTCGATTCCTGTCAAGGGCATGTACCAGGGTAGCGGGCACATCTCCAGTGGGAGGTGTACAGGAGGCAGCTGATGGATGATTCTCTCTCATCTATGTTTCTGACTCTCTATCCCTCTCCTTTCCTCTCTGTAAAATATCAATAAAATATATTAAAAAAAGAGCAAACATGAGGTATACAACTTCTCACCCATCAGATTCAAAATGTCTAGTGTTGTCAAGGATACAGAGAAACGGACATTTCTAATTGATTTTAAGAGGGAGAGGGGGAGAGAGGGAAAAGAAAGAGAGAGTTAGAAACATTCATGAGAGAGAAACATCAATATCAATCTGTTACTTCCTGCATACCACCCCCTGGGGATCAAGTCCGAACCTTAGGCCTGTGTCCTGACTGGGAATCGAACCATGAACTCCTGGTGCATGGGTTGATGCTAAACCATTGGGCAATACTGGCCAGGCGAAACAGACATTTTATACATTGCTTTGGGTGTGTTTTGCTATAATTTTTAAAAGATATTATATATAATTTATATGTAAATACCATTTGGTCTAGCAAGTCCACTTTTGGAAATCTGTACTATAAAAATATTCTGATTATAAAGATATATGGGTATTTGTTGCAATGTTTTTGGAAGTTACAGAAAAATTTGAACACATTGAATGCATATCACATAAATAAATTGTAGATATCCATACTATAGAGTATTCAACAATTTAAAAAGTGTAGAGTTCTATCTACTGACCTGGACTAATGTAAATGAGAAAAGCAAGTTTCAGAGGTTTGTTTATAATATAAACTTTTGTGAAAACAACTCCTCCTCCTACACAGGTATGAAAAAATGTGCTCCAAGCTTTTAGTAATCTTTACTAAAATATGACTGTACACATTTAAAAACAGAAATCCAATAATACCAAGTTTAAAATGATGTTTCCTGTTTAGATGGATGACGTTTGGAAGTATAATGGAGACGTAGAAGGTGTTAAGAGAACTCAGTACAGTTCGGTCAGCACCTCTGTGCAAAAGTCTGACCCAAGCCAGCTGGCTTCCAGCTCCTTCAGTGAAAGAGAGGCAGTGACATCGGGAGAGGGTGTGATGAAGTTGCCCTCTCCTACACCCCCCTTCTCGTCTCTCTCCCAGGACTGGGCTGCCACTTCTAATGCTACCTGGTCTTCGGTATCTGGCCCCAATTCAATGCCTGAACTTGGAGAAGGGAGAAGCTCACCACAGACAGAGGTGTCACCATCAAAGGTGAGTTTGGGATGGCGTGTAATCACCCAGGCTCAGAAACACAAGTATCTAAACTGGAACCCCTACCTTTAACCCATGTTTCTAGGCATTGTGGTTGGTCACATGGGCTGATAATGTGGAATGTAAGCTTGCATTTATTTTGAGCAGATCTTGGAGGAAGTAGGTCTCTTCTAACTCTGAGTTTATGGATTCAGATGACCCTGTGACATGGGTGTATTGAGTCTATTGGCCAATCTCCTTGGGGTTTATCTGGGTGTTCTTTCCACTGCCAATCTGCTGACTTTTCGCTGCAGAGCAGTCCTGGATTCAGGTGCAGGACTCACTTGGGAAGCTTTAGATACAGGTCTAATATAATAGATAAAATGGGTAATAAATGCCCCTTTTCAGGGACATTAACTGACCGAAAGGAGAAATTGGTACACACGAGCGGTGAAGGCCTCTACGGTCATGGCATTTCTTTCTTTATCATATTAACCTTCTAGTTACTTTCAGTGCTCATTTTATACTTTAAAAAGTCTAGTCCTAATGGTAATATTGAGGGTTAGTTACAGTATGACAATTGTTTTTCTTAACATTTGGAATCCAAACAAATATACCATCAGATGAAGAATGGAGGTATTTGTAGTTTTTCCTTCTTCAAATCCCCAAAGATGACAACAGAATTATTAAGTAATGACTGTTTAAAAATATATATATATTATTGATTTTTTACAGACAGGAAGAGAGAGGGATAGAGAGTTAGAAACATCGATGAGAAACATCAATCAGCTGCCTCTTGCACACCCCCTACTGGGGATGTGCCTGCAACCAAGGTACATGCCCTTGACCAGAATCGAACCTGGGACCTCAGGCAGACGCTTTATCCACTGAGCCAAACCGGTTTCGGCATGACTGTTTTGTTTTGTTTTTTTAGTATGTTTTATATGCAAGCTATAAAGCTGTTAATGGTCTAGATCAAGCTTTTCTCTTTTAGAAAAAACCATCCTTAAGCACTTTAATATATTAATCCCTTTGCATAGAGGAGCTTTTGCGATTCTTTAACTTAGTGGTTAAAGATTTTTCTGGTTCCTTCCTATTTGTTTTCCAAGGTACAACATGAAGTATAGAACATGGCCTAAGTTATAGACTTTATGTGAAACTAGAAGCCCAGTGTATAAAATTTGTGCACAGGGGGATGGACCGAAACTGGCAGGGATTGGAACAAAACTGGCAGTGGGACATCTCTCTCACAGTCCGGGACTGCTGGCTCCTAACTGCTCACCTTCCTGCCTGCCTGATTACCCCTAACAACCCCCCCCCCCCACCCTGATTACCCCTTACTGCCTCTGCCTGCCAGCCTGATCGCCTTTAACTGCCCCTCTCTGGTTGCTCCCAACTGCCCCTCCTGCCGGCCTGGTTGCCCTATGCAGCCTGCTGGTCAGTTTATTGGTTGTCCCTTGCAACCCCTCTGCCAGGCATTGTGACCAATATTACCCTTTTATTAGTATAGATAATTTGAAATAGCATATTTTTTTGGTATATTGGATTTTTATTAGTTCTATAAAGTTTTACAGCTTTAAGTTTTTTCTTCTGATTATAAAGTACTATGTAGTTGCAAAAATTTGGAAAAGCAGGAAAGTATAATAATTCCATTATTAATGGGTGATCTTTGTTAGCATTTAGGTATATTTCTTTAAGCTTTTCCCATGCATATTTACAAACCTATATCTAAAGTAAATTTTTGCAGCTTGCTAAAATCCTTAGTGTGAAGTTACTTTTATAACTTTTCATTTTGTTTTATTGCTTTAAAAATTTTTATTTTTCAATTACAGTTTATACGTAATGAAATTTGATGTCAGTTTCAGGTATTTAACTTCATTTTAAAGAATTGGAAATATTAGTTAGCATTATGAGTTTCAGATGAGAACAATAGCCTACGTTATACTTGGGGAACATAAGGTACCAGTGGATGAATAATACAAACAGCAGCCAGGTGTCTTTTGTTTTATGGACTTGCATGCGAGCTTTCCCCTTTCAAGCAGCAAATCCAAACAAGCAGCCTGATTAGTGTGATTAGTGTGTGGGCGCTGGGTGCACCCAACTCCCTCCGGGCGACAGTTGACTAGCTTCCATCCACGGATTAAGAAGAGGCTAGGTGTGGTGTGTGGGTGTGTCCCCGCTTAGTGCAGGTCAGAGGAACCTGAATTAACATGGCATGGTGTCAGGTTTCATCCTTAATGGGTTTAGGCTTCTTTGTCACCAAGCTAATTAGGCTTCATTTAACGAGTGGGACCATTAGAATTCTTGAACATAGGTGTGTGTCCTGTGGCCACTTTCCCATCTCGGAGATGCTGGGTGTGTCCCTTCAGAGCGAAGTAGCTTATGTAGCATCCCCCCGCCCATGTCACTGAAAAGGGGAAAACACTGTGAAGGCATAAAACAGTTGGTCATTAATGTTCCAAGGCATATGGAACACTCCTCCAAACTCTTGGCCAAACTATAATTCCAGGAGTTCAGAGAATGGAAAATTTAAAGCATAGCGCGTGGCTGAACCAGGTGTCCTGGTAGTTTTATAATTGTTCTTCGGGTCTTCATTCTCGCTCTTTACTTGCACTTTTGCTAGGAACGTCCTTTTCTTTCTTCCTCCAGAGTCTTCCCTGGTGTTATGTTTTTCTCTCCCTGCTTCAGTGGAAGTTCAGGCCCTGCCCCCATCAATGCAGATGCTTTGTAAATAGTCACGTGTTGGTGCATTCCACAGAGCCTGGCATCGGAGGCACCTGGGTGGTGCCAGGTTGGACTAATCTCTCGCTGCAAAGCCTCAGTGATCTGCGCAGTGAAGTTCAGGGCATTCAGGGACTATTGCAGTCCCTCATCACTGGTCTCAAACTCCTGTAGTAGTGCAGTTAGCGGCTGTTTATTGAGGGATTACCAACCTCAGGGCATTAGTTAGTCCTCAGTGATCTTTGGATCACTGCTTTATAGTTGTGGAAATGGAGGCAGGGAGTGAGCATAGTACTTGTCCAAAGCCCTGCAAGGTACTGAGCATAGTACTTGTCCAAAGCCCTGCAAGGTACTGGGTGGAATCTGGATTTGAACCCAGGCAGTCTGACTCAAGCTTCCTACCTACACCACACCGTGTTGTGGGAAAGAGAGAGGAAGTAGGTGAGCTAGCCAAATGAGACTGCTTGAACACACAAAATATTTGTTTTTATTGTCACCCATTTGAAATTGTTTATTTCACCCATTTCCGTCTTTTGAAGAAGTCCTCCTATTCTTTTATAGCCCAGGAGGGTCCTTTCCTTTGTGAATACAAATATCTCCCTCCCCAAGTTGGAATTGAATTTTTCACCCTTGAAAGCTTCATCTGCTGAATTCTTCCTTATTCCATGTGTTCCCTGTGCCTCGTCACTAGTGCTCTTTACACCCTTGACTTGATTTGCATTTAGGGCCCTGATCACTAGGCTGAAGCATAAATTTATCCAGCAGGTAACTTAGGTCCTTATGGGATCTTGAATGTGGGAGTTTTAAGATGAATGGTTGTTTTAGGAACGTAAGCACTGTGATGTTGCATAGAACTATTTTAAGGAAATGAAGTCTGCGGGCAGAGACTGGTTAGGAGCCTATCACAGAATTGTGGGGTTATGCCATAAAAATCGAAAGGCATAATGAAGAGAAGAAATTGATATGACCTTATTTCCTGCCTACAGGGGTTTCTTTCCCATCTCCTTTGCGGAACCCTGGGGTTTTAGTCCTCTCTATTCCCTTTCCCCCTACTTCTCTTTTTGTGTTGCTCCGTTGCCTGCTTCCCTTGCCAGTCCAGGCTGCTGGGACAATTCTAGGGGTGACCCTGAGCAAGAGGAGAGAGTCCTTCATCCTCTTCTAACCACCCCCAGGTGTGGCTTTCATGTTTTCCCCCCAAATTGGTGTTACCTACAGGTTTTCATTTTATTTTGTCCAGTCAGAGCCCTGAATTCTCAAATCCCATCCAAGCCCACATTTTGGAATCTGTTCCCCTGATTTTTTTTTTTTTTTTTTTTTTTTTAAACAGTACCCACATCTAGAATGATAGGTATGGAAGGAAGGAAGCTTTTTACATGTCCATTTCCTGACCCCTGAGCCTATTAAATACCCCTTTTAATAACACCCAGGGCTTTCCTTATCACAGCTTCATACATGCATTTTATTGGCTTGTCACCTTCACTAGAGCTGACTTTGTGTGAAGGCAGGGAACAAGCCGGTCTTGCTCACTGTTAGCACAGTGTCTGGGTCTGTGTTTGCTGAATGTTGATTGAGTATTGTTGGCTTCACAGCTATGATTGTGAGTGTTAAATAGGATTTTCTTTAATTGCTTAACCAGCATATATATAATGGATAACATTGTTTCCATGGGAAAAAGAAGGTAATTACTAGGTACCAACCACCTGCCTTGGCACCTTTTAAATGTTTCATTTATTCCTCTCAATAACCTTGCAAAGTAGGTGGTATCATCCACCTTATTACCAATGAAATTCTTGAGATTTGAAAGTTATATACATGCTCCAGGCCAGTTAAATGATCAGGCCACAAATATGATTTCTCTGACCTTAATGTTTATGAAATAGGACATGCTCAAATTTGAGAACTGCCTTAAGGAAAAACACCAAATGTTGACTTATTTTAACCTTGCCCTGTCTTTACCATTTTGGAGCCCATAGGGACTGAACTATCTTCTGGTTTATAAAGAGAAAATAATTCTTAAGACTGTTTTGAGGAAGGTACATATGTATCAGAATTATTTCTGAATTGTCGAGTTTAAAATCTACCCAGTAGACAGTAAGGAGCTGCGCACATTTAAATAAGGTGTAATATAATAATTGCCATGTTCTGGCAGCTGTGTGGAAGATGGGGAAAAGTAAACTGGAGGCCTATTGGGCGGTGACCACAGTAGTTTAGAGGGGACACCAAACTAAGACAATAACTTGAAGGAAGATGGAAGATTGGGGTGGTTCCAGGTGGAATTATGGATTGTGGACTTGACAACACTATTAAATGCATGTGTGTGTGGTGGGTAGTGGGGATGAGGCTCATTGTGTGGAGTCGGGGTGGGGAGCGGTTAGGAGAAGAAAGAGGAAGAGCCCCAGAAAGGACCTGGTATTCTAACGTAGGCATCTGGTTGGATAGCCATGTAATTAACCGATATATAAAAAACAAGAGGCGGAAGAGCAGGTTAGGGGAGGAAGCTAATGAATGTAGTTTTGGATATGTTGGGCTTTGTTAGTAGTTAAAGATATAGCAGTGAAGGGGGTAACTCAGGAAAGGCTGTAATCACAAAGATGGGAGACTATGGCGGGAACAACAAAGTGAAAATGGAAAGAGGAAGAACATACTAATGAAACTGATGTGTCCGGAGAGATGGAGGAGAAAGGCAAGAGAAAGTGAAATAATGGATGACTTGGAAGACTATTTCCTAGAAGCAAGAATTGATGGTGGTGTCCAGCCAGTGTGGCTCAGAGATTGAGCACTGACCCATGAACCAGGAGTCAGGGTTTGACTCCCAGTCAGGGAACATGCCCAGGTTTTGGGCTCAATCCCCAGTGTGGGGCATGTTGGAGGCAGCTGATTGCTGATTCTGATAATTGATATCTCTATCTCCCTCTCCCTTTCCCTTCCTGTCTAAAATCAATAAAAAATGTATTAAAAAAAGGAATAGTTGGTGATGTCTGATGGGATGAGGACTATTAATGGATCTGATAGGTAAGAGATAAGTTTGGAAAGGGTTGATTGAGTAAGTGTTAGAGCTGGAAATGCCCTGAGTCTTTGGAATGGGGAAGTGGAGGAAGGAAGTATGCAGTTTCTTTGGTGAAGGAGGTTAGTCCAGTGCCAGATCAGAGCCATGATTTGAAGGCTCACCTTAGACCCTGGAAAAAAAAAGACACTCAAATGCCGTTTGTACAGAAATCCAAGATTATTTATTTCCCCTGGTATTTCTGACTTTATAGCCTGAATCTACTTTTAGTGTTGAATTTTATTAACTTAAATAGGCTTCCCTTAAGTAAACATTTATCTAGTTGGAAAAGTTGAGGAGACTGACTGTCTTGTTATTTTGTAAGATTAACCCTGTTTTTCATTATTTCCCATCTGTGATGATATATGACAATCTTAATTCACTAGATCTCATAAAAATAAATCTTATTATTACTACTCCAGATCATCATGTTTTTGTTTAAAAACCACAATTTTCAGTATATATTTCTATTTAAATTATACCTGATTTGAAGAAAATTGTTTTCATTTTTAAGTGCTGATATGTTAATAACTAACTATATTTTACTGTTCTTAGCATAGACTACTTAAACTACTAGGGATAGTAGTTTGTCAGCCATGAAGAATCTAGATTTCCCTCAATAATTTATATTCATGGTTCCCTCCAGTTCAAAAAGTAATTCTCCATTATCTTCTGAAGCATGAATCCTTTGTAAGATACTTATGTGACATGCATCATGCAGAGAAAAACATGGGAGTAGAAATCCTAAGTGAAATCATTACTGAAGAGTTCATGCTTGGCTATAATTATAGCTATATTCCCCTGTAAGAAGTCTCAGGGGTAACCTAATTTAATAATCTTGAACTCCACAGAGCTGCTGGAAGGATTGCCATGAGGAGGCCATGCAGGTGGGGCTCTGGGGCCCCTAACCTGAAACTATAACCACCCTTTAGTTTTAATCCTTGCTATATATTACTTTTGGAGGGACATGGTATGCATCAGGATTTCACTTGTGCATTTTTATAGGGTTTAAAAAAAGAAAAAATTGAAAATCAATGTATTTGTGAGCGAGAAGGCTCTGTCAGGCTCAGTGACATGCCTGAGTCACCTGGTTATGGACAGAATGGACTGCAATTGTCCAGGTGGTTCATTCTTCTTCTTTGCCTGTGGACAGTGCCAAGGATCCACACACAACAGTCTGCCAGGCTGTAGCCACAGTGAGGATGCTGTCCTCTGTTAACTTCCAGGGAGGTGGTTACCTGCCCTTTTGTTTAATATGTCCAAGTAGAGATTTATTTCCAAGGTAAGAGCAGCCCTTTGTGAGACAATTCTTCTGGTCTAATATAATTGGGAGACTCTCCCGTCCATGGCTTAAACTTGTTTGCTTTTATCCTGTATTTGCCAGAAAACATTCACTTGCTGTCTCCCACAAAGTGTTCTTCATATATATACTTTGAGACTATCTATTAAATCTCCATCCTGTCTTTTATTCTTAATGATAAAAAACTCAGTTTCTTATATATCTAACCTATCATTTTCTTCTCTGCCCTTATATAGCAGTAGATTCTGCATTTTAATTGGGTTTAAATTGGAATTTGGGAGGGTAAGAGTAGTGAAGATGACCAATTATTTTTTGTTGAGTCATCTCTAAGTGTGTGGTAGTTTTTGTTAAGGAGTAGAACTAACTAGTAATTTTGTCTATTCATAGCAGAGTATTATTCTGGGGATTGGTGTTAAGGCTGATTATTAATGAGCGTTCTCAGGAGCTGCATCTGAGTTCCCATATTTAAACTGTTTTACAAGCTTTCTGATGAAACCTTTTTAGGTTATTAGTTACAAACTTTTTCTTCAAAAATTCCATACCCACTGTTCAAGAATCAGTAATTATTTCTCAAGAGCAAGAGCCATGCCTAATTCATCTTTATTTCCCAGCGTGCTAAGCACTGTGTCATATGCAGAATAAGATGTACAATTAATGAATGTTGAGCAAATGGATAGTGGATATTGTTATAGCACCTAGCTTTTGTGACCATATTAGATAATATGCTCTCAAATCTTTACTTACTATTTTCCTTCTAATTCTTAGATAATGAGAAATTTTTCTCAGAATATTGTCACTTGGATTTTAAACCTGTTTTAGAGGTTAAAAAATTTAAGCATAAGGCTTTAGGAATTGCTCAGTAGGGCCTAAGTTTCAGTTTAACTGCCAAATTATAATGTAGAAGTTGTAGGTATTTTTCTGAAAAATAAAGTGGCTTTAAGGAAGAAAAAAAAAAAAAATATATATATATATATAGTAAACTCTTAAGTCTAAAATTCTTTATGATTATTAATCAAAGCACTAACACACTAGTCTGAAAAACTCATTATACTAAACTTCATATCTGCTGTTTACCCAAAACAAAGCATGCAAACGATGAAACATAGTTAAATTTCCACAGGCATAGTATACTGTAAAACTTAAAATGTTTGTGCAACTTAGAATGTGTTGCTGTGCAGTATAATGATGGACACAGAAATAAAATTCTACCTATTGTCCAAGTGGCTATTGAGCTAAGGAAGCTGTGGCCTGCAGCTCAGGGTGTCTCAGTAGGGGGGTGTCTTGGCTTCTTACTGCTGGTTCCTCAGAGATCACATAGGCCAGCATCTTGCAGCTGTCTTCATGTGGCAGTGGGGTAAGCAAAAATGCCTTGCCAAATTTTGAATGCTCTTTAGGGGTGGTACCTGTCCCAGATAAGCATGCTCCTGGTCGCTGAATTATGTGTCTGTGAACCCCTTGAAATGATTCAGCTAAATTCAGTGTTTGAAGTTTTTTTTTATAAGCATAGTGACATTTTCAAAATAAATGATTTAAATATTTTTTTTGCATTTTCAAAACTGACATTTTATTGAATTTGACATATAACACTGTCAATTTAATGTGTACAACATGTTAATTTGATACATTTATATCTGTATAAATGTAGTGCTAATTAGCACCTCTATCACGTTACATAATTACTCTTTCTCTTTAGAGGTTAGGATCATTAAGTTCTATTCTCTAACAAGTGTGATGATTTTAATACAACATGTTGTCTATGTTCACTTTACTGTGCATTACATCTCTAGGGCTTATTAACTACTTTGTGCAATGCGTACACTTAACAACATCTGTCCTATCTCCCCAACTCCATTCCCTGGTAAACACCATTTTCTATTTTTACAAGTTGGGCTTTTTTTACATTTCACATATACATGGTATTATACAGTACTTGTCTTTCTCTGCATGACTTACCTCACTTAGCACCATACATCCAGGTTCATCCGTGTTGTTGCAAACGGCAGAATGTTCCTTTTCTCAGGACTTAAGAATGTTCCATTACACATCACACACACACACACACACACACACACACACACACACATACACGAGACATTTTCTTACTCAACTGCATTCCTGGGTATAAACACATAGTCTTTACATTAGACCCAATTATATGGTGAGCAAAAGCATAAGCTTTATCAGTGGCCAACTGATATATTAATGTGAAGAAAAATATCTGTTGATATAAATTTCCCCTAATGTAGGAGAAAAATAATAAACATGGTAATATGTGTATAAATGAAGATTTTTATCAAACCCAGGGAGAAAGGATGCAGCTCCTGTTTGATCATGACATAATTGAAGTATACCTTGCCTGCAGCCTCCCTTCTTTCATGGATAGACTTTCCTCTACGTGGGTGCCAGCGACACCTGATCCCACCGTTTCATGTTTGTTTTCAGGATCAGTTCAGTGATATGAGAATCAGCATAAACCAGACGCCTGGGAACGGCCTTGACTTTGGGTTTACAGTAAAATGGGATATTTCTGGGATCTTCGTAGCATCAGTGGAAGCAGGTAATTCATAGATTTTGCTCTATTGAAATTTCTTCTTCTTCGCTACCTTATGCTGTTCCCTCCACCCCCAGACATCGGTTTATTTGATACAGGAGAACACACATGTGGAAAATGCGGCAGTAAAGCGAGAAGATACATCCTCTTCCCTGAGACTGATAGTTGAGTTACAAACCACATGTTGTTTGTTCTCCTTGCCTAACTAATTTTAGATTTGAAGAGTATTATTTTTGTGACTTTTACAGAATTCATTTGTCAAAATGTTAGGCTTAATATTTGAAAATGCTAATAGGACCCGATCATCTGTGTATGTGGTAGATCTATCTGTGCTGTGTAATTAAATGGTGTTTTCAGAGTGTCCTAATGCAACTATGGCCTATGGAGACCTCAGGATGCTCTGGGGCTTTGACAAAAGGATTGCCCCTCCCCCGCTCAGGACTATGCCAAGTCAAGCCCTACTACAGGGCCAAAAATTAAAGAGAAAACTATGGTATTTAAGAGGAGTTTCTCGTTTGCATATTTTAACTACATAAAATTGCATGCTAAATTGCTTTTTCTTTGAAATTTCAAGACTTCTCCAATGAGATAATGATAAGTAGTAATTTTAATCAGTTTTAAGTGGCCCTGTTTCCTTCTGTTCCAAAATGCATTTGGATTTGGAAGCTCAACTAAAGCGTAGTTTATTTCACATTTAAAAATTTAAAATAATTGAACATTTTCTCTGTTCTGAGGAGGTTAATAAAAAAAAATTTTGAACAGATGATCTTATCATTTGTCCTTTGAATGCTAATGAAGATGGCATATATTATATAATAAAATATGCCCTTGGTGCTTTGTGTATTACTGATACTCAAATGTTTCATAACTAAGAAATTTTGTAACTCATTTTCACCTAAAAATAATGAGAAATGGTTATTTGAGGTTAAAAAGTCATTCTTTAATTTAAATAATCAATGACCATAGGACTTGTTTATTTTTAAATTGGTTGTTTATTTTGCTCTATTTAGGTAGCCCAGCAGAATTTTCTCAGCTACAGGTAGATGATGAAATTATTGCCATCAACAATACCAAGTTTTCATATAAAGACACTAAAGAGTGGGAAGAAGCCATGGCTAATGCTCAAGAAACTGGAAACCTAGTAATGGATATCAGGCGCTATGGAAAGTCTGGTGAGTTGGTTTCTCATTGTGTCTGGCTTTTTAAACTGGGAGCTGGTCTTTGGCAAGTGGTTATAATAGCTTGCTTCAATAACAATTTTTTCTTTTCATTTAAAAATTTTTTTGCTTAAAAGATATTTTTTTGGTTATGTTATGACAATCATGACTAATACTTCCTTGAATAGCCTGTCTGAAAACTTTTCACTAGCAAATTTACTGAATTCTACATTATTTAGTAAAATGTATTTTTAAACATTTGTCACTGACTTTCATATATCAATTGAAGATTATTGTGTTTTTGTTTTTTTTAAATTCGTTCAAATATCTCCTCACTTTTATTTGAAGGATACTGTAGTTGTATCTGCACTGGGGAGTCATGTAATAATGTTGAGTATTAAGAATTAGACTATGATTGGACTTTTTCTACAGCACCAAAACTGTAACGGGTATGAGATAACATGGTAGGCCATATTCCTGCGTTCATTCTCAGGAAACCTTCAAAATACATTCCACTATTACATTTCCTAGTTAATAGAAATGAAATGGGGATTGCCTTTCATTCTCAAGAAAATTTCACAATACATTCTGTTATTCATTCTCAAATTTTCATTCTCAAACTTTCAAAATACACTTCATTTTTAGTTACAGAAGTTAGATGGGAATGGACATTAAACCACTCCAGACCTACCAACTTTTGATATAAAAACATTAATATCCATTCCTGGTTTACAGAAAGATTCAGCAAATTTGCTAGTCTTTTCATTATTAACATGATCTAACCCTTGTGTTTTCGGAAGGAGGTCTCTTGGTAAAATCCTTTTCATTTCTTTCACACACAACCCGATTTGTTTGTCTGTCTTGTGTATGTGAATTTTGTATGTGTGCATTCAGTAACTTTGTTCTTTCCATGTCAACATTTATGTGTACTCATTTCTTGATTTTCACGTGCCAATCAGATTGGGGCAAAGACCAGCCTTCCCTGCCATTTATACGGCATAAAACCCTCAATCTCACCAGTATGGCTACCAAAATTATAGGTTCACCTGAAACAAAGTGGATTGATGCAACTTCTGGAATTTACAACTCAGACAGATCTTCAAATCTATCAATAATGACTGATTTCTCAGAAAGCCTTCAGAATTCTGTAAGTATTTTGAGAAAGAAGAATATTTGTTTTGAGCAACGTAACTGTAGGAAATGTGTATTGGGGGAAAAGAATTCATTTTGTTTGGACAATTTTGATGCTACTTTAAAAGACAAATAATTAAATAAGATCATTTATAGTAATGAGGGTAAAACGTATTTTTAAACATCATGAGCATTACTCATTAATAATTAGAGTAATAATGAGTTACATAATGGTACATTAAAAGATCCCATACTGGTGTTTTGCAGGTGTTTCTTTCCAATCTTTCATCATTATACCCATTTCTCAGATCTTTGTGAATGTGAAGTATTAATTATGTAAAATTATACATTATGGCTTTTCTATGCTTTCTTTGATCTTTATTGGTAAAATAAGTATAGTAATTGTGTGCAATTTAATACCCCATGAAGCATTTTTAATCTTGAGTAAGTGAATTTGGTGGGTAGACTTATATATGTGGTTAAAAGATACTCAGTTACATTGATTAAAATAATTATAATATAGAAATTTTTCTAAGTATCAGAGGAATACTTAGATTTAAAATTTCAAATAAATGTTTATGTTGACTCCCTAGATATATATTGTAGTTATCCTATGATACCCTCTTTTATCTAACAAGGTGGTCTTGCTACATCGTGTAAGACAAGTATAAATGTTAGGGAATCCTATATAACTACATTGCTTGCTCATAAATATAAGCCCAAATGGACTAATCATTATTTGTTTCTTAAAAAATTAATGACTGATTGAATTTAAAGCCATCCATGCTTGCAGCTGGTCGTTAATCCTTCCACAAATTTTAAAGAATCATAAAAAAATATCTATTACATGTAAAAGACTGTAAAGAATGTGTTAATATCCTCCACAATTCATTTAACTAAAAGATACTTGCATTAACGGGAAATGCATTGTTTAAGCCCCAAGTCCAATTGGAGAGAATGTTGTTAACCAGCATTTTTGTTCTTTCCAGAATACCGAGTCCAAGGAAATCAATGGGATTCGTGATGAAAGCAGTACTTTTGAGTTAAAAGGTAGACATCACCATTATAACTCACATGTATAGTGTAAGAAAACTCATAGCACCGCAGTTGTGTTACTATAAACATTAATACCTGTGAGTGAAAGAAAAACTGATCCCCTGCAAGTTGAAACTCAAAGGTTAGCACCCAGATCGGATTGCAGCCTTGTGGAAGAGCGCGGGGCTGCCCTGTAGAACGGTGCAGGCTCTGCAAACAAAGCATTGGCAGCATGTCCTGGAGCTTTGAGAGCCTGTGCGCCTGAGCCAACTAAGAAAGACTGGTTTTGCCCAGGCCATGGGCCTTCTTGCTGTGGAATGCTGCCAAAGGGAATCTTGGTTAAACTCAAAACGATGAATGAGGTTTCCTTCCTCCCTTTAGTGTTGTGAAAGGGACAAGCTTGGAGGCGGCTAGTATTAATAGGGAAGCGCCCAGGGCAATGACAGTTGTTAGCAAAAGTACTCATTTGTAATGAAAAAGCAGGCATAGTATGGAGAATAATTTTGCTTTATGGAGTTATCATTCTCTTCCTCCTTCTGTTGGCCTATAAATAATTTAGCTACCACATGTTTCCATAGGCATACAAAAGAAATAGGCCGGGAAAGCGACCCACAGAAGATGAAATTTCTTTTAACGTGAAACTAGACTGCCAGGAATCCGGCTGGGCTTTCACAGCAGGCTGGTGGTTTTGAATCTGCATTTGCCAGTCCATAGTCCAATGTCAAAGCCAAACTAAGTTTATACATTTCCCTCTCTTGATTATTTACCTTTGTGTTTAGTTTCTGACCATCAGAAGTGACTATGTTTTATTTGATATTGCATTCTTTATCAAAGGAGTTTTTAAAGAATGGCTTATTTTTTTTTCATGATCTTAAATATAAGACATCCGGGTCCTGTTCTGCCAGTGACTCAGGCCAAGAAAACTGATAATACACTTAACTCCTTAGTGACTGTGGCACCACAGGCCTGTCATTTCAACTTTTTCTTTAGATAACTACACGACAATGAACATCAAGCAATGATTTCATTTATATTTTATGAATAAATGGAAGTATAATAATCATTTGCCATAATATCGCGACAGACCCATAGAAGTCAGAATTTTTTCTTTTTCTTTTTTATTTGACAGGACTCCATTTGTTTTACTTAAAGTTGGTGGCTGAAAGATCTTGAAAATGAGGACAAAGTATTTTAGTTAGAAGAATGTTTTAGGTTTAGCATTTGCTTTTATTTTCTGTTTCTCTGGTTATTATTTATTTTCTTGTCCTCTTCCTTGTTATTCTTTAGTTTCTGTTTTACTCAGCTGTATTGTGAAAACTCTTCGTTACAAACAATTTTCCTTGTACTAGGAGATATTTTTTTATTGACCTTAGCAAAAATATTTAATTTCCATTTTCCTAAAGCTGTTTTGACTTTTGTGAAACTAGACTGCTTATTTGCTAAAATTTATTAATCAAAATATTAGTTCCTTTTACTAATTTGAATATAGCATAGACTACTAAAAATCCGTGTGTCTCTGTGCATTGAAATAATACATATCTTCTATGGCTATCAGTTTTGTCGTTTTTATTATTAAAATAATAATATTGCTATAGATGAGAAAGATATATAGCAAGTATCATTTAGTTTTCCAGTGGTGAGAAATTAAAATGAATGACATCTTATTGATTTTTCTTTGTATTTTTCAACTAGCATCTGAACCTATTTCTTTGAAAAACTTAAAAAGGCGATCACAATTTTTTGAACAAGGTAAACCACGAAGCTAACAATTCATGCATTTTCATGGAATTGTTCCCACCCTCCACCTTTCCTGATGGTCTGTGGTGCTGGGCACTGAGCCTCTTCGGTTTGGCTGTCATCATGACCAACGACATAACCCATTTCCATTCTTTCCCTAGGGTCATCAGGCTTTTCTTACAGCTCATGGGTCTACCTCTGTGGTAATGGGTCTTTGCGTGTCCTTTGCACCTCTGAAGTTTCTTTTTTCTTTTTGAATTAAAAAATTGAGATGCTATTAAACACACAATCCTCCCCCATCCCCCCACTGGGTGACAGTAAGAAATGAAGCATCTCATTTAAGCCTTAATACTTCCTACAAATTGCATATTCTTAGATTACACCAACATATCATTGGCTAACTTTCTAAAGACCTCTGCTTTTTGGTTCTGGAGAATGTTCCCAATAAAAAAGCAGAGTTGTCTATCATTATTGGGATGGTGGCTTTGGAGTATTAATAGCACTGTTCTGTTGACTTGGAAGTAAATTAAAAGTAAATAAATTTTGGTGACATTGGTGAACAAGTGAATTTTGAGGTCCTCTGTGTTGGTGTAGTTGGGCAGTGCTCCCTTACGATGTGCTATGCATGTGGCATTTTCTTCCCTCTCACGTTTGCCTGATGCTCTGTCTCATGAATGCAGTTTGAGCTCTGTGTTTCGCTGTCAAGAACTTAAAAGTAAAATCCAAACATTTGAGATGCAATGGCTCGGTCAGTGGGGAGTGTGTGCTGTTGGTGTCTAAAATGTTATGGTTTCTTACTTTTAAGATTATCAAACATTCACAAACTTACCTTGTAACACGATGTTTACTGGATTTTCATATTTTGTCAATTTCCTAGTAGTCTCCCTTTGTTGAATTACGGTCTTTTGACCACACATAGAAATAGTTCACCAGCTTTGCATGTGTAAGGTTTATTTGTGTCAGTATCCTTAGTGGTTTTGATATATTTTTGTTAAACTTGTTTTTCCCTGGTAGTTTAGTTGATGTAGTATGATACTTCTAGCTCAGATTGACTAAAATAAAGCAATTACTTTTCTTTCTTTCTTCTAATTTTTACTTACTTTTCTTCAGCAGGCTATTTAAGGGAAGAATATTTTCCTAAGTCTCAAAACAATTTTCTTAAACATATAACTGTATAAGTGAATAACTTATTTGACAGCCGAGGTTTCAAGAAAATTTAAAAATACTATATGACACATCTTTTATGAAATTTGCTTACTTGTTTGTATTCATTGTACTACAGACACACACTTATGTAGATGCCCATAAGACTAAATAGAATAACACTGTGAAAAAGTAAAACAATAACACTATGCCATACATATGAAGTTTGAATATTTATGTTTCAAATAACAGTAGAAGGAAAGGAAAGGTTTCTTACACATATGTGATGTGATGACTTATTTAAGAAAAATAGCTTAGAGTTCTCACATAGTAATTGAATAGTGGCAAATATCAATTAGATTTGGTAGATGTTGTAATATTTGAAATTATTTTTTTTAATATGCCAAACAATGAAATAGTATCCCAGTCTATTAATAAACTTACCCTCTAACTTATTCAGAAATACACCATTGATCCAGCGCTATTATCTAGAACTTGGATGTACTCTTAGCATCTATAGTTGACCTTTTTTCTTGCCTTTTTCTCTTAAACTGACTGAATTTGGAAGATGAATAACAAACAGATGGCATTTAAGAGGGAAAAAAAGAATTTACTCCTGTTGTTAAAAACAAAATGATGTCACTTAGTATACTGGCATAGAAATAGCTAGAGACACAACTCTCTGAATGGAATTATTTCATAGAAATAAGAAGTCTTATACTGTATTTTTTTCTTCCTTATTTGCATGCTGCCATACAGGAAGCTCCGATTCTGTGGTTCCTGATGTAAGTAGCATTCACTTGTTTTAGGAATAAATAAGGTGACCCAGTCTCTTCCAATTGAAAAGACCTATTTTGAAATATAAAGCCAGCTGTCCTTTGGTACAGCTTAGACACAGGGTGATACGAATAATTTATGTATGCAAATATGCTTCCATAGGTGACTTAATGAAGTAACATATTCTTTGTTTGCATCTCTTCTCTCATAACTGGATAGCTTCCAGTTCCAACTATCAGTGCCCCGAGCCGCTGGGCGTGGGATCAAGAGGAGGAGCGAAAGCGGCAGGAGAGGTGGCAGAAGGAGCAGGACCGTCTGCTGCAGGTAGAGCAGAATAACATGGAGCAACAGGAAGCAGGCCTGTTGTTACCCTAAATGCCACTAGTATTGAGAAGCAAATGAAAACAGAAATTTGCCCAGCCCATGTGGCTCAGTGGTTGAGTGTCGACCTATGAATCAGGAGGTCATGGTTTGGTTCCTGGTTAGGGCATATGCCAGGGTTATGGGCTAGATCCCCAGAGGGGCAGGGGGTGTGCAGGAGGCAACCAATCAATGATTCTCTCTCATCATTGATGTTTCTCTCTCTACCCCTCTCTCTTGCTCTCTGAAATCAATAAAAATATATTAAAAAAAAAAATTTAAAAAGCCAGTAACCTGATAATGAACAAATACTTTGATAGGTAGTGCATTTTGTATTAACATGCAATTATTATTTTTTTGCATTAAAATAATTTTCTATTAAAACGCAAAGACAGTTACCTTTCATTTTGAAGCTTTCCAGAATCCTCCTTTTAAAATAATTTATTAACCCTTGTGTTTATTTTTTAGAAAATATGAAGCACTCTAGTTTGGATTTTTTTTAATTTTTATTCTATGTAGTATTTTTTAAATTTTTATTTGGGTGATACTGGTCAATAACATTTTATAATTTTATGTGTACAGTTCTATAATACATCATCTGTATATTCCATTGTGCACTCACCACGCAAAGTCTGTTCTCCTTCCATCACCATATACTTGGCCTCCTTTATTCTCTTCCTCCTACCCCCATCCCTTTCCTCTCTGCTAACCACCATGTCTGTGTCTATGAGCTTATTTGTATCTTTTGTTTGTTTGTTGTTTTCTGTTTTATATCCCACATATGGGTGAAACCGTATGGTTCTTGTCCTTGTCTTTCTGACTTATTTCATTTAGTATAATAATCTTAAGATCCATCCATACAGTTGCAAATGATAATATTGTATCCTTTCTTATAGCTGAGTAGTACTCAAGTAAATATATGTTCATATCTTCTTTATCAAGTCATCCATCACAGGAAACCGAGGTTGTTTCCATGTTTTGGCCATAATGTATTAATGGTGCAGTGAACGTAAGATTTTTGTATGAGTGGGAGGCTTCGTGAGGACTTACTGCCAGTTTATTGCAGAGAAATTCAGTCCCTCTTACAGTTAGGTGTAGGGGCTTTAATGAATTACAACCATGGTAAAGGGTGCATTTGGGTACAAATCTGAATGTCTACCCTTTCCCAGCACCTGTGTTTTACTTCAATATAGGGTCTTTTCTATTTTGAGGACTAAAATTTGATTGGTTAAAATAAATATCTCTGTCTTTGAAGATTGAGGTGAAAGGTGGGGCTAGCAAAACTGCTAATGAAAAAGATTAACATCAGCCTATTAATTAGCTAATTAATCAATATGCTATAATTTTTTGTAGGAAAAATACCAACGTGAGCAGGAGAAACTAAGGGAAGAGTGGCAAAGAGCTCAGCAGGAGGCTGAGAGAGAGAACTACAAGTTCTTGAATGAGGTAGTGTTGGAACACGTTCTTCCTTCTCTGTCTTGATGAAATCTGCTGAAAAATGGAAGACTGTGCATTTTACTTGGCTTTTGCCACATACTTGCCAATGTAGCTCTTTGAAAAATATAATGAGCTCTGATTTATCGGAACTTTGCTTTGATGTTTCAACATTTCTCCTAGTTTCTCTACTGAATAATTAAATTATTTTATCTATAGACTCTTAAGTGTATCTTCCTCTTCTAAGTTACATCTCCGTCACCCATGTGTGGCTTTGTTAGTGATAAAATTTAACATCATTTCAATAGAATTCTGGGCCAACTACACTAAATATTAAAAACTGAATATAGAAATATCTTAATCAAATTCCTCCCCTCACCCCCCGGTTGTGCAGGAGCTGATGGTCCTGAACTCAAACATCGCAGCTCTGACCACACGGGAGCCCTCTGTTGCCACTTTAGAAGCCTCCTGGGATGAAGGGTCCAAGTCTTCTGACAGGGAAGGAACCCGAGCAGGAGAAGAGGAGAGGAGACAGTGGCATGAGGAAGGTATGACTGAGGACCAAAGGAAGAAGCTTCAGGAACAACTCACTATTGAGAAAGAGAGGGAACTGAAGGAGCAACAATATCAGGAAGAGCAGGAAGAGATGCGGCGTCAGGCCGAGGCTGAGGAGCAGAAGAAGCGCTACGCAGAAGAACAGATGCGCCAGGCAGAGGAGCAGAAGCGCCAGGCAGAGGAGCAGCAGCGCCAGGCGGAGGAGCAGAGGCGCCAGGCGGAGGAGGAGCAGCAGCGCCAGGTGGAGGAGCAGAGGCGCCAGGCGGAGAAGCAGCGTCACACAGAAGAACAGAAGCACCAGGCAGAGAGAGAGAAGGAAACGATAGTCAGAATATACCAGTATAGAAGGTCTGTTCCCTTGCCAATGGGTACATGTGATTTTTAATTGGCTTGCCTTAGCTGTATCCATTCCTCTCTTTGAAGGTACCTAATAGGTTTTCCTGCTCCCTACCATCCGTTCTCTACACAAAGGAACACAAGCAGCCAGAGTGAACCCATCCCATTGTAAATACTAGCCTGTCACCTTACTTTCCTGCTCAGAGTCTCCAAGTGGCTTCCCTCACATTAGAATGTCACCTGAACTCCGCCCCAGGGCCTTAGAAGGCTTGTATGAAGTGGCTTGGCCCTTTGGTCTACCTACCTTCCTCTGACTTTCCCTCACTGGGTGTGTTATAGCTGCACTATCACCCCTTTCCTATCTTGCACATACACAACATATTCTGCCCTTGGATTTGTGCATTTTCTAGTTCCTGTGCCCGGAGAAGTGCTCCCTCACATGTTTGTTGTCTTACTCATCTCCTTTAAGTCTCTGAACCAGTGTCACCTTCTCAAAGTTTCCAAAATGCCTCATCCAAAAAAACATAGCTCATCCTATTCCTTTTCTCCATGTGCCCTTCTCTGCTTTATGGTATGCATTCATTTGCTTGTAATTGGCCTGCATTCCCCTCTAAAATGTAAGCATTAGGAGGCCAATACGTTTGTTTTGTTTCCCTGGAACCCTACTGGGTCATAGAAGGCACACAGCATGTATTTGTGGAATGAATTGTAAATGTCTGTTGGTAGTTAGTTGTAGGTCTGTTTTCTTCAGTTTGAAGAAATTTCTTGATTGAAATTCTTCTATGTGTTTAGTTTTCAACCAAGTGACCATTCTCATACAGGTGCTAGAATAACATAATTTTGTTATCTATTTCTTAAACCCAGGGGAGGCAATCAAAGTTTTATTTTTATCATAAACCTTTTCCGTCTTTCAGGCCTGTTGATTCCTATGATACACTGAAGGGAGAGGAAGAATCTTCAGGTTTGCTTCCTAGTGACAGGTGTGTAGAACATTTCATCGTAATTTGGTAGGAGTAATTGACTTCATATGAATTTCTGAGGGCTTGCGTAGGTGTTTTTGTAGAACTACTATAACTCTTGATCTTTTGTGGGATGCAAAGAGAACTTGCTAGTTGATGTGTAAAACTACCCCTCAGCTTAGTAACTTCATTTATGATTTTGTGGGTCAGCTTTTTGGGCTGAACTCAGTTGACAGCTCTTTTAGTTGCTTGCACTCATCACACGTCTACTATCAGTTTACTAGGTAGACTTTTGGGGAGTTGGCTGGTAATCAGCTGGAGCAATGAGACCAGCTGGATTGTGTGCTTTTCAACATGCAGCAAAGCAGTGCAGCCTTGTGTACATGGTGTCTGGGAAGAGCCAAGAGAGAGAATTAAAGAGAGGAAGCATGCCGGGCACCTCGCAGGCTCAGTTCTGACCTGGCACACCACTGCTCCTGCCGCATTCTACTATTCCAAGTGAAGTCACAGGGCCAACCCAAGTTCACAGAGAGGAAAAGAACTCTACCTCTTATGGGAGGGGCCGAAATGCATGGGGAAGGGGCACAGGGGGAGAAATGTGCTCATTTTTTGCAACCTGCCTTAACATCTTTTTAAAAAGCAATTATAAGCCGTGGCATAGGCTTGCCCAAAATAAAGTTACATGTGGACATCTGAAATGAGAAATGTGGCCCCTCTCTTAATTTGGTTATAAGTACTGGTCAGTTTTGAGGGAATACAGATAGGATTTCAGATATCTGAAAAGTACTTCTTCAAAATTTCCTAAAACATTAAATTTCATGTTTTTAAATAATTTTTAAAATGACTTGCACTTTTGAAATCATAACACAGAATAAAAATATCCAGTGTATGACATTAATTTGTGTTTTCAGAGCTAAATTTTCTTTAGGAAGTTTGCCTTCTAGATAAGGAAAGACTCCTCTGTATAGGCAGTTAGGAGACTGACTAGGGCTCAGGGTAGATAGGAAAAGAAAAGAACTATCCAGGTAATGGTGGGCTGATATTCAGGTAGGAAAAAGTTCTAGTGGTGAATGACCTGACTTATAATAGTGGTTCTGGGTACCTGTAGATGATTAGAATAGGTATATCTCTTTTCTAAAGCTATGGGTTTCTTTGTATATTTAAGTAAGCTTTAATTATATAGCTCATTACCTGGAGAAAGTAATTAGACTGCAGAGATAGGAAACTTAAGGAATCCTCAAAAATATGAAATACTTAGGCATTTGTGATGTAGCATGCCCTCAAGGAATTAAGGAGTGTGTCATAAAAGTATTTTTTTCTATGTTAATACAAATGAAACTACTCATGAATGTTCTAACAGTCATATTACATTATTATATACAAAAAGTTATGTGTGTGGGGGTGTATCTCTCAATCCTGCACCCTCTCCAATCTGGGACCCCTCGGGGGATATCCAACTACCAGTTCAGGCCCGATCCCTGTGGGCAGTATGAAGCAAGTAGGACCATCTGATGTTAAGTACCCTGATGACAAAAGCTTTGTACATCCCAGTAAGACTGGGATCTGAAAGAGAGTTGAAGCACATAATTGGATTAAATCATAAGCTTAGTCATTGTACAAGATGGAGGAGATTTTCACATGATCATGTATTTCTAGCATCAAGCTCTTCTCTCCCCTAGAGATATCACTATTTCCTGCTAGTTGGTGCAACATGAAATATTCTTTGACATAAAAAGTTATATTTCTGGTTCTTCATAGATATGAAAAGGATGTTCTTAATGAGATATGTGTAATATACTGTGTTCTGTGTCCTAGGAATAAATCCAGATCCACTACTGAGCTGGATGATTTCTCCACAAATAAAAATGGTAAATGTGAAGTTTTTTCAAAATTGTTTATTTATGCTATCACATGCTATGATCGCTATTTTTAAGGTCAAGATATTTCCGGTTCATTAAGATTACATAGTTAAAATACCTAATATTTTTAGCATTTGTGTTAAAAAACAAAACTATCTTTTGCTTATTTTGGCCTAACTTTATAATGGGGGGAGTACTGGGACCTTAAAATGGTTTTAAATAGCTAATGAAATATGTGGGAATTTGGCCAAGTGCTGCTGATAGAGTTTGGTATAGTAGATCTCATCTTGCAGCTAAAGGAATGGGACAGAAAGTTTTCTGCAGAATACCAGGGGACTTAAAAATTGTATATAAAGTAGAAATTGTACACTTAGATGTCAGACAATCCAAAATGTTAATGATTTCACTAACTTGGCAAAAACAATTTGGAACCTGATATTGTTAGTATAAAGTGCCTTTCTTGGTACACATGTAGCTGATGTTATACAACTAAGAAAAAGGCACCATTTTATGCAAGGTTTGCATACTAGGCTTTGTGGAAGCAGGGTTTTGGTCAGTTATGTAAACGAATGGAGGTCCGGGTGAGGGTTGAGGTGAACTTGGTGAATATGAACACACCCAACTAAGTGGACAGCCACTCCTACCCAGCTCCAGCCTGTTACTGCCAAGTGGGAGAATGCAAGCCTGTGATTACTGACCATTTCTATTGCAAGAAGAGTAAAACAAACAAAATCTGGATTTTTGTGTTATATTTTAAGCACTGACAAGGAATTTAAAAATGTAAAACCCTCTGTGAGCCATACCACATGTACAGGTCTGAATGGTCTGGTGAAAGCCAGTTTGTCACTTCTTGTTGAAACTTGCAGAATTTACAGTTTTTATTAGGTTCTATCATCTCCCCTTTCCTTTTCATCATCTGGTCCTAGTTTATCTTTCCAGCCTCTTTTGCTGTTTTCTCCATTAGGAACACTTAACTATAACCAAAGTGTTCTCTTTCTCAGTTTCCAGCTTACCAGATGCTTTCTGGTTCTTCTGGTCTCACCTATTTGGGTTTCTGGTTTCTTCTCCCCAGAATTTGCCACTAACCACCCTGAAAATGAAGGTTTAAGTACTTCTGTCTGCCATGAAACATTTTTAACCTGCATTGATAATATTCTCTTCTGAAATTAAACACATGATCTGTTAGTTATGGCAAGTGTGATTATCTGAAATTGTCTTGTTAGTATCTGTGGCTGGTGTTATTAACCTGATTATCCTGGCATGCATGTCTTCTCCCCTAAACTAAATGAATTGAGGGCAGTGGAAGTTATCAAATATTTTACTAAAAAACTTGGTTATGCCAATAAGGTACTTTTAAAATAGAAAACATTTCATTTCAAATCTGACAAAATTGGTGAGTTGTGTGATACACAAATATAAACATAAGGAACCTTTGGTGGTGTTATTCATGGCTTACTTCAAGATGAACTAAGGCAGAGACCCATCATGAATTTTGAAAGAATGACAATAGCAGTGAATCTGGGAAGTAAAAGAAAATACATCACTAGATGAAATTTCCTAATCCAAATCAAGGTGGAGAGGATTTTAAAGTTATGGATGTTCTAACCAAACCAGAAATTAACTAGCAAATCCAATGAGACAAAGCCTTCAGGATAAAACCTGACTTAATTTTCATTCATAAATTTGACTTGTAGCTTTGTCAGTTTCTTAGAAGAGAAACAAGTCTCATGACATCCCTTGGTTATACTTTGGTGACTTGGCTGTTTTTCAATTTCACAAAAGCCAGTGTAGTGATTGAATATGCTCTTTTTCCTGCAATTTGGTCATGACTTAAAGTCATAGACTTATACCGTGGAGGCTCTAGTCATGGCATCTACAGATGTATGCATGTATGTCTTCACTCTCTTCCCAGGGGAAGTGTAAGTTTTTTGAGAGAGCTCCCAGCTCCCTGTGGAGTTGTCCCAGCAAGCATTCAGTGAGCATGAGCTTGATTGACTTAATTTAGTAAGGAAGGGAAAAGTGGACGAGAAACTGCTTCTGAATGAGCACATAGACACTTCCTATTGCTGAAATCAATGTGCTTGTCTCCTTTTCAGGCAGCCTCCTTAGTTTTCCTGAGTGTGCTCTGTGATGTGCCTCTGGGTGTGGAATTAGAATTTCCAAGATAGGTTCCCAGGCAGCAGCCTCATTGAGAATCGATAATGTTAGCATATGTGCACAATGGCACATTTTTTGCTACACTCTATTTGGAGATGCATCCACTCTCCTTTTTCAATGTGCTAACCCTGCAGCTTTGGATGTGTTTTTTAATTTAGGAAGCCATAAATATTTAGACCGAGTTGGGAACGGTAGCTCATCACAGAGGAGCGCCAAGAAGGAACAAGGTTTATCAGGAGCAGAGTTGGAGAGGCAACAGATCCTTCAAGAAATGAGGAAGAGGACATCCCTTCACACCGACAGCAGCTGGATCCGTCAGCGCAGTTCCAGCATCAATAAAGAGCCCATTTGTCTGCCTGGGATTATGAGAAGGTGAGACGTTTTAGGAATTACTTCATCTTCTGTGCTGTGAGGCAAATATTTAATTTCTAAACATGCTGGCTACTTTGGGTGAAGAGATGTCATAATTTCTTCTCTTAATCCAAGATTTAGTGGGAGAGAGGGAAGTAAAGCAAATGCCATTGGGCACTCATTAGGTGCCAGGCCCATTCCAGATGCTTTGTCTGGGGGAAATGTTTTGAGGCAGGGATAAGCTTTCTGTTTTCCTCATAAGGAGACTGTGGCTCAAGCAGGGAATGCATGTGGACTAAACCAAATGACTAACAGGTTTCAAAGCTGGATGTAAAAGTCTGCAGTGTGATATGGGCACTTACATAATTCATGCAGTTCTTGGTGCTTCCTTGGATGCTAGACTTAAAACAAAATTAAGCTTCTGTTTATTTGTTTATAATCTTAATTCCAATTAAGATTGGAATCTTAATTGTGTTCACAAACTGTGAAAACTCAATTATTTTAACTTTCTGAAAAAATATATAGATATAAATTAATTAGAGATGAGAAGATGAACATTTTAAAAGATGTATTTTGTGTAAATGAATACTAAGGCTACTTTCATTCAGTATTTCCAAGAAGATTACTTGCAACACATTACAGACAAAGGGCTAATTATCTCAATGTACAACTAACTTTTATAAATCAGTAGAAAAACCCTGGCTTTATAGAAACAGATAATTGGTAATAATAGATAATTCATAGAAATAAAGTGTTTATACATAGGAAATATCAACATATACTGAGTGGCCAGATTATTATGATCTCTGAACGCATAATAATCAGGCCACTCAGTATATATCTATATAATCCTATATAATAAAAGGCTAATATGCAAATTGTCCTCTTGACCAGGAATTCAACCAGCAGGCAACTGCCCATGTCCCCTCCCCCTGACCAGGCTGGACAGACCCCACTTAGGCACAAATTCATGCACTGGTCCTCTAATACACCCACCCACACACACACACACACACATACACACATACACACCCACATATATATGTGTGTGTGTGTGTGTATCCATACACACACACACACACACACACACACATATACATATATAAAAATACACAAAACCCTGCTTCCACAAAGCCTAGTGTATATATATACATACACACACACACACACACACATATATACATATATAAAAATACACACACACACACACACACACCGAGTGGCCAGATTATTATGCATTAAGTGTTCATAATAATCTGGCCACTCAGAGTATATAGGATTTGTAGAGAGTTAAAATGAGTGTATAAGTCTATATTGATGAATATATAAAGAAATAAGAATTCTTCCTGATCGGTTGGATGAAACACTGAGCAGAAGTGTTTGCTTGTGCCCTGCAAGCACTTTAGTTTCTGGCACATTATCTTCTGGATATGTTTGGTTAAGTATGCAAAGATACATCAAAGAATATATACATTATTATTATTATTATTATTTTGTTGATTGGGGGAAGAGAGAGTGAGAGAGAGAAAGGGAGAGAGAGATATTTGTTGTTCAGGCATGCATTCACTGGTTGGTTCTTGTGTGTACCCTGGACTGGGGACTGAACCTGCAATCTTGGCTCATTGAGGCGACACTCTAACCAACTGAGCTACCTATCCAGGGCCTGTACTTAAATATTATTGAATATTCAATTAAAAAAACAACAACAGTGTCCCTAGTACTCATTAAATAAATGGCGGCTCACAGATTAGGTAGAATATGATACAACTATTAAAGGAATTGAAAGCGGCATATTGCTGCTCAAAACTTTGTGGGTTTGCCGAAACTGGTTTGGCTCAGTGGATAGAGCATTGGTCTGCGGATGGAAAGGTTCCAGGTTTGATTCAGGTCAAGGGCATGTACATTGGTTACGGGTACATTCCCAGTAGGGGGTGAACAGGAGGCAGCTGGTCGATGTTTCTCTCTCATCAATGTTTTAGCTCCCTCTCCCTCTCCCTTCCTCTCTGTAAAAAATCAATAAAATATATTAAACACACACACACACACACAAAAAAAAACAAAAACAAAAAAACAAAAAAAACAAAACAAAACAAAAACAAAAACAAACAAAAACTTTATGGGTTAAAATAATGATTCACATCAAACAGTTCTGAGGATCGACTGGGCAGTTCTTTACATGGTGTTGATCAGGGCACCTGGACAGCTGTAGTCATTCAGAGCTGGGCTGGCAAATTATTTTGTATGAAGACAGATAGTAAATAATTTACTTTGTAGGCCTCATAAGTCTCTGTCAGATTTTCTTTATTTGGCTGTTTTATGACTGAAAATATGAAATATAACTCAATATTTTTTGTGACAATGTTTAGTCTAATACCTGACATATGTAGATGTTTAAAAGATGTGTGGATTCATTTATTTAGGGTCTAAAAAAATGAAGATTGGTATTGTCTAAACAGTTAAAGATTTAAAGGGTAAATATATGTGGTCTTTGAGTATTTTATTAAAAATTTTTTTTTTTTTTTTGTATTTGCCTTTCTACTTTGGTATGTATTCTTTAACCTAAGCTAGGGGTGTCGAACTCAATCAGAGAAGGGGCCAAAATCTAAAATCCAGCCTAAATCGCGGGCCGAATGGTTTACTGAACAGTCATAAACTGACAATGTCATAAACTGACAGCAGAGTGCAGTGATGACAGCGCGGTGCGAGCCACATTGCAAGGCCTGGCGGGCTGGATTTGGCCCGCGGGCCTTGTGTTTGACATATGTGACCTAAGCACTAAGTAAATAAAAATAGAAATCAATGAAGGTTAACTGAATATGAAATACCAGGATGCCTCTGATGAAAAGAAACTTTAGTTTTAAAAGTAAATTTATATGTAATTGGACTTGTTAGATTAATACCTGTTTGTAAAACATATAAAATTTTAGTGGCTGTAATATTAAATAATTCTTAGTGGGGCTGTGTTATGTAATTGTGACTAATCCTTTTTAAACTGTTTCAGAGGCGAATCTCTAGATAACCTGGAGTCCCCAAGGTCCAGTTCGTGGAGACAGTCCCCGTGGCTCAGTCAGTCCACAGCGGTCTACGCTTCGACCTCCATCCAAGACTTCAGCCGCCCACCCCCGCAGCTGGTGTCCACGTCCAACCGTGCCTACATGCGGAACCCGTCCTCCAGCGTGTCCCCTCCTGCAGCGGGTTCCGCGAGGACCAGCCCCGCACCCTCCCCCACTCCACGCAGCCATTTCCCTTCCGCTCCACCATCCCAGCCACGCAACAGGTGAGGCCCTCTGGGTTTCTCCTTAATTTTGGGGACATTTTTTTTTTCATTAAAATTCACTCCCAATCTTGTCCCAGCTTCCCAAAGAAAGCCAGGCCTTTTGGAATGTATCAAGTTCAGCGTTCTTTTGTCAGATCAGTTAAAAGGGCTTTCTTCATAGCTTTCTAAGAGCATTTATGGATGTCTCCTGAAGCCACTTGTGACCTTTCAAATCCCAGCGTCATTGCTGCTGTCTCATTGGCTGGTGCTGTGATCAGTGTCTTGGATACAGATGTACCTGAATAGTTCTCAATATGCAGTCATACAAATATACAGTAGCCTATGAATGCATTTGAAATTTATGAACAAATGCAGGCTTGTAAAAGTGTTGACTGTTTTAATGAGAAAATACAAACTCATTTTGTAGAAACTGAGCATAAAAGGAAAGCATTGTAACCAAGCTCCATTGTCTATGGAACTTCTAAGTAGTTAGATACTGGGGTTTTTTTTTGTTTATTTGTTTTGTTTTGTTTTTGTTCTTGATTTTCAAAACTATTGCCTGCCTCTTACTAGTTTGTCGACATTTTGTTCAGACTACATCATCTGATTCTGTGGATCATATGCTATGAGAACTGTGGAAGAGTTATAACCATAGGTCTTGAATACAAATGCCTTTTGCTATGGAGGGAAGCTCAGATCTGCATAGTTTCTCCACTGATCACCGAGGCTTCATGAAGTGTTTCTGCTGTTACCCAAAAGTGATGCTACTGGCATATACTGCTTCTCATGCAAATGAAATACTGAAAAGTAGAAACACAATGATTGATACTGGGATTTTTTATTTTATTTTTTTGCCATTAAATAAAGGGATTTTTTTCTTAAGAGAATATATTTTAGATCCATCTAAAAATGTTGCTTGTTCCAGGATGTATAAAATGCGTCAGGGAGTTTGAATTGAGAGAAGATGGGGTGAGAATTTATGGTCCGTTATGGAGGAAGATGAATGCCATGTATGGGGGAGACAGTACCCATTTCCTGAGAGGTCTCTCTCCTCTTCCCACCTCTCTCCCCTCTCCGCCCCGCCCCACCCTCACCCTCGGGAGAACACACAGGAGACAGGCCAGGGCTTTTCTGCCTGAAAAGGCCTGTGTCTGGGAGCTGGTGCTCTGACATGAGGCACTCCACAGCTGTGCCCTTTCAGTGCCACTAAAGTGCGAGGCTAGTACCGTGGCAGCCAGAGGTAAGCAGTGGCCTACACCTTAACACCTTGGAGAGAAGGTGAGACTTGTATCCAAAGGGAGGTACTTATCTACATGGTAGCTGACAGGCCTTTTCTATTCATTCTCTGCAGAGGTAGTCAAGCCAGAGGCACAGCAGGAAAGCAGCTCCTTCTGCTTAAATGAAATATTGGGCGAATGCGGAAGAGGATGGGAAACTAAGATTGGGAGGGTAGCTTACAATGCCTTTCAGAAGCTATGAAGCTGCTCTTTGGGTGTTCTCCTGGGAGAGATGACAGGATTAGAGTTGCGCTTTGGGAGAGGGGAGACTGCTGCTGAATACAAATGCATCTAAGGAGGATAGCGTCTCCAAATGCAGGGTGGACTAATTACACCAAAATTGTTCATTCATTGAATAGGCATCAAGGATTTCTCAACCATCACGGAGATCCTTCAAGGCACAGTGTAATCAGGGCACATTTTGATTGGCTGGTGAGACTTTTCCTCCCACAGATGAGACACTTTCCTAAATTGTTAATGGTAGCATGTAAAATGATAACCGTGAGCCGCACAGATGAAAGCCTCAATCCACTCTTCGTTCTGCATCTAGGTCAGTCAGTGGGAAGCGCATGTGCTCCTACTGCAATAACATTCTGGGCAAAGGAGCTGCCATGATCATCGAGTCCCTGGGTCTTTGTTATCATTTATATTGTTTTAAGGTGAGATGAAGATAAACAGCCGCTGCTGCCCCCGCAAAGCTTTGCTTGGAGAGCGCATGGCTGCTTTGCGCACTGGGTGTGGACGTGCCCTCCGCGGGCGAGGTGCTGCTGTATTTGTCGGTCTGTGCTGCATTTTGAATCTCAGGTTGCTTGCTACTCCGTAGTTCTCAAATCCTGAACCTGGCTTCAAATGTTGTAGAAATGCTCTGCACTTCCCATCGCCAATCTGTTAAGATTCCGTTAGTAAAATTTACAGTGCATAAATGCTTTCTCTGTCAGGCGGTCCTGGGCATGTTTGAAATGTAATTTAATAATGTCATTAACAACAAGGGGATGGGATGTGCAATTATAAAAGTATCTAAAGCCTCGCTTTGACTAGGGAGAGTCTGTAAGGAAGAGCATGGGAAATATTTTTACAATTGCACAGCTGCTTGCACTTGATGGTTGCTTACACATAAGAAAGAACTAAGGCTGTAACAACTTTATTTTGCAGTCACTGTCTTTGGAGACACATCTATTTGAACTTGTGTTGGGCCAAAGAGTGACTCCGGTTGTTGATCCCAGAGTCCCACAGACCTCAGCTTGTTTAAGCTTGTATATTGCTGGCGTGGGCTGTTTCTAGGGAAAGCAGAATGAATCAAAATTATTAGCGTTGGAGCAATTGGAACCAAGATGACCAGCCTTGAGGTGAAAGCACCCTGTGGGAACACTTGCCAAGCTGGTCCAATGAGGGCTCTGGGCGAGTCCTACCCCAGAGGGCAGTGCCAGTCTTGCAGTGTTCATTCACTCCCTCGGTTCTTTCATGTGGTGCTTTATCCCCTCTCATTCCCCGGAGAAAAGAGAAGACTCTTTCTTTAAGCCAGTCAATGAATCACTTTTGCTCTTTTGGTATATTTAGAATGATCATCTTGGCTCTTAAAATTGGCTTTATGAATTCTTTAATGTCTCGTCTAGCAGGCTTGATTTTAATCTACTGATTATCTTTTGGCTCCCCCACCCCCTTCTTTTCTGAAACATATTTAAGAGCTTAGAAGCTGCATTTTGCTCAGTTGTTTTTTCCAGGAGCACCTCAGCCTTTCTTGAGCTCACCGCATGTGCATTCTTTTGTGTGTGTTTTGTTTTGTTTGTTCTCCAGTGTGTTGCCTGTGAGTGTGACCTCGGAGGCTCTTCCTCAGGAGCCGAAGTCAGAATCCGAAACAACCAACTGTACTGCAACAACTGCTATCTCCGACTCAAATGTAAGAGAGCAAATCAGGGAGAAAATTTCTAATCTTTTAATGAAAACGCGCATTCCCATGCATTTCCCCGAACCTGCGCCCGTCTCCCCCTCCAACTCCAGGTCTCAGGAATCTTAGTGTGGCCGCCCGTTCCAAGAGGGTATGGTGGGTGGGTCAGAGCTCAGGGGTGCAGCCACACAGGGTGGGCGGTGGGGCTAAGGAACCAGAGAGGGGCGTGTGCCCAAGTCAGGACAACGTCCTGCTCCGTCTGGAGAAACTGCTAATGACTGGAGGATCCGAACAAAGTTAAAATGAATATTTGGTGTAGACGGTCATCAATTGTTCTCTCATCACTAGCTGATTTCTATTGTTTAACAATGGGCTCTGATTATGCAATTTAGAATATGATCAGTTTTAAAAAAAACTGTAGTTTAAAAGGTCATAAAGCATAGTTTATGCTTCATTATTATGTAATCAGATACCAACATACACATTTTTAAAAGGAGAGCATTACATCTGGTTATATGGCATTTCACTGTTACTTTAGGAAAAATTGAGTTTTTTAACAACTTCACATCATGTTTTTGTTTCTAAGTGTGCTATGAAACCTAGGGTAGCACCAATAGATGTATTGCTTATAGCTCCATGAAGACAACCATTACTGCCGTGTATATTTTGAACGTTGATGCTGGTAACATGTGTTTCTTCCCATTGTGAAAGGGTGTTACAAGTGGTATCAGCAAATCCCTTTGCTTTTGAACTCAAAGGTATTTATGTGGCCCTTTATGTGAAGAGTGGTTTGGAAATGGTTTCAGCCCACTCAACTCTCTTTTATCTGTCAGCCGGGTCTGAGTCTTCGTACCCCGGCAGCCCAGTCCTTCTCTGGATGCTGCTACTGAGCTTGGAGAATGTCAAGGCTGGGTGTGCAATGGGGGTGGGGGAGTGTGTATATGTGTGTGTGCTTTTCTCTCTCTAATCAAATTTCAAAGCCAAATAGAATTTATTTTGGGGGGACTCACCACGGAAAAAGGACCCATGCCTTTTCTCTTCTCCAACACAAATAAAAGAGAGTTGAGTGTGACTTACTTCTGTACCAGCAGTTCAAAGACTTCTAGTACCCAGAGGCTGTGATTGGCCTCGCTTTATCCTCAGTGAGTGGACAAGGTGACTTTCTACCTCATGAGGCCATTCTCTGAGTGATCACTGCTATGCATCCCCAACGGCAATATTCCCGAGTTTCTGAATCTAAGCGCTGTTCTTTCTTCTCTCCCTGCCTGATCAGCTGGACGGCCAACCGCCATGTGATGTAAGCCTCCATACGAAAGCACTGTTGCAGATAGAAGAAGAGTTGGTTGCTGCTGATGTAGATCTATAAATATATGTTGTATGTCTTTCTTTCTCTCTCTCTCTTTTTAAAGAACACTTTTTTTTTTTCCTCTGTAGATTACATCAGAGCAGGATAGACTTGGTAGAACCTGTATTTTTGTTGTTGTTTATTTATAAGGAGGTGATTATGTGTGGGGGAAAGTGCAGTATTTACTTTCTGAGTTCAGCATCCTAACAGCACAAGGGTAAAAAGAACTTCAAAATATTTTGAGGCTGATAATGATCAGTGGTGTTTTGAAGAAGGTTATTTTATTGTTGTTGTTGTTTTTTTTAAGGTTCTAAAACATTATTTGAAATAGTTAATATAAATATATAATTGCATTTGCTGTTTATTGTAATGTATGCTAAATTAATACAAAACCATATGGAAAATGTCACTAAAATGCACTCCCCGCCCCAAATTTGCTTTCTGTATCCTGCTTTTTCAGCTATATATTATGATTTGAAAACAATTAGTTTATATGAAATGTTATTTTCTTGATGAGGGGGAGCTCTGTTTTTGTTAGAATTGTCACTATCCAGTTTTCAATAGAAAGCCTCTGCTTCTCATTAATGAAATATCCTTACAGTTTGTATACCGTACCAAAAATTTTCTTGAGGAAGTAGTAAGCCTTGTAAATAAAATTGCTGATGCATTTAAGGAGTGGTTCTTTTTTATTTATTTTTCTTGTGTGGTTTTGTGTGTGTCTACGTTCCAAGCACTTTAGTCATATTTCAGTATGTGACTTTTTGTGATATTATGTTTTTATTTACCATCTTCACTGAGGTATAAATTGACATAATAAATTGCACATATAAACTGTACAATATGACAAGTTTGGGCATAAATGTATATCTCTGAAACTATCACCACACTCTTGATATTGTTTTTATAGAAACATTTTTAACAAGGAACTTTATTTTTGATGAGAAGCTGTTTTTGAATGCAGTATGCTTTTATGGTAAGAAGTGAAGTGAATGGTGAATTGTTGGATCATTTGCATAAAATATTTATTCTTTTGCTTCCTTGGTGATAAAAAAAAATAATAAAACAATGACCCCAGCTGTCATGGCTCAGTGGCTGAGCATTGACCTATGAACCAGGAGGTCAGGGTTCGATTGCTGGTCAGGGCACATGCCCAGGTTGCAGGCTCGATCCCCTGTGAAGGGCAGGGCGTGCAGGAGGCGGCCAATCCATGATTCTTTCTTCTCATTGATGTTCTCTCCTCTCTCTCTCTCTCTCTCTCTTTCTCTTGGTCTCCCTCTCTCTCTCTCTTCCTCTCTGAAAAATAATAAAAATATCTTTAAAAATATATAACAGAGTTGGTGTCGCTGACTACACTCTTCCTTCGGGGACTAGCATGGCTCCAACGATGACAACACAGCTGTGGCTCCTTCTGGTGTGGGGGCTGAAATATGGGCAGCTAGGCCCAGGACTGAGCTTCTCAATGTCTGCAGGAATGCCAAGCGCCACAAGAAAAAGCCAGGCCGGGAGGACAAACTGCATGAGCAGTGCAGTCCCTGGAAGAACGCCTGCTCCTCTGTCAACATCAGCCAGGAAGCCCCTAAGGAGGTCTCCTACCCGTACAGATTCACCTGGGACCACTGCTGCCCCATCAAACCCGCCTGCAAGCGCCACTTCACCCAGGACACCTGCCTGCATGAGTGCTCCCCCAACGTGGGGCCCTGGATCCAGGAGGTGAACCAGAGTTGGCGCAAAGAGCAGATCCTGAATGTGCCCCTGTGCAAAGAAGACTGAGGTCTGGTGGGAAGACTGCCGCACCTCCTATACCTGCAAGAGAAACTGGCACAAAGGCTGGAACTGGACCTCAGGGTTTAATGAGTGCCCGGTCAAGGCTGTCTGCCACTGCTTTGATTTCTACTTCCTCACGCCTGCTGCTCTGTGCAATGGAATCTGGAGTCACTCCTTCAAAGTCAGCAACTACTGCTAAGGCAGTGGCTGCTGCATCCAGATGTGGTTTGACCCAGCAGAGGAGGTGAGGAGGTGCCCAGGTTCTATGCAGAGGCCATGAATGGGGCTGAGCTCTATGGGGCCTGGCCTCTCCTGCTTGGCCTGGCTCCAATGCTGCTCCTGCTGCTCAGCTGAGCTCCTTTTTCCTTCTGATACCTGGTCATCCCCACACAGTTCAGTCCCACAGCTCTGCTCCCATGGTGGGAGCTCTAATAGTTTAAATAAACTAGTTACCCTGCCCCCCCCGCAAAAAAAAATTATATCTATATATAAAGTTTAGAAAATGTGTACAGTAAAAATATTGATATCTCTAATGTTTTGCAATCTGGAATGGAAATTAAAGAATAAAACACTGAAGCATGCTTTGAGAAAAAATATAAACTTGCTTATTTCTATTATAATAATGAGAGAGGAGTAAATAATTTTAGGATATGAGAACTGTATTGGAATAGGTTAAACTATACGTATGAGCTCTAATGTGGGAGAAAATGAAAAATGTAGTTCATTTTCATTATTATTTTTGATTATTAAAGTAATATATGTGTTAATTGATGAAAATTATCAAATGTCCTAAAACATAAAGAATCTAATTCTTAATTCCAAACTCCAAAGATGAGAGTTCTATCTTTGAACTTATTCTGTGAAATTTATCCTGCATTCTTAGTTAAATTCTGTGAATTTTTTAAGTTCTTAAAATCATTTCTCTTTATCTGTATTAATGGTTTCATAGTGCTTCATTATTTGGTGCTATTAATATCTAGTTGACAATTCCTCTACTGTGCACCTCTCACTTGTTTCTAATATATATAACATAGTCATATATTATGTATATAGGTAAATATTTATAATATAAATTCTATAATAGACTTTCTATGATCCCATCTATTTTGTATTCTTTGCATAGATATGAGAGTTTTGGTTCAGAGATTATGCATTTGAAGGCTGTAATGGTACATATTACCAAAGTGGTTTCCCAAAAGCTGATACCAGTTTAGACTCTCACAAGTAGCACATGAGCTTGTCCATCTCACCTCATGTTCACCAAAATGAACTTCCATTGCCTTGACTCTGCCTGGCATATAGAAGCCCTCAATATGCTGTAGTTGAATTAAGAAGCCACTGCTTCAATATTTGTCTCCTTTTTTTTTATTGTTTAAAGTAATACAAATGGTAGTACATATGTCTCCTTTTTCCTCCACTGACCCCCCTCCAGCCCCCCTCCCCTTTCCTGAGCCCCACACAATTGCCTCCCTTCCCCCCAGTGTCTGTGTCCATTGGTGATCATTACATGCATGCATACAAGTGTTTCAGTTGATCCCTTACCCCACCTCCCCAACCCTCCCCTGCCTTCCCACTGTAGTTCAATGCTTTTTTGTCTCTATTTTTGTTCATTATATTCCACAAATGAGTTAGATCATGTGATATTTATCTTTCTCTGACTGGCTTATTTCACTTAGCATAATGCTCTCCAGTTCCATCCATGCTGTTGCAAATGGTAAGAATTTCTTCTTTTTTCTTAATTGTGCTTGTTCCTACCTGTAGTGCAAGCTTTAATTCTTACCTGATTTTTGTTTGTTTGTTTTTTTAATCCAGTATCTTTTCTAATTGTTACTCCTTTTCATCTACTTTTTTGTCTTTAAATCTTTTCCTGTTGATTTTTCTTCTGTGTGTGTTGACTTTTTCTTCTTGTGGCTCACATTATCTTATTTATGGGTAATAATTTTGTTAGTACAAATTGTTAGAACAACTTCCAAAGATTCTCTTCTAAGACACTTGTTCTGTAGTACCTCTGAATAAGCCCATGGGTTGTAGTTACTTTATGTAGGAACAAGGGAAGATAAAGTCACTGGGCATTTTTTATTCAAACTTTACATGCCAGGCACAGTTTTAGGCATCATAGATAGGACAATGAACACATACAAGGTCTGGGCTCTGATTTGGCTTAGATTTCTGGTTGGAGGAGACACCAATAAAGAAAAATAGGAAAATGTAACATGCATATTGTGATAAGGGCATTGAAGAACAAATGATCAGTGTAAAGAGGACCCATGAGTGTGGGAAATGGAAGACTGGCAGTGCTTTTTCAGAGGAGGCCTCTCTCCTATATGAGTGAAAGCCTGAAGAAATGAGGGAGCAAACCTCCCAGATATTTAAGGGGGAAATATTTGAGACGTAAGGAACAGCAAGTACAAAAGTCTTGAGGGAGGAGAATATTTGGAGTGTTCATGAAGCAATCATGGATTTGAAATGGAATGAGAAAGACAGGGTGGCCGGAGATATGGGGAGGGGAGGGCACAGAGCAGCAGGCCATTAGAGGACTTGGCTCTTCCTCTGAATGGGATAGGGAGACATTGGAGGGTTGAGGAGAGGAGTGAAATGAACTGATTTACATTATAAAAGAGCTACATGGTTAGTGCATAGAAATCTCTCTCTCTCTCTCTCTCTCTCTCTCTCTCTCTCTCTCTCTATATATATATATATATATATATATATATATATATATATATATATATTGATTTCAGAGAGGAATGAATAGGGAGAGAGAGAGAGAAGCATCAATGATGAGTGAGAATCACCAACTGGCTGTCTCCTTGGGCCCTTAAATTGAGTCACAGTTGAGCTTCCTATAATTGACGGAAATCCCTCCTCCTAGTCCTCAGATTGGATTGCCAGTGTTAAGAATTTTCATCATTTCCATGTCTTAATTTATACTTTATGAAAGCAGGAAGAGGCTGAGTCAGAAATTGTCATCTAGGTGCTACTTTATTTAAGAATGTTCTATATTTTAAATTTTCATAAATATTCTTGAAAATTGCCTCTTTATATTCTTAAAGAGATGATAGGTAAAATATACTAGTATATTCCCTAGCTACTCATTTCTCCAATGTTCACACTTGAGAATTACCTGTGTGCTGCAGGATGAATTGTACCCCTTTTCTTCCGAGTGCTAGGTTAATTGGGAATTGTTATAAGAGGCAGGTATCAAAACTATCAGCTTCATTTTGGCTGGGAAACTTCCTACTTCCTCCTACTTGAATTGAGTTTAACACATGAGTAGCAAAGAGAAGCACTCTTTGTCCTCTATGTTTGTGGGATAAACATGTAGAGGAGAGAAGACAGCATGGGGTCTGTACACAAGCAGCTTTAAAAGACAAGACCAAAAAAGAATTGAGGAGCCAGGACATGACGTGAGTGGCAAATTCTAATATTCACAATCTGTCCCAAGGAAGGGAGTATTTATCACTCTTCTGCCAGTGGGGAGGGACAATGAACAGAGAAGGGAGAAAGGATGATTTTTTCAATATTTTTTGAAAAAGCTAATGTTTTTATTTTATGGGTAGGCATGACCATAGAGAAGGGGAGAGGATGATTTTACCCCCTACATACATTAAAACCTAGAACTGCTGCCATGCTAAATTCAGTAAGGAAGGTAGTATGAAAATTAAATTTGTTCTGTTCAAGGATTTAATCTTGGTATTTTACTTGAAATTTTCATTTATATCATGGGGTAAAAACTAGCAAAAAAGTGAAAAGGAAGGAAGGAAGGAAGGAAGGAAGGAAGGAAAATAGGAAAGAAGATCTGGATTCCAATGAATAAGCATAATGACTACTGCCTGGTAGAGTTGAGAGACATGTCTGGTAGTGGGATTTTACTTGTTTTGTTTAGTACTTTAACATCCATCCCTGCAATCTGGAAGAGGGATTAACAGGCATGCTAATACAAGTTTCAGTTTATGCCCATAAAAATGGCATTAAAAAACTTGATGTTATAAATCCATGTGTATGGGACAGGACAAAACCAACTTCCAGATCCTTGTCATAAAGCATGTAGGTGCTGGGAGTATATTTGATGAATACAAAGCAATCCTTATTCTCATATGGAGAGGGGCACATATGTAAGAGGTTCTAGTATGAGGTAGAAGAGAACACAGGGTGTGAGAATCTGTGAGTTATTTACACTAAGGGAGTAAAAGCAATTTTATAGTAGAGTTGAATGAATTTTGACATGCATATTTAAGAGCAAAATACAATCTTAGCAGAAGGAACGAAAGATCATTTTCTGTGTTGGGAACAGCACCCCAGAGTTCCTTCCCTTTCTGTGTATTCCCATTAAAACCCAAACATAGTTAGGCCTGTTTGCAGAGGAAGGGGGAGATGAGTAGATGCGCTATACATGACAATGTACTCATGAGATGGGCAATATCTGGCCTCAGGTGGTGAGGCTGCAAAAATGGGATAAGTAGATGATAGGAGAACATGACTAGAAACCATGCCTGGACCTGAACTGACGTGAAAGAATAACTCTGGAACTTCAAGCTTGGGTAGTTTAGAGACTGATATTGTTGAGGAAGGAGATAAGCTCTGTTCTGGATATATTGTAGGGTTGACATATGAGAAGTGTCTAACAGTAGCTGCAGATAAGGGTTTGAGTGTGCGCAGGAGCAAGAAATGACATCTGTTAATGTTCATGTGCATGCTTGAATTGACTTCAATGGGAAGTTTATTTTCTCACCCGAGAGGAAGTGAAGGAGGTTGGTTCATCTAGCACAGTGGTTCTCAACCTTTCTAATGCCACGGCTCTTTAATACAGTTCCTCATGTTGTGGTGACCACCAACCATAAAATTATTTTCGTTGCTACTTCATAACTGTAATTTTGTTACTGTTATGAATCGTAATGTAAAAATCTGTGTTTTCCGATGGTCTTAGGCAACCCTGTTAGCGATCCATAGGTTGAGAACTACTATTATAGAGCCTAAGACCATCAGAAAACACAGATATTTACATTACGATTCAGAACAGTAGCAAAATTACAGTTATGAAGTAGCAACGAAAATAATTTTATGGTTGGTGGTCACCACAACACGAGGAACTGTATTAAAGGGTCGCAGCATTAGGAAGGTTGAGAACCACTGATAACAGTTCAATAATGTGACTGAAGACCTGGGCCATTTATCTCTGGCAGTTTGGCCTCCCACACCGTGGCCTGATTCAAAGGCTTATCACTACCATCGTTGAAAGACTGATTTCTCATGGCCCTTACATGTGTAAGGGAACTTTCCCAGAAGCCATTAGCAAAACCCTTCTTTTCACATTGGCCAAACTTGGGTGATTTTCCCATTTTGAACCAAGGGTACTCTCATCTCTTGGCAATCAAAGCATCCTTAATGGAAATAAACTTCCAAATCGTGTTATTGATAATTAATAGGAGTCTGAGGGAGTCAGGATTGGGGAATCAAGCACAATGCTTATTGTAGTTATCCTTAATGAATTCTCAAATGTTATTTGAGCATTTGCACTATTCTAGACCCAGTGCTTACATAATTAAAACCTTGTAAGTCAGTGGGCTTCTTAAGGAACAATATAGAAAGAATAGGAGATTGGACAAGAATATTTCCTTCAATTGTACCCAACAGGGATCACCTGAGGGGAAATAGTTGGTAGAAAATTTGATCTGTTCAAGCAAATATAAAAACTCAGCTCATGATGGTGCTTAGGTAAAAAACCAGGAACCTGAATAATTCGAGAATACATGTGAAAACTTAGTGAATGGAAAGTATGAAAAAATAGTCTCATGCTTTTTCAAGTTTCTTACATAAAAACTCATGAAAGGGAATCATGTGTTAAATACTCACCTTTTTATAATTAAATTTTAAACTTCTTAAGATGATGCAGTTTATACACTGTAACACCAAGACACCTTTGAACACAGTTAAGGGGACTCAGTAGCTCTCTTGATGGTTCTGCTTGACAACTGTTAATGCTTACACTATAAATATCCTCAGAGCGCTTCATGGATAGTATTTTTCAATTTTATAACACAATCCTGTGGGAGACTGTCAAAACTTCTTGCTCTTAAAATTTGACTGGAGGAAAACAGCATTTCCATAGGAGAGGCCTATTAGAATCTAAAAAATGGTGCAGCAGTATTTTCTAGGTTACATTCAGGCTTTTAACTTACATATTTTCGCATGCTACTTGATATTACCTTTTTTTTGTTTGTGTGTAGATAAATGCTTTATAAGATCTATAATGAATTCAGAGTCACAGACCTGCATGTGAGGCATTGATCTGTCTGTTGCCATTTCAGGCTAAATAGAGAGTTCCTCTTCCATTTGTCAGAAGCTCATTCTCCCTTTCAACCTGCTCTCTGGCAGCAGGAAAACATCCATCAAAGATGCCAGAACGCCCGGGTCAAGCTTGCAAGTTGTGTGCTCTTAAATTTATTTCTACCTCCAAATCAGACTAGCTTCCCAGAATCCCTTAGTCATACATTCAAGTTCAGAAGTATAATGAGGTCTGGGATGGCCATGATGCCTCCATTCTGAATATAAGTTCTCAGGAATATAGCTCATAGCTGAAGAGGAGGCCGGATGAAAGTGGACGGGAGAGAGAAGGCAGGAAAGAGCCTCTCCCATACTTGTTCATGTTAGCAAGTGTTTATTGGGTACTGGCTGTGTGCCAGGTTTATTAGGGACACGGTGACAAGTGTGGTATTTTCATACATGAAGGTTCAACTATGAAAATTAACTTTTCTTATAGTTGAAATAAAATACAGTCAAATCAGGATTTTTCCTACCCCCTCTTCTCTGAAGTTGACATCTGATGGTGGCTTTGTTTACACAGTGACAGAGTCATGGCCCTGTGGGGGGTCTGGAGCACATTGTTCTCCCTGGTTTTGTTTCTATGCCAGTGTTCACTGGAGCATCTTTTGTCTGGTCCTCCTACTCGTTAGCCCTTTGTGATGGCACCCACTGGGGTGTCCACCTTCCAGGCTGGTCAGTGCCTGGAAGATGTATGCAGCGCAGCCTGTCCAGTGTTCAGCTTTGGCATCCATCCCTACATCTCAAACTTGGGATTCCTTTGGGTCACTGGGCCTGCTCTGTCAGCCAAAGGTCATCTCTACCCCCGAGTCCTTTATCATATCTGCAAAGTCCCTTTTTTCATACAAGGTAATATATTGATAGGTTCCAGGGATTAGGATGGGGATGTTATTCAGCACAAGACAGTTACTTTGATATCTACCAACTAACAATGGAAATTAATAGCCTGCCCTCGTGCCTCTATTTACTTAGAGGAAGTACACTAGGCCATAGCCAGTTTGGCCTACTGGTTAGAGTGTAGGCCTGTGGACTAAAGGGTCTTGGATTTGATTCTGGACAAGGGCATGTACCTCAGTTGCAGGCTCAGTTCCCAGCCCCAGTCGAGGAGTGTGGCAGAGGCAACCAATCCATGTGTTTCTCTCAGATAGATGTTTCTGTCTTTCTCCTTCCTTTCCAATCTCTCTTTAAAAAAATCAATGATAAAAGTATCATCCAGAGAAAAATAGTAAAGAAGTAAAGAAAGTACACTAGGATACTAATGATTAAAAATATTAAAGTACTTAAATTATATTTATAAATGTGTGCTCATCACTCAAAGAAGGGCATTTATAGTATCAAGCCTACTTGATTATCAATGAGATAGTGGTTGCTCCAATGACCTCTACATTGCCTGTTTTGCCAGGGTGTAACTCATTTCTATGCACGGTCTCCAAAATGAGGTGGATGTAGGAAGAACATTTATTTATGTTTTTATGTTTGAAAAATAAATTAAGCTATTTTCATATATCATGGAAGGGTTGACACAAACACACCTGTCCTTAAGGCTAAGTTAGTCACATGTAGCACAGAGCCCACAAGACCTCCTGAGGGCTGAAGCGTTCCACACTGTGGAGGGTGACAGTGGTGCCCCCTTTTGCATGTTGTGATGCACTACAGCTTACTTGTGGCATCACTTTGCAAGTCAGATTTTCAAAAACTAAGTGCGAAGAGCATGAAGAACCTCTACAGTTTTTTTCAGTGATGTTTAAAGCCAAGTAAGGATTAACCCATCCTTTACATACTACATACAAAGGTACATATTTATAAGTGTCTTTTGTAGATCATGGAAAGGCAAATACCCTTGTTTGTCCTAATGAGGTTGGGAGTGGTTGAAATGATGTACTGAAAATAACATGGAAACTGACACGAGTGTATTGCTTTATCAGCAAATATTCCTGGAAGCGGCACAAGAAACATCACTGAAGTTAAGAAGAAACAAGTCTGAGGACAAGAAATACAGTGTGGGAGGTTGACTACTTAGTCTAGGTATCTCTGGGCCACACAGAGCCTCTGGGCAGCAGGTGCGGAGTGTCCAGGCCCCTCAGAGAGCTACTGGCACACAGATTCATGCACAGGGCTACTAGTTAACTATAATCACCATGTTATACATTAGGTCCTCAGGTGTTATTCATCTTACAACTGAATATGTATAACCTTTATCAACCTCTCCCTGTCCCCCCCCCAGCCCCTAACAAACACTTTTTTGTCTCTATAAAAATAAGACCTTTACTAGAGTAGAATAATTTTGTAATGAGATAGGGAATTAACATAAAAGTCTTTTTTTTTTTCTCTTTATACTTGATAGCAGCAAGGTTTGATGGTTTTGCTTCCATTATTTTGTTTGCCAGCAGTTGAACTTGATGATTTTATGCATTATTTTCCTTGCAAAAAAAAAAAAAAATAAAAAAAAAAAGGTTCTAAATTTGTTGACCTTTTCCCTGGTAAGTGGCTATCTATAGTTTTCCTAGTAGATATTTAAAATACAAAAACATAAACTTAATATTGTACAATAAAAGTGATAATTTAAAAATGAATAATTACTTCTTCCAAGAGAAACATGCTGTAGAGAGAGTATTTTGAAAATTTATGATTAAAAAGTTTTCATAGTTATGTGGTTTTGTTACAAAACAATATTTCACACATAATTCACATTGGAAACAAATATGTTTAAAAATATTTTCAAATGATGTATTTTAGCAGAGTTTGAACTGATTTGTTTAAATAAACACAGAAGGAAGAGTCCGTGAGTGACTGTAGTGGGATGGAAACTTGCTGGCTCATTGTGAACACAAGGACCGTCTGCATGGGAGATCGCATTGGGCAATGGTGCCCTGATCTCCTAAAGCAGCTCAGGACAAAGTCTTCCCACTGGCCCTTGGTGACAGCCATGCAATCCAAAGATGCCCATACACGAGTTTCAATCAGATCTTCTGATCATTGTGTCACCAAGATTTTTTGAAAATTAGAGGATATTCAATTATATTGTTTTCACAAAAAATACCTAGAATTTTTATACCAATAGTTTAAAATGCTGCTTTTTATACTTACAGCTTTTATTTTTACCTTCTATTTTTAGCATATTTTAGTAAGTACACACATTATTAAAGTGCTTTATATGATTTACTAGTGGCCCGGTACACAAAATTTGTGCACATTAAAAGGGGGTCCAGAGAATCCAAGATGGCTGCTCAGGTAGGCAACTAGCAGCAGCCGCACACAACAATTTCAATAAAATACAACTAAAATATAAAATGGACATTACCCAGAACTACAGGAAAGTCGACTGACTGGAAATCCTACAACAAGAAGCAAGGAGAAAACCAGAAGGAAGCGCGGGGGAGCTGTAAAAGCCTAAGGTACGGAGACACGCAGCACGCGGAGAGGACGGAGCCGGAGAGGAGGGAGGCCGAGTGCCTGGCTGGCGTTCTCAAGCAGGAAGGAGAGAAAAGCTCCGATTGTGCTGGGCCCAGCTCCAACTGCTCTGAACCCCAATTCTAGGCCAGACCCTGGGGACCTAGGCTCACCCATAGGGAGCTGGGCTGTAAGGCAGAACCCCAGGGAACGGCAAGAGGAGGTCCCGGAGGCGCGCACAGTGCGCGCAGAGAAGGGCTGGCCAGCTGTGCCGTGGGATTGCCCTGATGGGAAGGAGGCAGGGGCTCCAGACTGCTCTGAACGCCACCTCCAACTCCACTTCCAACTGAACTGAACCGCAATACCGGACTCATTGGGGGAGAGCATAGACAGTTTGGCAGCAGGCGAAAATCGAGGGCACCTTTCTCTCAGAGGCGCTTGCAACAAGTACTGAAGGACCCTGAGTCTCAGGAGTCCCATAGGGCGGGGCTGACGGAAGCCAAGGCTGTAGGCTCCACCCTGAAACCCCGCCCCATCAGGAAAGCTGCCTGCGAAAATGCCTAAACCAAATAGATCACAAACGAAAGAAATGGAGGACAAAAAGCGACTGGATATAGAGTTCAAAACCACACTTATAAGGTTTTTCAAGAGTCTCCTAGAAAAGGCCGATAAAATAAATGAGACCTATGAGGATATGAAAAGGGATCAACAAGAAATGATAAGGGTTCAACAAGAAATAAAGAATACATTGTCTGAAATAAAAAATATTTTACAGAGTCCTAAAAACAGAATAGAAGATCGCAAGAATCAAGTCAAAGATTTGGAACATAAAGAGCCAGAAGACACTCCTCTGCAGAAGCTAGAAGGCAAGAGAATCCAGAAAATTGAAGATGATGTAAGAAACCTCTGGGATAACTTCAAACGATCCAACATCAGAATTATGGGGGTCCCAGAAGATGAAAGAGAGCAAGATATCGAAAACGTACAGAAAGAAATAGTGACAGAAAACTTCCCCCACCTGGTGAAAGAATTGGACTTACAAGTCCAGGAAGCACACAGAACTCCAAATAAAAGGAATCCAAAGAGGACCACACCAAGACAAATCATAATTAAGATTCCAAGAGCAAAAGACAAAGAGAGAATATTAAAAGCAGCAAGAGCTAAGCAGGTAGTTACCTATAAAGGAACACCTATACGATTGTCAGCTGATTTCTCAACAGAAACCATGCATGCCAGACGGGAATGGCAAGAAATATTCAAGGTGATGAATAGTAAGAACCTACAGCCAAAGATAATCTATCCAGCAAAGCTATCACTCGGATTCGAAGGTCAGATAAAGAGCTTCACTAATAAAAAAAAAGCTAAAGGAGTTCATCACCACCAAACCAGAATTATATGAATTGTTGAAGGGGGTTCTTTCAGAAGAGAAAGTAAATAAAGATAAAAATTATGAACAACAAATACGTAACTATCAACAAGTGAATCTAAAAACCAAGGAAACTAAAAAAAAAATCTGAGGAACAATATTAACTGTTGAATATAATAGAATCAGAGGTATGGAAGGGGAGTGAACTGATGATTCTTGGGGAAAAGGGGAGAGGGAGATGTGGGAAGAGACTGAACATAAATTGTGCACCTATGGATGAGGACAATGGGGGGTGGGGAAAGGACAGAGGGTGGGGTGAGAAGGGGGGGAAAGTAACATTTGTAATAATATGAACAATAAAAATTTATTTAAAAAAAAAAAAAAAAAAAGGGGGTCCAGAGTCAAATCCCTACCCACCCACATGAACCTCAAAATCCCATGAGACCCAGACCTGGCTGACCCCCGCTATTAGGCTAGATCTAGACCCGGCCAGTCCCACCCTTGTCAAACTCCGCTGGGCAGGGGGCATAGCCTCAGGTCCCCTGGCCAGGCGCTAGGACAGGGGGCATGGCCTGAGGTCCCCTAGATGAGGTGGGAAAGTGCCTTGAGGTTAAGGTGACCAGATGTTCCGCTTTTGGCGGGACAGTCCCGCTTTTTAACAATTTGTCCCACCTCCAGTGGCATTTTAAAAAGTCCAAAAGATTTAAAAGAATATTTCCAAAAGTCGGGACTTTTTTTTTTAAAACGCTGTGGGACGTGGAACAAATTGTTAAAAAGCGGGACTGTACCACCAAAAGCAGGATGTCTGGTCACCTTACTTGAGGTACCCCATCAAGCCCCCGCAGTTGGGGGACAGGAGATCCCCTGCCAAGCCCCATTGGGTAGGGGGGCATGGCCTGAGGTCCCCTGTCACGCCCCACCAGGAGTGGGGGCACAGCTTCAGGTCTCCCAGCTTGGCATCAGTAGGGAGCGCAGCTTCAGGTCCCCCATTAAACCCCATTGGGGGGGAGGCACGGCCTGAGTTCCCCTGACCCAGCATTGTGGTACCCCCTCAAGCCCCACTTGAGGTCCCTTGTCAAGCCCTGTCAAGCAGGGGGTGTGGCCTGAGATCCCCTGGCCTGGTGCTAGGGTGGGGGGAGCAGCCTGAGGTCCCCTAGCCCAGCACCAGGATGAGAAGCGCACCCTGAGGTCCTGCATCAAGCTCCACAGGGCGTGGGGCATGGGGCGTGGCCTCAGGGCATCTGGTCTGGCGCTGGGGCAGGAAGTGAGGCCTGAGGTCCCCGTCAAGCCCTGCCAGGTGGGGGCCATGGCCTGAGGTCCCCCAGCCTGCTTCCAGGATGGGGAACAAGGCCTGAGGTCCTCTGTCAAGCCCCACAGGGCAGCGAGGGCATAGCCTCAGGTCCCTGCTGATTGCTTGTTAAGACTCCTTAAGGGAACTTGGCCTCAGCTGTGGGTGCAGCCATCTTTATGACGGAGTGATGGTCAGTTAACATATTCCCTCTTTATTAGATAGGATACCTAAATATCAATATTGGGGGCTATGAGCTTCTCTCTCTCTCTCTCTCTCTCTCTCTCTCTCTCTCTCTCTCTCTCTTTTTTCTTTTTCTAAACTGAGGTCATATATTATTTTAAAAGGTGGAATTAAAAATGTTCACAGTCCTGGCAACCCAAAGAAGTGAAGTGAACTGATGAAAGCGTCTCAGACCAGAACTGGAACTTAGGTATTTCCTTGTTTGGGCTCTTCCTATCTTATATCCTTTTAACATATTTTTATTACTGAAGGGTATTGAACTAAAACACCTTTACACGGAGAATTGGACCATTAGCAGTAGGTCTCATTCTATTGTGTGTTTGGTTATAATGCACGTGAGTAGAAACTTGAACTTCCAGAGATGCAAATCTCCATGTGAAAAGCTGTGGTTAATCAGATAAAAACCCTTGGTCTCACCCTGAATCTTGCATTTTCCATGAAGAGCTGGGTTTGTTCCCCAATTCCTTGATGGTTGACTTCAAGTTTTGTAATTGTTTTGTTAATGGAAAAGTTTGTTAATTCTGTTTTCTAATTATCTTGTTAATGGCAATCAGCGCGTAGAATGAGGTGCAGCTTGGTTTAATGAGTAAGTGCTGAGAGTCACGTGGTCTGTGGCTCGCTGCTTCCTCTATGTGTAACCTTGAGCGACTTACTTTTCCTCTCGGGGCCTCACTTAGGTAAGACAAAGTTAATTCGGGGATTATATGTCTCATAAGCTTCTTGTGATCAGGAACAGAGTCAATTCATGTAAAAAGCTCTTGGAAAATGTCTGGCAAATAGAACTGAACAATGCGTGTTAACTCTGTGATGAATGGAAATGCAGAGGTTTTTTTTTTTTTTTTTTAATAAATAAATAAACTATAGTCTAAAAAAGTCATTTCAGCTTTTGAGATGATACACGATTGACACAATTTTAGAAAATCGACAGTAAATACATGGAGTGCAATGGAGTTCCTAACTGCAGTTCTTTGCAAGGATTTACTCGCGGCATCTCCTTTATGTCTGGAGAACACTAGGTGGCGCTGTTGGCACAAGATTAAAAAAAAAACAACACTCCACCAGTGTGTTTCCCTTTCCCCTTCCTGTTTTATAACTTTCCAGATAAGTTTTGAATCACGGACCTGTTCAATATTAGTAGTCCGGGCACAGCCAGCGCTGAGTCCTGCAGGAAAGAGGCTGAAGGATTAGCAGGAACGTTAAATGATCATTGCCTGGGACAGAGTAAATCTGGGCTGAAGCTGGCCTTACTTCTCTCTCTGTCTCAGGTGGTTACAGGGGCTTAGGGCTGCTGCACTGCAGCAGATGCAAAGAAGCCTGCTGCAGCTTTGGGCGGCTGTCCTATTTCAGAACACCCTCCCTCCTCCCCCCCCCCCCCCCCCCCCCCTTTCCTCAGCTAATGAGCTAACTACACTTGGGGGCGGGCGGAGATTTTGCTGCAGTCATTTCTGACTGTAAGAGAGGCAAGTGTTTGCCACGCCATTGATGTCCTGACTTTAGAAACTGGCAGTTTAAAAACAAATTTTTTTTTTTACTGTTTTAAGATTTTTACTGGGGCTTCTCTGAGAAAGATAAGAGTAGATTGCTGGAGTCATCACTGTTAAAATGAAGAAGAAAAAAAAAAAAAAGGCAACTGACCCACAGGGACAAAGGCCTAGGGCCTACAGGAAGGCAACTGACTGCTCCCGCTTCTCCTCTGAACTGGATTTTCTTAGTGTTAATTGAGCAGAAAGAGTTCCCATTAGGCAGAGCAGCTCTTCTCTAAATTTGAACATATATCTCTCTAGCTACACACACACACACACACACACACACACACACACACGTTCATTCAACCCACAAATATTGTTTTTGTTGTTGTTAATCCTTGCTGAGGATATTTTTTCCCATTGATTTTGAGAAAGAGAGAGAGAGAGAGAGAGAGAGAGAGAGAGAGAGAGAGAGAGGTGAGAGAGACACATTAGTTGGTTGCCTCTCCCACCCTGGGGTTGGGTGTGCAGGGGATCAAACCTACAACCCAGCCACCTGCCCTTGACCAAGAATTGAACTCACGACCCTTTGGTCTATGGGCCAACACCCTAAGCACTGAGCAAAACTGGCTAGGGCTTGGCTGCTTATTCTTGATTGCTTCTTCATGTGACTGATGGTGCAATACATTTTTATAGAGATAATAGAAAGATAATTTAGTCTTGTCTTTGCTATGCTTAAGCAAAATATTGACAGTTTATAAATTTGCAGCTTCACACTTTTTGGTTATGTCATGTAAATTTCTAAGAATCTCAAAATTGGAAAAATATCAAAAATTTCTTTCAAATATGAGCTGTAAGATTTTTTAAAAATATATATTTTATTGATCTTTTACAGAGAGGAAGAGAGAAAGATAGAGTTAGAAACATCAATGAGAGAGAGAGACATCAATCAGCTGCCTCTTGCACACTCCCTATTGGGGATGTGCCCGCAACCAAGGTACATGCCCTTGACCGGAATCGAACCCGGGTCCCTTCAGTCCCCAAGCTGACGCTCTATCCACTGAGCCAAACCGGTTTTGGCTGCCATTGATGTCTTAACAATGAGTTGTAAGATTTGAAAGGATTTTCCACAGAGAACATTGTTTTGGTTCATTGTCAACCCTGTTTTTTTCCTACTACCAAACACTTCTAAAGCTGGGTGCCAGGGGGCCACATTCTCCTCCCATCTGACTTTTGCCCTCCTAGCTTCATATCATGACATTAGGGCGGGTCAGGCCGGAAGAGGAGAGGCATTTCCTGGAAGGCCTTCCTGTGCCAAGATAGCGAACAGCACAGAGTGACTGCGTGCCACATGGGTAGATCGCACACAGAGAACACTTCCTTGAGTCAACTTCCCCTTAGCCAGCTCTCAGTAATGCTCAGGGCCCCTCCATTGCCTTCTGACAAGAGGAAAAAAGCAGAATGGAAAGAGATAAGAGGTCTTAACTAATTCTGATTAAAGTATTTTTTTCAAACTACAAAAATCGTATGACTATGTCAATACATTACTGTGTAAGTAAGGTGCCTGAACCTCAAGCTTCACGAAGTCCATGGTAAGGCCATCTCTTCTTCACTTGGAAGATATACCTGTCCTACTGTTAGGTCGTTGAAGGAAAAGGAGGTCCAGGAGTGTGGGATTTGTTTGGAAGAATAACCCTATATAATAAAATGTATAATATGCAAATGGTCATTACACCGTGAAGTGTAAGGAGCAATTGTGTAATGACAGGATCACGGATCAGCAGGAGAGTGGAGCAGCGAGCTACAAGCAGGCGGCAGAGAGCTACAGGACGGGGCAGGGCAGCAGGCTATGAGGGGAGGGCGGGACAGAGGAGGGAGCTACAGGAGGGCAGGGCAGTGGGTGGAGAGCTATAGGAGGGCAGCAGCGAGCTACTGGTGCACAGATTTGTGCACAGGATTACTAGTTTAATGAAATCAATTTTCAAAACATACTCAACAGGCTATGTCAGACAGTGTTCTCGTGTAGTCTGTGCTTCAACAACAGGGTCACATGCGACCCTGGGATAAACTTGGCAGCTTTGGGGATGGTGACTTTACTGGATGTGTGGTGGTGGTCATGAGGGGGAAGTAAGGAATAGGTGACTTTACTAAGTTACTAGTCATTTCAATTTTGAAATATTTAAAAACTATGTAAACCCCATTTATAAAGTACTAGAGGCCTGATACATGAAATTCGTGCAAGAACCTTGGCCGCAGCTGCAATGGCAGCTGTCTCTGCCTCGGGCCCCCGCCTGCCACGGCTTTGTCCTGAAGGAAGGATGTCTGGAAGGACGTCTGGTCTAATTAACATATTATGCTTTTATTATTATAGATGCTGATTGCATGTGAACTTTTAGGCTAAACAAGCTTCCAGAAGAATTTCTCCCTTGACTGCTAAATGTAGGGACATCGCCATAGCCTTGTTGCTGTTAGGGCTTCCCCAGTAGGACACTCAGAGAAGTGTATTTAGACTAAAAGTTTCATCCCATAATATCCTGTGCTCCCTTGTGGCACACTCCTGACAACACTGGAGTTGATTGTTTTTCTTCGCAGTTATGGCTAGTCACCTGATCTGTGTGTGTGGATAAGCATTATAGCACTGAGAGTAAGAATGCAGGCTTTGGTGCCAAACTGTGCCTTTTATCTAGACACACCACTCAGTTTCTGGTCGGTTAATGGTTCTGTTTCTTCCTGCTTTGGGTGGCAGGAACTGGCACCGGATGTTAGACTGGTGAGGTTTGTTCGGACTTGGGTTCAGCAAACTCGGGACTTGAGTTGTGGCTAAGAAAGAATTCAGAGTCAAGACTCATAGAGAATTTATATGGAAAATTACAGAGGTAGAAGTAATTTGTAGAAGAAATGGGCTTAGGAAACAAGTTATAGAGCTAAAGGAAGGGCCCGTGGAGCTGGGGATGAGGAAGCTAATTGTAATGCACCTGGGGGAGGGAAAGGCTCGGGTGTGCATTCACAGCGCCCCCTTCTGGAAGGGAGACCATACTGGGTCCTCCCTCCTCAGGGCTTAAAGGGTGGAGATCTTAGGAGAGGTCCCAGGGGAAGGTCTCAATAGACTATTCAGCAGCTTTTCAGGTGTGTTCTATCAGGGTCTAGGTTTCCCTGATGGGTTGGTCAGCCCCAGGGTAGGGGTCATTTATTCAATGCAGCTGGTAGTGGTGTCAGCCATGACTAGTTCTGTTGCTTTTCTGAGCCTGGAGCTGAAATACAACTGAGAACTAGATGTTATCTTTAGGGAGAAAAGTCAGGGGTCCTAACTGCTTGACCAGCAATATGCTAGGGGAGGAAAGGTCACCCTGGGGGCAAAGTCCCACCCTACAATTGTCCTTTGCTAGACACCTGGGGCATTTCACCCTGGTGACCTTCTGTGTCTGGCCCACCGTCCTTGCTCTGCTCATGTCTGTTCAACTGCCTACCACACTCCTGTATAAAATGGGGATCATGAAAGCATATAAATCATGCAGTTGTAATGAGCATTAACTGAATTAATTTTTGGTGTAAGTCAGTGCTTGGCACAGAGTAAGTGAGCAGTACATGTCAGCTACTTGAATGATCTCTCCATTTGCCTCCTATTCAGCCTCGTTCCTCTGCCATCATCCATCCCCTCTGGTAAGACAAGTCATTGGCATTCACGACGCCCCTTCTGGAACCTGTCTGAAGGCCAATGAATCAGGATGGGATGGCCACCAAACCTCTGGAGAGCTATGGTCTAATCCTGTCGTACCTTTAAAGTGTCTTAGGGCAGAAACTTTTCCCTCCAAAAAAAAAAAAAAAAAATCATATAAAATACGGCTGCTCGTGTTGAACCAGAGTGGGGACCCAGAAGCCCCAATACCAGTATATGTCCCCCTTAGATATTATTATCCCTCTTTGCAGGGACCTGGGAACCCTTCCAAATCTTAAACTTTTATAGAACACAGTTTGGAAATTCATCAAATTCTCTTTCCTAAATTTCAAAAGCAAAGACAATTTTTTTTTTTTTTTTTTTTAAATAGAGCCATGCCACCTTGTCATGTTACTGGGGCCAGGTTTACTGAGGGTGACTTACCTATAAACCCACAGAATCATAATCTTTGTGTCAACTAAACTTCTGACCAAACTGTCAAATGGAATGATCAGAGTTTTTTCTCTCCTATTCTGTTATAGAATAGTAAGGAGCTAGGAAAATTCCAGGACAAGTAGAATAGGGAAGCAGAGACAGACAGTTTGTGTCCACCTATTAAATCCTATCTTCTCTAAACCAAGGACACTTGAGAGTAAATGATTTGCACTTCTCCCCAACAAGAGGATAAATAGCTTAAATCACCCTGCTCAGGGAGATAGATAACAAAAATCCAATTAAATGCCACTTGCCAACCATAGCCAAGGAGAAGACAAATTAAGAAAATAAATCTCCTTTTGGCCCATCAGCTTAAAGCTGATGAATATTCTATCGATCTGCCCCCAAGACTTCCCCTAAACACCCAGCCTTTAAAACCCCTGAGAATGAAGGTCCTCGTGTGTGCTCTCCCTCCATGGAGCATGCCTATGCCATTCCCTTCCCCCTGGTCTCCGTCCCCTCCCCCTGCATGTCTCTAACCTCTAAGGCAGTGGTTCTCAATCTTTCTAATGCCGAGACCCTTTAATACAGTTCCTCATGTGGTGAACCCCAACCGTAAAATTATTTTCGTTGCTACTTAGTAACTGTCACAACCCACAGGTTGAGAACTGCTAGCAGGGTCACCTAAGACTATCAGGAAACACAGATATTTACAATACGATTCATTAACAGTAGCAAATTATAGTTATGAAGTATCAATGAAAATAATTGTATGGTTGGGGGTCACCACAACATGAGGAACTATATTAAAGGGTCTCGGCATTAGAAAGGTTGAGAACCACTGCTCTAAGGGGTCCCAATAAGATGTGCAAGTAGGGAAACAATGGGTAGTGGCAACTCAGTGAGCTAGGGCAGCCCAGCCTAAGCTCTGCTGTTGCTTCTTCCACACCCTTGTTTCACTCTCCTAAGTATATTTTTGCTGTGGTCAATAAATTCTTGCTTGCTTTTCTATTTGTTTTCTCTTGATTGAAATATTTCATTCAAGAAGACAAGAATTGAGATCACATCGTCTCTCAGCCGGTAAGTCCACTCACTAGCATATTTTTGGTGAACTCCAAGTCTCCTTGTTTCCTGGGTAACAGCTCTGTTGTAGGCCATGGGAATTGCACCAGGTGTTAGAATCATGGGGTCACATCAGACATGGGTTTAGCAACATAAAAGAGTAACATGCAAAGTGACCATCACTCTAACACACAAAATGGCTGCCCCATGTGGACACAAGATGGCCACCACAAGATGGCCAGCAGGAGAGGGCAGTTGTGGGCAATCAGGCTGGCAGGAGAGTGGTTAGGGGGTGATCAGTCTGGCAGGCAGAAGCAGTTAGGGGCAATCAGGAAGGCAGGCAGGTGAGCAGTTGGGATCCAGCAGTCCTGGATTGCAAGTTGGACATCCCTCAAGGGGTCCCAGATTGAAGAGGGTGCAGGCTGGGCTAAGGGACAACCCCCCAATGCATGAATTTTATGCACTGGGCATCTAGTTTATTTATAAAATCACAGAGGTTGAAGAAGCAATTCATAGAATAAATGGGCTGAGGAAACAAGTGATAGAGACAAAGGAAGGAGTAAGGAAGCTAATGGTAACTTCCTGGGGGAAAGGGAAGATCTGGACGTGCTCTCTGAAGGGAGAGCACACTTTGTCCTCTGTCCTAAGGGTTTTAAGGGTGGAGTGCAGAGGGCCCTCTGGGAAGGCACATGCACATTCTTTTAATTCTTATCAGCTGAGCCCCGGCACTGACAGAGTCCTGTCAATGCTTACATCCCCCCCACCCCCCCCACAATAAGGCAGGGGGTGTTATCAGTCCTGATTAAACTTTTGTCCAGGTTTCTGGAGAGGGCTTTGAGATGTAAATCCAGTCTAGCACTGGGAAAGAGGGAATGTATAGGACCTGGGCCCACCCTTTGATCCTAAGCTTTCCTGGTGAAACCCCTTTGTATTTTGGAGGATAAATAAATGTGCTGTGTTGCCTGTGAGTGTGACTGTCCCTCCATCAGAGTGACAGCCTCCACCCAGCACCCAGCTTTTGGATCTATTTCTGCCTCTGTCTCTTTCTTTCTTTTATTTCTTAATCCCCAGCTCCTCCACTCAGGAATCTGTCCTTCTCCCTATCCGTGTGGGATGCGGAAAAAGGAGAACCACCCCACAACAGTGGAGAATTTAGGGGAGGTCCTGGGGAAGATCCCAATAGCATATTTTGCAGTATTCTAGGTGTGGCCTTTCAGGGTGATGGTCTCCACTGATTATTTGGCTGGCTCCAGTGCAAAGGGTCATTATCCAATGCAGCTGGCTTTCTCTGGGCCTGGAGCTGAAATACAGCTAAGACCTACATATTATCTCTAGGAGGAAAGGTCAAGGGTTCCAAACTGAGTGACCAGCGATAGGCTAGGGGAGTAAGGGCACCCCCACTCTACAGTTGTCCTTTGTTAGGCACCTGGGGCTTTCCACCCTCCTGACCTTCTGTGTCTGGCCCATCGTCCTTCTAGGGTGGATGATGATAGGAAAAAAAAAAATTGAGAGTTGACTCTTTTTATTAGCTTCACTAATATTTATTGAACATTTAGACATTATGCTACTACTAAAAAAACAAAAATACAACCAATAAATTTCAAAATTGAACTGACTTTATTAAGGGCCCATGAATCAGATAGCATCCCATCTAGAAACTAGAAAAGTATTCTGAGGGGTTGAAGGCTTCTATAAGAAGAAGATGGGGCAGGGGAGCTATTGACAGAATAAAAGAGATAATTTGATTTAGGCCAAGAAATCTTTTGTGGGGAAGGAACCAGCAAGTGTTTTGTCCTGTGGATTGCCTCTTCTTTTCCCGAAGGATGGACAGGGTCCAAGTGACACATTATCTCACTGGTGTTGACCAGAAATTTCCAGACTGGTTGATCAAGATTACATTTCTGGGAAAAGTCAAACCTGCCGTTAGATCAGGTGAGAAGTTAAGATTTGGCATCATGGCATCAAGAGATGCCATTTTGGGCTAATGATTAGATCAACATGAGATAGAATAACAAGAGAAAATGAATAGTCGAATCTAATTACATGCATATGTCTGGGGACCCCATGTATAGGAGAAGCTCAGAGACAGAAAGTTAAGATGAGGTGTATACAGTGTTCTGAGCTAAGGATGAGGTAAGGTGCCTTGGAGCTTTGGAGGGCAGGAGGTCACTGTAGGATGATGAGAAGAGCAGATATTCAGTAATTAGATGCTTGGCCTGCCCTTGAGATAGGTCACAGAATATTATCTCTGGTAATAACTCTAATTAGGACAAGGTCCCCAATTTAAATTCTTTGAGAGGTAAATGTTTCTCAAGAGCCTGGGAGTTTCAACTGTTTTCAATTCAAAATAATCCACATGCCCAAGTGGCACCTCCAAGGGAGGCCTGTTCTGAATCCCTTCAGAAATCTAATATAGTTCTTTTTCAACTTTCCCGAAGATTGGTTCTCTGACGAGGCTTTTACAGATGACAAACTCTAGTCTCTGAAGATTAGTTCAAGGCCAAAGAGCAAATAAGAGAAATGAGCAGGATTTCAACCAGTTCATCTGGCTGCATGCCCATCCTCAGCCCACCCCCTCCCCAGGTGAGAGGCCTTTAACCCCCTGCCCCACCTCACAGTTTCCGGGTAGAAAATATTCTTGGTGGCTCCTAAATCAGCATTTTCTTCCCATGCTTTTGATACCAAAAAAACCGTGGACGTTTGTTTTTGTCTGAGTTCTTGTCTGAGAAATTGAAGAATGATGTCTCAGACAAAAATGATTAACAGAACCAAAGTTTATTGGGGGAAGTCCGTCCTGGAAAAGGTGCAGCTGGGGTTCCAGGAGCGGGCCAGTGTCCGGAGAGTCCTTTACAACTGACCGTCGGGAGGAGTTTAGTATCCAAGCTCATTAAAGTCTGATGGTCCACATGTGGCGGCCGACATGGCCATAAGCCACGTGGGAGCAGGGATGTGCTCCCCACCATAGGAATGGACATCGGGAACATCATGCCCGCAGGGGAGAAGGGCGAGAGTGAAAGGAAGCACACCCTTTTAATTTAGGGAGAGGGTACAGTCTTGCTAGCTCCTGATTAGTTCTTTCAAAGAATTCTGCCTTAATAACATCCTTGGGATTGGTTACATGCCTCACTGTCTTGTGATTGGTTTTCTGCAAGCTGCCTGTCTTAGCAACAGCTATACATTTTAAAGTTTGTTCTTCCAAATGTACCCTTCCTTCCCCACCCAGCTGGGTTGTCCTAGTAATTTTTTCCAACTGGGTTTTCAGGTTCTATTTCCTCTCTCAACCCACCCCTAAAGTCCTGACTACCTCACTTCCCTCTGTCTCCTCACTTTGACTTGGCTTCTTCTGCCTTTGGGAGCCTAGCCCTGTCTGATCCCCAGCATGGCAGGCCTCCTGGTGTTTTTCAACAATCACATACACCTGGATTCACAGGCAGTTAGCCAGGTGGTGGATGGTCAAGCAACATAAACCCCTTTGTTAGTAGAGGAAAAGAGCCTTATTGCTTATGAGCGGTGCAGTAAGGGAGACCAGTACTTTGTATCAGCTCTCTCCAGTCCTGCGGAGGTTAGGTAAAACATGAAGAGGAGTGGGGAGACCTGGATTTGAATTCTGCCTTTTAAAAACTTGTGACCCTTGGGAAACTTAACCTCTCCAGGTTCTGGCTTCTTAACAATAAAATGAAATATTTTGCCTCATGCCTGAAGTGGGTTTGTGTTACCACTAGGGGGCAGGCAAATACAACCCCTGAGGTGCTTACATATTTGTCCCTCAGGCATTAACAATAAAAAGTTTTAATGTAAATAAATTGTAAAAATAAAAAAATAAAATAAAAAAAGGTTTCTGTCAGGGTCGTTGAGGACTCTGAACTCTGCGTCACACACTTCATGTTATTTGGATTCAATTGCCTGTACTGTATATCACAGTAAGTTCTAGTGTTTACTGAGTGCTTACTATGTGCGAGGCACTGTGATGAACATGTGACCTTTAAGTTGCTTTTTAAAGTGGGCATTATACACGCCTTCTCCAAAGGACCTGAAACTCAGCAAGGTTAGACACCTTGCCCAAGATCACGCAGCTGGCAGCTGGCAGCTGGCAAAGCTAGGATTCAATATAGGTCTGAAAACCCTAAAGCCAGATCCTTTTATTTCATGCTGTTCCCATAGCTCCCTCTTCTCCCAGCCTCAAGAGTGTGTGCAGAGGGCCCACTCCTCACCGAGGGTGCCCACTCCTCCAGAGGCAGAGCCGTGGACACACATTTCTCTCTGTATGAGTGATTCTGACCTCATTGAATTATGGAAATCCCTAGTATACAAGAGATTAAGTCATGGCACTATTTCTGGAATATTACTGTATTCACCTGCTCTGTCTTCATGCATCCCAGGTAGCTCTGAGGCCCACACCACATTCTCACACAGGCTACTGCTTCTCCAGCTCTTGTCCTGTTCTCTCTCCACATGGTGCCCTAGTGAGAGCTGAGCCTAGCTGCAAATGCCCAGAGGAGGATTCATCACAAATTCTCCCATCTAACCTTCCCTGTTTTACACCCGCCCTGCTCCCAGATCACCATAGCTAGGGTTTTGCATGGGCTTGCTATTTCCAAGCATGAAAATCAATATATGTCTCCTAATGCTATCCAGCATTTGAAATACCCTTCTCTCTTACTAACCACATATAGGTTACTTTTCATTTTTAATGTCAAGTTCAAAATATCTCCTCCAAAATGTTTGCCTTAAATATCACTATTCAACTCTGAACATGCCTTTGCTTAGCTTATATGTTCTAGTTTATTAACAAGCTTACTACTCAAAATGGCCCCAAGCCATATTCTTGGTTGGCTCTGGTGTTGATATTGACAATATTGAGCAACTGGATGGGCACACCGTTTGAGAAATTACTTATTCGAGGGAATGTTCTATTGTTGTTCTTGACTTTTTCTTGAGACTTCTTCCTCATTTCCTGGTTGAGACCCAGGGCTGTTACTCTGTTTACAAATATCAATTATCTGAGCAAAAGGACAAGTGAATAGGGGGTTCAGTAACATTTACAGCATGTGTTTACAGTGTGTGTGTGTGTGTGTGTGTGTGTGTGTGTGTGTGTAATGCATTTGAAATATGACTTTAAGTTTATAGTAAAGCCCAATGAACATGTGATATTTTAAGCCTTGGTTTTGTTATTTGTATAATGGTAATGATTATAGGAATGATGATGATACATGTCAACCACCCCAACACTGTCAATTGCTCATCACTGCCAAGTCCATGGCTGCTGTAGGAAGGTATTTACCTAATCCAACAGTCAGCCTCAGGTATTTTTTATTCTTCTAGGTTAAGAGAGTTATGGTTTTTTTCTTTTCTAAACTTTTAGTCTATCATAGACTTCCCAACAATAGAAAAAGAACCAAAACACCCATACATTTCTTTCATGACAATTGCCCCTTTTCCAGGTTCTCTATTGGAAGGCAGCAGTGTTTTAGAGAACAGGTGGGCCAGTGGGAAGTCTATACCAAATCAGTACTGCCTGTAAGGTTGCTGGGGCATTACCTCAGTGATCCTGGGAAATAAAATGCTTCCTGTAGAGGAATAAATTGTACTTACCTGGCTTGGGGCCAGTTCCAAAACAAAGGCCATGTCACTGGGTATAGTACTATTACTAAACTAAGTGATGCAGAATGCCAGAAAGTGCTAAAAATAGATATGGTGATTAGATGCCCATGTGTTTATCAGAGACTCCAAAGCAGAGAAAACACTGTTGGACATTCTGTGATCACTATAGAAATAGTATCAAAATAAAACAAAATTTCAAAGCTGTAATTTATCATGAGGAGTCTCTAAACTGAAAAATGAATAAGGAAAAGAGACTGAACTTCAAAAAGAAATCCTAATATAAAAAGCATTGTCTGCTCTGAAAATATCAAATAAGCAATTATTTCATAGATTTTTTCTTGGGAAGCAACACTTTTTAAGAATGGGCACATGAACGTATGAATAGATATAATAAAATGTAGAAAGAATAAAAAGGTGAAAATTTTGCTTCAAGTTATCCATTACTCAAAAAGAAATGAAGTTTCTTTACAATTATTTTGTAACATAGGCTGGAGCATATCTTTCAGGTGGTGGACCCAACGTTTTAAATGCCCCCAAACTTCCTCTTTTCCCCTAATAGTATTTTTATCATATAATTGTGGCAATGTGTAACTACAAGACCACAATGAGTTTAATAGTACTTAAAGTCATTGGCATGTCATAAATCAGAGCAGCACATATAAATGAAACAGATTAAAAATAATAGAAGCCATATGTACAAAAACCTTATGCCATCTACAGACAATGTTTGAGGATATATGTTTTGAAACTATAAATTCCTCATTTCTCTTTTAATTAGCTCTTTAAATCTCTGGGTGATCCAGGGCCCACCTATTTGGGATTACTACATTATAGAGGAAAAGAAGAAATAATATATGATTTACTAACCTCTCCCTGAGATGCACTGTCCAGAGTCTCCTGGATGAAATGTATTCTCTCCTACTTATGTTGATGTTGACCACTATTTACATCTGGTGGAGCTGAACTTGCCTCCTGTGGTTCTTGGCAGTCTTAATGTGTATCTCAACAATACAACGTGATGCTAGAAAAAGAGAACCAGGGGAGAGCAACCAGTTTTTAGGGCTGGATTGGGACTTGGGGTTAATCATTTTGTCTCCCTTTTTATGTGCAACATAAAGTCTTCAGTGCTCCTGTAATTAACCCAACTCAAAGGGGACTGAGAGGAATAAAGTTAATAAGAAGCAACAATCTGAAAGCTCTGGCTGAGAGGTATTATTCAAGCCATTAGAGAAAACTGTCCAATTATGGATAAAGAAGTAGAACTGATGTAAACTTGTGTTTTTTCCCCCCATTTACACAATTTAATCATAAGAGGGCCAGTACATAAAATTTTCTTACATATATAATACTTTATTTTTTTGTTAGTAGGCAGAAATAAAGACACCCAGCCTGCAAGAGAAAGTTGGGACTGAATTAGCTATTCCATTTGTTTTTCTTTCCAGTAGCTAGCCTGACCTGTAATTCAGCTTCAGGCTTTGGCTGAGCCCCTCCTTCCTGTCCTCCCCCATTCTCCCCACCCCACCTCAGCGCCATGCAATACCCAAGACTCAGTGGAGCGTAAAGATTCTTTGAAGGCTGTTTAGATGAATGCATAATAACTTTTCATACATTCAAAATACCGCTTATTCCTTGAACTCACAAGGGAGAAACTCTAATCATGGCAACATTAAGTACAGTAATGAACCACAGGGTAGTAGAGGGGCCCTGGGGTAAACAGTTGCTGTACTATTGATTTATTTATTTGATTTCCTTGTAAAGTGTCCATGACCCGAACCATTGCAGCAGAATACAAATACAAGTTTCCATCCAAACCAAACATTCTTTCTTGAAAAGAATCTGAGTGTTGTCCGAAAAGCAAAAAGGAAGGCTGGTGAGTGTCTTGGGCCTTTGAAATCAGTGTTTGCGGTTTGATCATGTTTGTGAGGAGGAATTCTCTGGAGAGGGTGCCACAACTTCTTCTGAGACACCACAAATATGGTTCTGTTTCCAGAAACTTCCATTTAGAGTTCAGAATGCCTGGCATTCTGTTGTCTATTATTATGACATGAAGATATTCAGATATGATTGTTGTCCTCAGAGAAATATATAATGTTTACAACATTCATATAATTCCTTATAGTTCACAGAAAACTATATCAAATACAAACTTAAATATTTCAGTGGTCAGGCAGATAATGTCAATGGGTGGTGCTGCCTGGTATAAGACTGTAGGGTATGGTGGGGACTGTGGTCAACTGGGACATGCATTACCCATTTAAATCCAAATTCATATATATTAAAAAAACAACAACCCTGTTCTTCCATTTAAATGAAATATACACTGAGTGGCCAGATTATTATGATCTATGAATGCATAATAATATGGCCACTCAGTGCACAAATTCATGCACCCGATTATTATTATTCATAATAATCTGGCCACCTTTGAAGGAATTCATGCACCAGGAGGTCTGGTGCATGAATTATATTAGAGGCCTGTTGCATGAATTCATGCATAGGTGGGGTCCGGCCAGCATGGCCAGTAGGAGGGGACATGGGCAGTTAGCCAGCCTGCCTGCTGGTCGAACTCCTGGTTGAGGGGGTAATTTGCATATTAGCCATTTATTATATAGGATATACACTGAGTGGCCAGATTATTACGTGTTCAGAGATCATAATAATCTGGCTACTCAGTGTATGTGTGGGCTACATTTACCCTATTGACTCTTTTTCATATACACACAGACTTATTTAAACTTCTAGCAACTATTTGAAGTTGACTTTATTGACACCATTTTGAAAATAAGAAGACAAAGGCTCTGTGAAGTAAAAGTTTTGAGCAAGATAAATTAGCTAGCTATTATAGTAATTGGAAATGCAAGAATGAGTAATTAAAGTTCTATGGACCCCAATCCAGTTATTTTGATAGAAAACTAGTGGGGTAGGAAGATACAGGAAATTGTTCATTTTGGGGGCATTTATTCACTCTCCTCATATCTGACTCATCATCCAAGGGCTCCTCCACTGATTCTGATTGATGCTTTCTCCATATTACATGCATGTAATATCCAACAGTCAAAATGTTTCTAACATGCCAGAGGTCTCTGTTTTGCTATAAATGCATTAATTTGCTTTCCAAAGAAAATAAGTTGCCAAGGAGAATAGCTTGATGCAAATAGGAGCTGCTGCCTTCTGAGCTGGCTGGTGTATTCAGGTGACATCAACACAGAGCTGCAGGCCACACTAGGACTGTCTGTGTAGGATGCTTCAGAGCTTGGGTACAAATTAGAGTCCTGAAGTGCTATCTTTAGGCCACATTCAAGTGGCAAAATATGGGCTTCAGAATCAGGAGTTGAGTACAAAACATCTTGTGCTGGGTGATCTTGAGCAATCCAATTAAATGTTCCAGTATCAATTTTGTTTTTTGAAAATAGAGAAAAAATTAAAATGGGGCTAAATAAATAAGTTTATTTGAACCAGGTAGTGAGGGCAGCTGTTACTGAATAGAAGGTGCTTAATAAATGCTGGTTCTCCTCTCTCCCTCTTTCTATTCCCTCTTTCTATTCCCTGGATTCATGCCCAGGAGAGGAGGTTTTATGCCCAGCAGAGGATGTCCTTTGAGAACTGGAAGACCCCAATCCTCATTGTCAGAACCAATACAGTGTTGACAGGGACAAAAATCTGCCTCAGGATGCTCCAAACACTTTGTCATTCTTAAGTGACAGTGAACAAATAAGTGTGAAAAACAAAGAGAAACTTCTGGAAACTCCTAGCATAAAAGCTTTGGAAGGGTCATTATAGATGAACATAATTTTTATTACATGTTCTAATTTTGTCCTGTGAGATACTTATTTGGATTTCATTGTGCCCATTGTGTGGCTTTGTTCAGAGGCTGTGAGTTTAATTATTTAGTTGTTTATGAGTGCATCTGGGGATAAGTGCCACAGTTTTATTTTGGTGAGAAATTTATGGTCAGTGAATTTTAGTAACTAATGATTAAATTATTTTTCCTCCATAAATGCCTCTGCAATTTGTGATTTCCATAATAATTTATAATACCTTAAGAAAGGTTCTTTATTTGAAAAATCCAATGCTAATGGAATCAGAAAAGGGAGATTTTAAATTGCTTTAATTAACTTTGTTAATTAATACTCAGCATGTTTAAGATATTGAGTTGGCTTTGGTTGGCTTGATGAGAATTTAGTTGCCTAAAATCTGTCTAATAAATGAATGTACTTTGTAAAGGAAATTCTAATTCTTTTGTCAAGTAAATGGCAGGAATAAAAGGATTTCCTCTTTTGTAATCTTTGATTCCTGGTATATACTTGAAATACCCCTGAAATTTGCCAAAAAAAAGAAAGAAATTAATACATGCAAATAAATGCAGACGTTGGTTTTTCAAAAAAGAAAGCCTTAAAGCCACTTTGTGTTATGATTTCAAGGAATTAGGGCAGCTTATGACAGTTTATGTGTTTTAGATATTTTTTAAACAAAATTAACATAAGCAAAAAAACTTTAAATAAACTCTATTCTCCACAAATCACTGCACTGGGGCAAAGAAAGTTGAATAAGAATAATCTAATAACATAATCCATGCTCCTGTGGAGCTCACGGTTGAGTGAAGATGGAAGACACACAATTATTCAAATGAGGAGTCAGGAAGAGTTTGGAGAGGAAGGAAATGCTGCATGTGGGCAGTGTGCAGACTGTTTCCTTGAGGATAGTGAGTACTTTATTTTTGGATCCTCCTAGGCTTAGCATATGGTTTCTCACTGGAAAACACAAAGATTCATTATTAATTTATCTTTTTTCCTCACACTCACATCCATTTCATCTACAGTTTCCATCAGTGCTACATGCAAAATATGTATTAAATCAGGACTCATCTTACTGCTTTTACCAATACCACCTAGTTCAAGCCCCTGCCCAGATTTCCTATTTCTAACTCATTCTCTCCAGTCAATTTACATCTAGTAGCAGAGTGTTTCTGTTAGCAGCAGTGTTAGACCTCACTTCTTGAGTTTGGTTAAGAAAGAATTCAGAGCCAAGAAGTCTAATGAAAGAAGTTTAATTAGAACAGGGGTGGGGAACCTTGTTTCTTTCCAGGGCTATTTGGATATTTATAACATCATTCACAGGCCATACAAGATTACCAACTTAAAAATTAGCCTGCTATATTTGGTCAAACATTTTACGAACTCACCTCTAATGCCTTGGCAAGGCCAGACCAAATGATTTTGTGGCTTTCTATGGCCTGTGGGCTGGATGTTCCCACCCCTGATTTAGAAAGTCATAGGTAGACATGAGCCAGGCTGGGCTGCATGGACTCAGAAAACAAGTTACAGAGGTGAAAGAAGGGCCCTTGGCATTTGAAAGAAGTAAAGCAAAGGCACACACCTGAGGGAAGAAAAGGGTGGGGAAGGCATGGGGTTACTCCAAAGAGAGAGGAGCATGCACAAGATCCCTTGCCATAAGGGTTTTTTATCTGTTTTCTAAAGGCAGGCAAATTAGGGGAGGTCTCATGATAGAACCTCAGTAAAAGAGTCATCAGCTTTTCAGGTGTGTCTTTTCAGGCTTGTGTTCTCTACTAATTGGTCGGTGCTAGGATAGGGGGTCATTATTATCGAATCTGGTCTTGAGGTCAGCCATGGCATTGTTTCATCTGGCTTTGCTGCTTTTCTGGGCCTGGAGCTGAAATAGAACTTGAGGCCTAGATGTTACCTCTAGTTTGACCAAAACTCTGTCCCTAAGATTATTTGATGCAGGTCAGAGCTTCATTTCCTGAGGGCTTAAAGCTGAAGAAAGTGCTGAGCAAGGGCTTGTATGGGAATCATATGAGGCTATTCTCCAGCCCTCTTGCTTCTCCTCTAAGGTGTTCTGTATCAAATTATTAACAACATGCTGGGAGAGGAAAGGTCGCCCTGGGACCCAGGACCTAGCCCATAATAGTTGTTTTCTGTAGCTTTGCCTCTTGTTGGGACTCTGCCTCCTCCCATCCCCTCTTGGTCCCTTGGTGACAGTCCATACATACCTGGCCTATCATTCATGCTCTGCTTATGCCTGACTAACTGCCTAGCCTGTCATTTCCTCCTCTCCTCCAGTGACATGGGCCTTCCTGTTTCTCCAACATGCTTGCTTTTATTCCTGAAGCAGGGCCTTTGCCCTTGTTCCCTCTGCTGAAATAATTTCCCTCCACATATTCTCAGGCCTCATTAACAACTCCATCCAGGTCTCTGCTCAAATGTTACCTCCTTGGAGAGACTTTCTTGACAATTCTATTGAAAACAACCTGCTCCTGTGCCCTACCAACCTGATGTTCTTTAAAATCATAATATCTGCATCATCAGGGTTCAAACAGAGAAATTATAACTTAGAAAGTAGACATTAATATCTCCATTCTAGATATAAGGAAACTGGAGCTTGGGAAGGTCAATACCCCTGTGAGGTCACTTTGTAGATAATAGAGCCATATGGGATTTGAACCCAGTTGTCCCTGAGGGCAAAGCCTGTTCTACTAGACTTTATATGTAGGCAATTATGATATAAATGTTGTACTAATTGAAATCTTTGTTATCCTTTTGAGAAGCAGGAATCAGCCACCAGCTTCTGGGTCTGCTCTTCTACTGTGTGAAGCAGGGTGAGAATGGAGTAGAACCTGATGTCACAGTATTTAGCTGAAGCTAATGTAATAAAAGCCAAGTGGAGGTGGCAAAATCCAGAAGGGGAAATAATGTAACACATGTGATCAAATGAAATGAATAAAAATGGTTCAAGGGATCGGTTCCTTTGTAGGAATTAACAATTTGAACTGGGAGAAAGAAAATGTGGGTTTTAGGGCAAATCAAAGAAAAGGTTCCAGCCAGAAAAGAGTAGAGACTTGGAAATGGGTAGAAAGTGCTCATCTTCAATAATCTCCTTCTTCTTCTTCTGCCTTCTTCTTCTTCTTCTTCTTCTTCTTCTTCTTCTTCTTCTTCTTCTTCTTCTTCTTCTTCTTCTTCTTCTTCTTCTTCTTCTTCTTAGGTATACAACTGAACTACATTCCCCAGATGCTTTGCAGTTAATTTGGAGCCATTTGAGCAAGGTCTAATAGAATATGGGTGGAAGGGACCTCTGCCACTTTCTGGCCTGCCCCATAAAAAGCTCTTCTTTCTGACCCCTTTTTTGTTTTGGCACTTTGGCAGTTTGTGGCACTTCAAAACTAATGCAGTCTGGGTGCCTGGGTCCCCCTATTATCCATTGCTCCTTGCTCCCCAATCCTCACCCTGTCTTGTGACTCATGTTGAACTGTGTGAGAGAAATAAACCTTTGTGTTGTCAATAAGAATTTCAGCTCTTGGTTACATAAGACAAGGTTACTTATCCTCTAAGAAAAGCAAGCACCGTGGCTCAAGTTAAATTCTGCTCCAAGTGTCAGTGCTGCTGCTGGTGTTTCACCAGAACCCAAGGGTGTTTAAATTGTTAATGATAATCAAAACCTGGACACCAGAGCAAGAGTTGAAGCACAAGCTCCCTGAATACAGGTCAAAGCAGAGCTCATATTCAGTGTTTGGGTCTGTTTGAATCCTTGAAGTAATGGTACACCCTGGATGGGGAGAGAGGATTGAAATTCTGAGGAGGCTGGTGTTGACTAGAGAAGAGATAAAAGAACTGAGGCGGCAAATCACATGACACAAGATTTCACAAGTTGTGTAAACTGTTCTGGTGGGTCAAGCGTTGGTGAGACAGAAAACATGGAACTTCATGGTTTGGAAAAGAACTGCCACGATAAATGTGGGGCATCATATGAGGGGATCCTGAGAGGCAAGCACAGATGATGTAAGAGTTAAATTGTGAGACGGAAATCAGAAGGAAGCAGGGGGTGAGGAGAAAAGAATAGACAAAAGATGCTTTGAGGGGAAAAAGAACAACTGAAGTTGGTGACAATAAACATTAAGGCTGGGATGAAGATGAGTCAAAGATAACTCAGAAGTTTCAAGGCTTCAAGTCCTGGGAAGAGAAATGGCAGCACCTTGGGCAGGGACAGCAAGCATTTTGGGAGAGGGAAGCTCTTTGATGGGAAAGGGATGAATTTCCTGTGGATGGGTTGTGTTGCAGTGACTTGAAACATCCAGGAAGGTTCAGTGAGCAGTTGATAAAACACTTTCTAATCAAGGCGACTTTCCTTTTTTCTTTCAAGTACTGTAAAAATTAGGCTTCTGATTATTAGAGGGTTTTTTTTTTTTTTCCTTCAAAACTGAAATCAAACGAATACTTTCCAAACACTTGACAGACATAAGACTGTGGAGATGCTTAATACCATTTTGTTGTTATCTCTCGTTCTATTTCCCTTCCCACCACAATAATTAAGGAGCCTACCCTTTGTGTACAGCGCTAATGCATTTATAAAGCCTAGCCCTGCTGCTCTTTCATGCCCTTGCTGGTCGCAATTTATTTTCCGACTCGGCCTTTCTGACTTGGCCTCTGCATGTGTCAGATTGTCTTATACACGTCCTTGATCTCTTGCCCTGCTAACATTTTGCATATGATTGCATTTCAGAGTTTGGAATTTTCAATCATGTAGTCAACAGTGATACTGCATTCATTTGAAATTCAAGAGATTGAAAACGATGTCAACTTGGAGCTGGAGACTGAACTTCTGTAGGAGGCAGAGCACCTTAAAAGCCTGCATTTCAGCCAGATGATTTGTAAGTGGCCTTTGTAACTGGTATTTAGGAAGAGAAATTACTAATTTGGAAGTGACATCTTTGTTGGTGCACCACTACCGGTCAGTTTCTCATCCCCTTCTGAGAACTAAAGCTAAAGAATGTTAAGAACTGTTTGGACCAGAAAAACCTGGAGGTTTAGGTCTCTACTGGATCCATGGGCAGTGCCAGGAGAAATCAGCCCTGAGGATCCAGGCAGTAATTTTTTAATTTCTCTGCACATAGCATGAATATTTGGAAGCAGCTTCCTCTTTTTTCTGATCCCGTCATACCACCAACCTCACTGGCCTCACTGCTCAGTGTTTACTTCAGTGCATTTCACATATACAATGTAAATCCAGCCATACCATCTGTCAGTGTGGTGATGGCCAGGGAGGTGAGGAAATGTCTCTTTGATGTGTCTATTTGATGTGCTTATTCAAATGCGCCCTCAGCCCATAGATGCTTGTGGAATGACCTCCCTGTCACCAGGCCTGGGCTCCCTGCTTCTGCATGAGGGGGTGGGGGGGTGGGGGGGCAGAAGTGTGTTCTTCCTCCCCCATGTTCCCATTTCAAATCTTATCAAAGAAAACATAGAGATAAAGCTTCCCCCCCTACCCCCCCCTTTTTTCTCACTTCTTAGGCCAACTCTGCCAAGTGGCAATCTTAGTGCCCTGGATTGTATGCTTTAAAAACAGGGATAAAATGATAATTAGTGTTAAAGAGCATAGGGTGAAATAATATATGTCTGCAATGTGAGCTGAGCTGTGCACAAGCAGATGCACAATAAGGGTTTCAGGTTATCTCAGTGGACAGAGGGCATATTAGAATAAGTAGAGAACGCTTCTTCTTCAAATATACCTACCTAGGGTGCATTTCTTCCACCTCCATGGCAAGCAGTGATAGTGGACACAGCTAGAAATGCAGTGTGTAAGGTCAGCATAGAGGGGAGAAACCCGCATCTTGTGTGATTGATTAGAATAAGACAAGAGAATCATTGTTCAGTTTGAAGTTTTCATATTCAGATCAGAAGCTGAATATGAAAACCAGACCAGATTCAACATTTCCAAGTTATGTAGACTTAGAATTAAATTAGGCTTCTTTATCCTGGAGGTTAAGTAAGATTAGAAAACCATGTTTGAATTGTTCATGTTTAGATGAGAAGAGATTGTAATACTCATCAATTAGCTCAAAGTCCTCATTTTGTGAAGGAAAGTTCGAGGCTGAGAGAAATGACAATTGTCCATGGTCAGGGTGGTGCAGTAGCAAGAATGTAGTCTTTATACACACACAAGAGTCTATGTTTTTATTATTATTATTTATTTCAGAGAAGAAGGGAGAGGGAGAAAGAGATAGAAACATTAATGATGAGGGAGAATCATTGATTGGCTGCTTCCTGCACTCCCCACACTGGGATGGAGCCCATGACCCGGGCATGTGCCCTGAATGGGAATCGAACCATGACCTTCTGGTTCATAGGTTGATGCTCATCCACTGAGCCACACAGCTGGGCTAAGTTTGAGTTCTTGATTTGCCATTTGACCTTCAGCAAGTTTCTTAACTTACCTTTGCCTTGGTTTTTTGATTTGCAAAATTATAATGTTAATGCCTGTTATTGAAGTTTATTGTAGACAGTAAAATCTCTAAAACAGTGCCAAATGTGTAGTAGGTACTGAACAAGTAAGGGCTTCTCATCCTATATAATAAAAGGTTAATATACAAATGGTCGTCATGACCTTACACCATAATGTCTGATCAGCAAGAGGTTGTGTCTGCGGCAGGTGGGTGTGTGGGTAGATAGGGACTTGACACTGCATCCCCTAGGGCACCGGCACAGACTTGATCAGGAGGTGCATCAGGGAAGTCCTGTGGCAGTGACCGCAGGGCAGGACTCTGGGACTCGGAGCCATCCTGTGGCATGCTGGCTCTGAGGGGTGGAACTTGGGGCAGTCATGCGCTGCAGGTGGGGTCCTGGATCTCATGCAATTTCGAATGCTGGGTCACTAGTATTATTATATATATGCTTAGAGAAGACAGAGTTAAAAACAGAATCTATATCTATCTAAGATACAGGTTTTGTTGTTCTACCTCTTACAGCTCCTAAATCAAGTTGATATTAATTAAAGTGAGCACTTACAGAGAGTTTATAAACACTTTCACATCTGCTACTCATGACAAGAAGGAGGGGCCCATATTATAATTCAGCTGTAATAATAGAGGACATTGATTTGAGAGATGAAGTGACTTGCTCAATAACGTTAATAAGGAACAGAGGTAGGACTGAATCTGAACTCAAGGTTCCTCCTGTTCCAAAGTACTCCAGTTTTATTTCTTTACCAGAGGCCCAGTGCATAAATTCGTGCATGGGTGGGGTCCCTTGGCCTGGCCAGTGATCTGGACCTGCCGGGGGGCGGGGGGGGTGGGGGGGTGGGGTGGGGAGAAGGGACTGTGGGAGGTTGGCTGGCTATGGGAGCACACTGACCACCAGCAGGCAGCTCCTGCATAAAGCGTCTTCTCCCTGGTGATCAGTGCACATCATAGCGACTGGTCGACTGGTTTTGGTCATTTGGTTGTAATGGCTGCTTAGGCTTTTATACATATAGACTAAAGGCCTGCTGCATGAAATTTGTGCATGGGGGGGGGGGGTTCCTTCAGCCTGGCCTGCACCCTCTCTAATCTGGGACCACTTGGGGGACATCCCTCTCACAATACGGGACTGCTGGCTCCTAACCGCTCACCTGCCTGCCTGCCTGATCACCCCTAACCAATCTGCCTGCTGGCCTGATCATTCCTAACCATCTCTGCCTGCCTACCTAATTGCCACTAACTACCCTCCCCTGCTGGCCTAGTTGCCCCTAACTGCCTCTGCCTCAGCCCCACCACTTTGGCTTTGTCGGGAGGGACATCCAGTCTAATTAGCATATTACCCTTTTAGTAGTATAAATGGTTACTGAGCAGTGCATTCTGGGCAACACGGGAAAGTGGCCCTATGACTCAGAGACCAGGGACTTGGCAGGAAGCTGGGTGGTCCAGTCTCACTCAGCAGAGGACGGACCTTCACTCATGGGCAAGTCCTGCACTGTGTTTAGGCCTGAGGAACCTCCCTCCTCCAGGCACCACTTGCTCCATGGCCTCCCGCACACACCCCGACCCAGGTTCAAACCTGCAACCTTTCAAAGTACAGGACGAAGCTCCAACCAATAGAGCCACCCAGCCAGGGCAGTTATTCTTGGCTTTTATTTTCTGTTCTTTTACTTTTTAATTATATTTTCTTTTTTTACTCTTTTTATCAAATATTTATTGTTGAATGGTTTAGATAGGTCCCTTTTCTCCCCATTAACTTTTTCTAGCCTACTTATCCCCCACCTCCCCAGGCCCTTACCACCCCATTGTCTGTGTCCAGAGGTGATGCATATAAGCACATAAGGCCATTGGTTGATCTCTTCCCATCCAGCCACCCTCCCCCACCTTCCCTCTGAGGTTCCACAGTCTGTTCTTGCATCTGTGTCTCTGGGTCTATTTTTGTTCATCAGTGTATTTGGCTCATTAGGTGTTAAAAGTGCTCTGGTTGTGATCACTTGGGTTTTCTAAAGATGTGGTCATATCACATACAAACATGTTTTCTTTTTCCAAATGTACTTGTGGACACATTGGGAATATAGATACCAGAAATAGAAGTCTGTGAATAAGTTGGGAATAGGATGCTTTTTCTTTCATGACGTTGTGTACATGATCCTGTGCTCCCGCCGTGTTGAGAACACTGAGCACTGTGGCTGCAGGGAGGCTCTCATTGACAACTCATCCACATAGAGCCATAGCCTCCCTCTCCATCAGCCACAGCTCCCAGGACAGACGCATGCACCCCTCAGCAGAGGTGGGGGCACTTGGCCACCTCCCGCAGGCTTGCCCCCTGTCATCACCCAGTGGGGCCCACCTTCCGCATATCACCCTCTTGTTCCTACTCCCAGGCCTTTCCATGCACTTCCTCTCAACCAGCCCCTTCCCTCCTCCTGTCATGTCCTGAGCCCCAGGTGCTGTTCCTGCGAGGTCTGTGACACTCCCTACCGGACCATTTAATCTTATTCTTCCATGTCGTCCAGTGTTTCTTCTGCCTCCTTAACTTGGTTTGAATCTGAATGGAAATGGCTCGATCTTCTCTTCCTTTGTGTCCTTTCCACCCCTAAGTTAATGTTGTGTCCTTAGTATGTGACTATGAGATGTCTCTGTGACTGAGCTGGGAAACTTTCACATTTCTCTTTCCTTTTCGTTCATCTCAGGATAACTGAGTTCTGCAGTTTATGTGGGAATACAGTGCTGAGCCCTCTGAACTCATTTTATTCTTTATTGCATTATTTGACTCCTGGGATTGAAAACAGAAGAGCATATATCCTTAGATATGCAATCTGAGTTATTACCTGGAGATTTCTGCAGGAGTTGACCCTGAGGCATGAGACACATGTTTTTATTGGTCAGTTTCCTCAACTATGGAGCGAAGGTTGGACCTGCCCCTCGGATTCTTTGGAGGTTGGATATGATGCATCCAGAGGAGTTAACTGGGGGCTGGGAGAGTAAGATCGGAAGTCAACAGATACTTGTTTCCTTTACCTGGACAGAGTTAGAAAAACACAACTCCTTTTATCATAACACCAGGGAGGGCTATTTCTGTGGGAGGAGGTGCAGGGAATCAGGGATGCCCCCTTGCTTCTGCCCCACCTTTCCTCCCTCCATCCCTGCACTGGCCCAGCATCCTGGCTCTCCCATTGCTGAACCTCTCAATTCAGGCTCTGGCCCCATCCATTCCTCAGGGAGGGGCATACGCAGTTTCTTGCAGACCCGGAAGCAGCTGTGGAGTAGTGAGTGGTGGTTTTTCCTGAGGAGGTGTTTGTCCTTTAAAGCTGATGCTCTCCGTCCACTTCCCAGCAGTGAAGGCTGAGGGTTGCTGCAGGCGCTGAAGTCCTTGTTGAAGTTTCCACTCCAGAGCCTCTCAAAAACGGTGAGTCCACATCTCAGAAGGCTGCACAGGAGAGGCACCATGTTCCTTTCAGAAGAAACTGAGGATCCGTCGGAGCCTGCTGGCTGGGGGAGGGACCAGGAGGTCTGCCTTGCACCTGCTCACCAGTCCCCAGTCCCACTCCACTGCCACCCAGACCGGTTCCCCATTGGCCATCCAGAGATGGGAACCTGGGAGACAGGGAGTGGGGGGTGGTGGAGTGGGGGGACGGGGAGGAGAAGTGACCTATAGGTGCTCCATGCACTTCCTGGTGTTCAGTCATTCGTTCGGTCATTTTGAACGTTACAGACACTGGCCTTTTATAATGTAGATAATCAATGTTTCACACATCACCATTTCCTCCATTACCTAATTAAAGGGCCATGTTTATGTACTATAAAACTATTCTCTTTCTTATTTCATGAAAATGTATATGTACACATACACATATATGTATATATATCTATACATTTCTGGAATGGTAATGAAACAGGTATGTTGAATTAGTTTAATTCTATAGGTGCAAGTAGAAAACCAATTTATTATTATGCTTTCAAACAGTGTGTATATTTTGTTTCTGTAACTGGGATGAAATCTTAGCCAGCTTCTGATGTCTCCAGGAAATCTTAGAGAATAAAATATTAACATGCCCCTTTTGCCATGATGTTAACTGGTACTTGACTAGGTCTTCCAGTATAAATAACTCTAAAGCTATAGACAAATGTATTTGCAGCAATTGTTTTCAGATGATGGACAGCAGGCAGCAATGGACTATGTAATTCCTGAGAGCAGGAAAACACATGAGCCCCGTGATTACCCTAGATTTCTCACTGGAGGTACTTCCAGGTCATAGCCCAGGAATTCAAAACCCAGACAAAGTACAGCAGTTTCACTGTTGAGGAAGCAGAGTTTGTGGCTGCTGAGGCAGGAACATTACAGAATGGATACCTGAAAGGAGACAGCTGGACAGAAGAGGAGTTTCAGAAATTTACATAGAGGTCCCCTTTAATCTTTGGCCAAACACTAAACTACAAGCCTATTGAGAGACGCTGTAAGGTTGGGCAGCAAAAAGGTACTTAAGGAAGTAGGAGCTGCCTGAGATTTTGGAGATCACATAGCTCAGGGTGGCAATAGAATTCTAACTATCCAAGGTAGAGAGACCTTTCTGAAACTTAAGTCATTCAATTGAAATCTCTGAGAGGCCACAACTCAGATGTTGGGCTATTCTGTCTTTAGAGAAAGAAGTAGGAAATTGTGCCCTATAATCAATAGAAAAAATAATCAATGGAAACAGACCCAGAGATGATAGAGATTTTGGAATTAGCAGGAAAGAACTTAAAGAGCTATTATAAGTATATTAATGATTTAAAGGAGAAGATTGTCATCCTGAATAATAAAAGGCTAATATGCAAATAGACCAGACAGTGGAACAACTGAACAACTGGTTGCTATGAGGTGTGCTGACCAGCAGGGGGTGTGTGTGGAACATGGCAGGCATCTGCAGCAGGCAGCAGAGTGTGGAACATGGCTGGCATCAGCCATGGTGGGATGGTGGAGCAGGTGACCGGGGGTGCCAGACCAAGGCGGGGCACCAGTTGCTCTCATCAGGGTGAACCTCTGCTGGTTACTGAAAATTCTTTGCTCCTGCCAGGTGCTCACACCTGTTGCCAGTGTCAGAGCCGCTGCTTGCATCCACTGCCTGCACCCGGGACTGGCCCTGATTGCTCGGTGTTTCAGTGGGTGTGAGCAGTAGCTGTTGGCCCCAATTGCCCCTCAGGGTTTTTCCACTTTCCCCTGCTCCTGAGGGTCGATCAGGGCGGTAGCCACTACTAGCACCTGCTGCTGGCGCCAGCCCCAATCACTTGCGCCTTCAGTGGGTGGAAGCAGGCTTGGTGCCATTAATGCATGGGAGCGGTGGCAGTGGGAGTGGGGCTGCCAGCAGATAGGGGACTGGGGGTTGCAGCAGGAGGGGCTGGGAGGGTGCATGGAGGATGGGCTAAGACCTGACCTTGTGCCTACCAAGCCTTATGAGCCACAGTTCCTTTCAAGGTACACAAATTCATGCACTGGGCCCCTAGTGTAATGGTCAGCAAACTCATTAGTCAACAGAGCCAAATATCAACAGTACAATGATTGAAATTTCTTTTGAGAGCCGAAAACTGGCTTCTGCACATGGGCCATGAAGCTTCAATTATGCTGTATGTGTGTGCCCGCATGTGGTATTTATGGAAGAGTCACACTCAAGGGCTAAAGAGCCGCATGTGGCTTGAGAGCCATAGTTTACCGACCACTGCCCTAGTGCTTAATAAACAGATAAGTAATCTTAGTAGAGAAACTGAAATTAAAAAAAAGAATTAAATTAAAAAAAACTAGAACATATCTATATAGAAAATTGCCTGGATGAGTTTCACAGGAGAGTGAACACTATAGAAGCAAAGAAAAGATCAGTGAACTGTCCAAATTGAATCAGAGGAAAGTGCCTGAAAAAGGAATAGCCTCAGAGATCTGTGGGGGCTACAACACTCAGTTTAACTTGTGTGTAATTGAAGGAAGAGTGAGATTGAAGCAGAAAAGAAAAAAAGAAATATTTAGCAAAATTTCAAATTTGAGCCCTAAAATTTGGAACGAGATGTTTACTCTTAAAACTTCTTTTCAACATTGTACTAGAGGTAATCAAATATGATACACAAATTTAGTGAGGTTTCAGGATTCAAGCTCAATATTTAAAAACAATTGCATTTTTATATACTGGAAGAAACAACTGGTAAATGAGATTAAAAGTCAGTTTCATTGCTAATAGCATAAAAATACAATATATATATTTTATGAAATATATGCAAGATCTCTTCATGAAACACCACAAAACATTGCTGAAAAGAATGAAAAAAGACCCAAGAACATGGAAAAATAAACCTTTTATGGATTTCAAAATTTAATATTATTAAGAAATAACTTCTCCCAAATTTTTTCTCTAGATTCAATACAATGGCAACTGAAATCTAAGCAGAGTTGTGGTTTTTTTCTTTTTCTTTTCTTTTTTTTAAGTAACAACTGATAAGATGATATATATGGAAATGTGAAGGACTTAGAGTAGCCAAATTAATTTTAAAAATAAAGAACTTATACTACTTGATTTTAAGGCTACTTGAAATTATTCTAATCAAGATATTTTTATTTTTAAAATTTTAATTAATTAATTTATATTTCCTTTTTCTTCTTTTTTAAAATTTAAATTCTTTAGTGTTTAAAGTATTATATAAGTCTCCTTTCCCCCCCTTGTCCTCTCCCCAGCCACTCCCAACCCCCATCACATACCCTCTCCCCCCTACTGTCTGTGTCCATTGGTTATGCTCATATGCATGCATACAAGTTCTTTGGTTGATCTCTTACCATCCCCCTCCCCTACCTTCCCTCTTAGGTTGGATGGTCTGTTCAATGCTTCTATGACTCTGGCTCTATTTTTTGTTCATCAGTTTATGTATCATTGTATTCCATCAATGAGTGAGATCATGTGAAATTTATTTTTCTCCAACTGGTTTATTTTGTTTAGCATAATGCTCTCCAGGTCCATCTATGCTGCTGCAAATGTAAGAGCTCCTTCCTTTTTTTTTTTTTTTTTTTTTTTTTTTTACAGCAGTGTATTATTTTATTATGTAGATGTACCACCATTTTTAAAATTTATTCATCTGTTGATAGGCACTTGGGCTATTTCCAAATCTTAGCTGTTGTAAATTGTACTGCTATGAACATAGGGATGCATATGTTTTTTCTGATTGGCATTTCTGGTTTCTTGGGATATATTCCTAAAAGTGGGATCACTGAGTCAAATGGGAGATCAACTTTTTAATTTTTTGAGGAAACTTCATACCATTCTCCACAGTGGCTGCACCAGTCTGCATTCCCACCAGCAGTACATGAGAGTTCCTTTTTCTCTACTTGTCATTGCCAATGTCATATCCGATAAGGGTTTAATTTCCAAAATTTATAGGGTACTCATGCAACTTAACAAAAGGAAGATAAACTATCCAATAAAAAAATTGGCAAAGGACCTAAATAGACATTTTTCCAAAGAGGACATATAGAAGGCCAAGAGACATATGAAAACATGCTCAAAGTCACTAACCATTGAGAGATGCAGATAAAAACTACAGCGAGGTACCATCTCACATCTGTCAGAATGGCTATCATCAACAAATCAAGATATTTTTAGATGTGAGGTTGCACATGTTCAATAACACAGAAGAAAAAAAAAGGTCCATAAATAGCCCCATACCTATATGGTGTTTTGGTTTAAAGATGATTACACATTCTTAGATGCATCTCCCACCAGGATGTGGTGCTCTCTTGAATCTAGATGGGCCTGTGACAAAAAGAACATGATGTACACTCTAATTCCTGAAAGGAAGTCATAAAAGGCTATGCTCCTTCTGCCATGTTCTCCAGGGACATTCCTTTTGGGAGAAGCCAGTCACTATGTAAGACTACCCCTGTGATTGCCATACTGGAAAGGTCATGTGTAGGTATTCTGGTTGATAATCTCAGCTGGGCTAATAGCCAGCCAGCATGCCAGTCATGTGGATAAGTCACAATCGACATCCAGCCTAGTTGAGCTTTCAGATTATGGCAGTCCCATGCAACATCTGAATGTATTCACATGAGAAATTCCAAGTTCAGAACTGCCCAGCAGACTTTCCCAAATTCCTGACCCACAAAATAAAAGACTTGTTCTAAGGCACTAAATTCTAAGTTTTCTATGCAGCAAAAGTAACTATAATTTCATGAAAAAACAAACAAACAAACAAACAAACAAAAAACGAGTCTTAAAAAATGGTGCAGGAACAACTGGATATCTGTATAGAAAAATAAAAAATAAAACAAAACTTCAATTCCTATTTTGTACCATTATAAAATGTTAGTTCAGGTTGGAGGATAGACTTAAATGTAAAAACAAAATATATAGAGTTTTTAGATAAACACCTGGAAATTTCATATTTACACAATGGAATATGCTGTGAAATAGGCCAGTCAGTGAAAGATAAATACCATATGAATCTCACTCATTTGTGGAATATAAAGAACATTATAAACTGATGAACAAAAATAGATACAGAGGGAAAAAAGCATCAAACCGACTGTCAACTACAGTGGGAAGGCAGAGGAGGGCTGCAGGAGGTGGTGGTATTGGGATAAGAAAGCAACTGAAGGACTTGTATGTATGCATATAAGAAGCATAACCAATGGATGCAAGACACTTGGGGTGGGGAGGTGAAGGCATGTGCCAGGGGAGTAGGGGAGGCCAGGAGGAGGTCAATGGGGAAAAAGGAGACATATGTACTACTATTTGCAATACTTTAAGCAATACAATTAAAACAAGCAAAATAAATTTAAAAAAGGATAAAAAAAAATCCTGATACATGCAACATCATGTATCTCAGAAATATTATTCAGAGTGAAAAAAGCCAGGAACAAAAGAGCACACATTGTATGAATTTATTTATACAATATAAAGGTCTAGAACAGGTACAAGTGATCCATGGTGATATTCCTGTGCACAGGGGTGAAATTCTGGCACTGATGCCCTCTACCCATGGCAGGTTCCCAATGCTGACTATTTTTCTTTCTCATTGCTATTATGGCAATACTTTTGCTGGAGCTCCCTCATTGTCATTCTCATGACTTGAGTCTCAGTCCGTAATGCTGTGGTCCACCCTGTGCTCATCCTCTCTTTTGAGGTTCCATCACACAGTCAGGAGGATGACCTAAGCAACGTCCACTTTAAGGCAGCAACAGGCCAGCTTTCTTCCCCATATGGCACACATGCCACCGCAGGAAGACAAATTATTGTCCCATAAAGATTTGCAGATGGTCCCCAGTGTAGGTGTTAACCGCGTAGCTGTGAGCTATAGCATCTTGCCTCAGAATTGTTTCAGGCATGGTCTAACATCAGACTTGGACCCCACATATGCCAGGCAATCAAGGTCAAATTCTCTTAGCCATCCACTAGAAACTTCTTTTACTTGCCCTCTTCTCTTTCTCTATGATGGGATAAGAAAGTGGAAGTCCCCCTGCCTCCCCGCCCCCCACCCCCTGAACTTGCTGCAGTAATTTTGGTTTTGAATCCATTTATCTTTAATCCTTGTTTGGTGGATGAGTGAATTGTGGCAAAACTGATTTCTTACCATTTCCTTCACAAGTTCTGCAGAGGTGGTATTGCCCTGTATTTTATAATGTAAGAGTATTTTATTACCTTTTGTTTGCTTTCTACAGTACTCTACTGAAGCAGGAATAGTCCAATTTTAACATCTTGTTACAGAAAGGGGGCATTTCAATGCCCTGGGAGACGACCTTTAGCTGACATTCTTGACTTTCCAAAGCAGAGCACTTTTACTAAAACACTGGCTGCAGAAAATCTGTCAGAAAATTCAGTTTGTCCATAATTATCATGTCAAGTGTGACAGCTAATTTTGTAATGCTTTCAGCAGTGAAAATTCTCATCTCACCAGTTTTTCTGCCACCAACAAATAAAAACACACACCTGTAAACGGGTATAAGCTAGTTCCCCCTGCCCTCTTAAATTATTCTGTTCTCACTTTATAATTTTATTTAAAAATCAATATATTCAATACTATACCAGCTATTTTAAAAAGCTTTTTAAAAAAACCTTACTGAGTTATAATTGATAAAACAAAAAAAATCTATATATCTTGATGAATTTGGACATATGCATGTACCTGTGATACCATAACCACAAACAAGGCACTAAATATATTCTTCAAAAATGTCCTCATGTGAGTGTGTTTTGTACTAAGAACATGTAACATGAAATCTATCTTTGTATTTTATAGTACACAATATTGTATTAACTATAGGCAGTATACTGTACAGCGGATATCTAGAAATTATTTATTTTGCATAACTGAAACTTTGTACCCATCAATCAATAATTCCTCATTTATCCCTACCAACAACCCCTGGCCACCACTATTCTTCTGTTCTCTGCTTCTATGAGTTAAAATCTATGGCAATGCTATCGGATTTCCAGTCCCAAACACCTGTTGCAATGACAGGTGTTTGGGACTGGAAATAACTTCTTTGTTATTAAGTTATGCCAAAAAGATGATTTCATCATGAATTTCTGATAGAAGTAACAACCGATGTGAAAAGCAAAACAGAACCAGACAATGTATAGTGACTACAATGGTTTTCTTTACCAAGAACAGATTTTTACTAGAAGTTGAATGTTCTTCTCTCTTTTTATTGTTATCTAAAAGCCATTTTAGGCACAAAATTGATGTTTGCATGAGGAAAACTTCTGATTTCTATTTTTCAGATAATGATATGAAGTTGGCATATCCTACTTCTCCTTTTGGCTTATTCAAAAGCAACAACAACAACAAAAGGAATGAGAAATGGAAACATAAAAATCTGTCTTCAGCCCTGACTGGTTTGGCTCAGTAGATAGAGCGTCGGCCTGTAGACCCAAGGGTCCCAGGTTCAATTCTGGTCAAGGGCATGTACATTGGTTGTGGGCACATCCCCAGTAGGGGTTGTGCAGGAGGCAGCTGATCAATGTTACTTTCTCATCGATGTTTCCAGCTCTCTATCCCTCTCCCTTCCTCTCTGTAAAATAAATAAATAAATAAATAAATAAATAAATAAATAAAAATAAATCAATAAAATATATATTTTAAAAATCTGTCTTCAATAAAAGTGGGAGATAGTATACATTGAAAACAATGAAGTAGGTAAAATAGTACTAATAATGGTGGTGATCAAACAGAGGGCTGGGAGGAATTGGAGAGAAGATGTCCATGCATCCCCGAAGCCAGTGTGCTTTTCTAAGGCAGGGCCTCACCTTGAGGTGAAAGACCAAAGTCTTCGTTAGAAAGGCGGGAATAAGGTTCACTGGCTGGCATGGAAGTTTCCCCTGTGCCTGGCTTTGTTCTGAGAACAGAACAAATAGTCGATGAACTAATGAACTCCATAATTGGGGAAACGTAATAGCTCTGTGGCTTTAAAAGGATCCCACAGCACAAATCATAAGGGAATTATTTATAACCTGCAATAATTCTGAAAAACTTTTATTCCTTTAAAGAAACAGAAGATACAGAAGATAAAATATACTATGTTAAAGTCATAGATATGTATATAACGAGGGAAAATTCTTCCAAATTTTCTGAAGAAATTTAGGGACAAAACAAAATGAAAAATGCAAAATGCAAAAAAAAAAAAAAAAAGACCACATAGGAAATACACTTTTTAAAAGTATAAGACATTTTTTCTATTAAGAAAATGAGAAGTTTTCTTCTCTACAAACTTTTACTTCCTAACTCACTTTTATTACTTTGTTCTGTTTACCCCTACATGCAGAAGTCTTGAAAAATGGGATCTTTCTCTTTGGAAAGGCTTGTGGTGGAGAGGTATACAGGGGTGCTGTCATTAGAGCAGAGAAACATGCTTTATAACCATAATTATTATCATCCACTGTGGCTGTTACTTGGCCTATTTTTAATTATGCCCAAGAGGACCAAGGCTTGGAACAAATGCCTTAGAACAAGTGCTCAGAACAAGTGTCCCTGAACTGGGAGGGTGTGGCAAGAGCATAAGCTCTGGAACATGACATTTCTGAATTTAAAATACAGCTTTCGTGTTTACTCTGTGTGGCCTCATCAGGCTCAGCTTCCTCATTTAGAATATTGGAATAACACCCACCTTGCAAAATTGTCATGTGGGTAATGTGTGGTAACATTTATTGAATACTTACTATGTGCCCAGCCTTTTCTAAGCACTTTACATTGTGTTAACTCATTGAATTTCCACAAAAATTTGATGACACAGGTACTGCTATTATTCCCATTTTATAGACAAAAAAACTGAGACACAAACACATGAATTTACTAATTCAAATCCACACAACTAATGGAGAATTTGGGATTATGGAACCTGGGAAATCGATGTGTTCTTAACCTCTTTGCTCTATTGTCTGTTTAATTCAGAGGATTAGAGATAAACATGTCATGTGTCTCACACAACTAGTGCATGTCAAAGAATAAGGCTATTCTGGAGAAATGGTCTCATTGGTATAGGAATTCAAGGCATGGAGAGATCAGGCAAACTGTTGATTTTCAAATCACCATGACAGGGTGGTGAAATTTCAGGAAAAATGAAGAGACAAGAGGTTAATGGACATTCCAGGTAATTAGTAGCTCATTTTTGCAAACTGGAATAATGAACAGAAGGTTTGGCGCAGGTGTCCTGGCAACAGCAATGTCATTTCCGAGGAGACAAGTGGTCAGTCTTGAAAAAGAGACTTCCAGGCAGGGAAATAGAGTAGCCTGGGGAATGTTTTTTAAGTCGTTTGTGGGGCACTGAACAGATTGATGGGCTTCTGTCAGAACTTTCCACTCTGAAACTCAAAACATGCGCAGTTAGTTTCATCTATAATAAATGGAGTCAACAGTCACTGCTCTCAGCAAGACAGCTTCAGTACTTCATCAGAGATCTGAATAGTTAAGTGTCTCTTTTGTTTCAATAAAAAGAAGGTAGGTATACACACTCATTCATGTCTACATGCTCACAGATAAACACATTCACATACCTAGACACACACACACACACACACACACACACACACACACACCTCATGATCTTTTCAGTTTGTGGACCCCAAATTCCACCAATATACTTAGTTGGCTTCTTTCTGAAGAGAAATGTCCCTTGGTCTGCCCAGGGAAATGTCCCTTGGTCTGCTCAATATGTGTGAATTCTGCTCTTCAAAGAGAGATTATGAAATTCTGCAGAGGTCATGGGAGCTGACTTAAAATAAAAAGTGAATTTTCAGAAGAAATGAAGTTGCTAAATCCATTGCACCTTGAATGCAAAGGCTGATTTTTGGTTTTAAAAAGGGAGGGTCCCTCTTTCTGCCTCAGCCAGGTACCCTGTACCTGCTGGGAGCATATCCCCTCTGGCTGTGGGCACAGAGCAAAACCTTGGCTCTCCTGTGGCTCCACTTCTTCCTTCTTTCCTTCCTTCTTTCCTTCCTTCCTTTTTAAAAAATATGTATTTTATTGATTTTAGAGATAGAGGAAGGGAGAGGGAGAGAGAAACGTTGACTGGCTGCCACCTGTATGTCCCTGCTGGGGATCAAGCCTGAAACCTGTGCATGTGCCCTGACCGGGAGTAGAACAGTCGACCTCTGCATACCTGGGAGAATGCTCAACCAACTGCACCACACCAGTCAGGGCGCAGTGGCTCCACTTCTTCAAAGTTTCCCAGGGGGAAAGGAACCTTGTCCTGCACTGCAAAATATAAGCCATCAGCTCAGCTCATTCACTGCCGCCATCCACCCATCATCACAGGACCAGCCTCTTTGCAGTTGAGAATCTTCTTTTTCAAAGTCTAAGTAATGCATTTGTGTTGCTCAAACACTACAGTAGCTCCCCTTACCCTTGGTTCTACTCTCTGAGATTTCAATTACCTGTGAGCAACTGCAGTAAAAAAATATTAAATGGAACATTTAAGAAAGGAACAATTCGTAAGTTTCAAATTCCACATTTTTTGATGAAATCTTTAGACATCCGCTCCAGCAGCAGGAGACGTAACTCATCCTTTTGTCAGATGTCTCCATGCTCCTCACCCCGCCCATTAGTTACTTAGTAGCCAGAGGTGTTACCAGATTGTTGAGGTATCAGTGCTTGTGTTCACGTCACCCTTATTTTACATAGTAATGGCCTTACAGTGCAAGAGCAGTGATACTGACAAATTGGATATGCCACAGAAAAGCCAGAAAGTGCTTTCTTGAGGTGAAAAGGTGAAAGTTCTCGACTTAATTGGGAAAGAAAAAAATCGTATGCTGAGGTTGCTAAGATCTATGGTAAGAGCATCTTTTATCTGTGGAATTGTGAAGGAAGGAAACAGTTGTTTTAGTTTTGCTATCATACCTCAACCTACAAAATTATGGCTACAGTGTGTGATAAGTGCATAGTGAAGATGGAAAAGGCATTAAACTGTATCATAGGTATGTGTAGGGAAAAAAAAATATTGGGCTTTGTACTATCAGTGGCGTCTGACATCCACTGGGGATCTTGGAACGTATGCCCCGTGGATAAGGGGATACTACTGTCCTCTGCCCATATGAGGCAGCAGCAGTTGTTACACTGTTCGCCAAACACATTTATCTCCAGCCATGCTGCCTTGCTGAGCTGGTGAAACAGATGCTCGCATAATGCCTGCTTTGTGCCGGGAGGCTCTCTGCACTCCGGCTCCCACAGAGACCAACCTGGCAGGGCTGCAAGGCCAGAGCAGCTAGGGGAAAGTCTTAGAGTCCTTTCCCCAGCTGGCCTCCCAAATGGCGCAGGCAGCAGCTGTGCAGAGGGAAGTGCAGACTCAGGACCCTCCCTACTAGCTCCCGCTCCTCTGTTCTTCCCAGGACAAACGGGTGTGAGATGAGTTGTCCAAAACCGCCCTGGCTTCCAGGGCCCAAGGAGAGCTGCTGCCTTTCACTATAATTACCCTTCACACCGCTGCCCATTTAGCAGGGCTGATTCACTCTTTGGATAAGATTGGATTCTGACTTTAAACCCCCATGGGCATGAAATTATGGTCTAACTGGGCCATGAGATCGCAGATATCCCCGGTACCTTTGTACCTAAGGCCCCCCGCCTAGGGAGATGCTGTCCATTTCCCAAGATTTCTCCTGGAGCCTGAGCGAGAAGGGGCTCCGGGGCACAATGCCATGGGAGTGAAATGGAAAGCCTTGCTAGGATGGGGCCTGTGGCTACCTGCAGGGCTTGGATGCTTCCAAATGTTTTGCTGCAGTTGGCAATATTTCTTTTTCAGATGACGCTTGGTGAGGCAGATGTGCCCTGTGCCCTGTGTTTTAATAGTCGGGTTTTCGAAATAAAACCAGACATGAATTAAATTAAGCAAATAAAAGAAAAAACAATCAGATGAAATCAGGCATGTGCAGACTGCATGATTCTGATACTGTTGTAATAATCTGGTTGTCATTTAACAGGAAAGGAGCAAAGGGGAGACTTAATAATATAGGCATGCCGTTTATACAGCTTTGCCAGGAAGCTGCAGTTAACACTCTCTAGGATTGCTCCCTGCAAATTGCTGGGGGAAGGGACTGGACAATAGATACATGCCCAGTAAGCTGGGTGACATGGAAGGTGCCTATGTGTCAGTCACTCCTGGGAGCACATCAGTGGCCAGAATAGGTGTGGCCACTGCAAGCATGTGAAATTTAAATATTTAAACTCCTAGACAAAAAAAGTTCCTTTCCCTTGGCGCTTGGCCCTCTAATTCTCTTGGGATTTCTGTTGCAGAGGGCTCATTCCCTTGTATTTGCCCATGTGGCCCACAGCCAGGTGGACATGACACAATGGATTAATAGACTGAATCTGCCTGATGCTGAACTGGACCTGGCTGCAACATGGAACTGAAACTCTGGACAACATGGAACAGAAACTCTGGACAACATGGAACAGAAACTCTGGACAACATGGAATGGAAATTCTGGAAAACATGGAACAGGAACTCTGGACAACATGGAACAGAAACTCTGGACAACGTGGAATGGAAACTCTGGACAACATGGAACAGAAACTCTGGACAACATGGAATGGAAACTCTGGACAACATGGAACAGAAACTCTGGACAACATGGAATGGAAACTCTGGACAACATGGAATGGAAACTCTGGACACATTGTCTCTGCTGGACCTCCAGCCACACCTTTGTCAGGACTGGGTTAAGGAGCATGGAATTTTGCAACCTGAGACATAGAATTCCAGGCCAATAGAAACCATTCATTCCCCGCGGGGGTCTCCAGGAGCACTCATTCCAGTAGTGCCCCAAGGACCTCACTTCCACTAATGTCTGAGAATCTGGACCCACTAATTTCTCCGGCAACAATTCCACTTATATGAGGTACCTACAATAGTCAGATCCATGGAAGAAAAACATGGACTGGTGTTTGCCAGAGGCTGAGGGGAAAGAGAAGTGGGGAGTTACCAATCAAAGGGCATAAAGTTTCAAGTCAGACAGGACGCATATGCTCTAGAGATCTGTATAATGTTGTGCTGACAGTCAGCAAAACTGTGTTGTACACTTAATGTATTAAGAGGGCACATCAAACATGTTCTTACAACAATAAAATAAATAAAATCAAATAATATAAACAAATCTAGGAAAAGTGCCAGAGGACCATCAGGAGAGAAGACATGAGATCAAAGACTTTTCCCAGAAGCGTTGGCCCTACGGCCTTTCGGTGACCGAGGCTGAGTCAGTGCTGCCGGAACATGCTCCCTTTGCCATCCGTGCTGGTGCCAGGAAGGCAGGGATGATGCTGTCCTTTTCACTGTTGTACCGCCCTTACTTAGAGGAGCTCAATGAATATTTGTTGGGAGAGCATGTCAGTGTGATTGTCCTCTGCTGAAGATATATAGCAATGGGTTACCTTCCCCCAAAGATGCACATTGGCCCTCATGGCTACCTGAGTCATCAGGGGACCAGAACTCCCTCTGTGCCAGGGAGAAATCATGACAGCAGCCCATTGCCTTTCTTGCTCTCTGCATAGGAATACAGAAGTTGGACTGACCTCTTACCTCTAGACTGCCCCGAGTTCTTAGTCTACTCAAGAGGAGGGGAAAACCCCAGGAAAATACCAGCTTCTCTGATAAGAAGAGGCTTGAGCCAGCTGTCCTATGAGCTAGTAAGTAGCAGAGATGTGCTCACATTCATAAGTCTCTGCAGCAGTCTCCCATGTTCACCTATAGAAATGGATTCATCCGCTCAGTACTTTGAGTCAAGACTTTTCCAAAGATGCTGACTTGTAATAAGGGTGTGGGATTAACAGAGTCTTTCCCATGGGTAGCATGGGGCAAGAACCATATGAGACATAGATGAGAATTTAGCTTAAGGCAGATTAAAAGGTTTTTTTTTTTTTTTTTTTTTTTTTTTTTTTTTTTTTAACTATCCTTAATTTCATAGTAAAGAGAAATTTTTTACTCCGGGCCTTGTGAAATTCATGTTATGTATGTAGCAAAAATGTGAACTCAGTTATTCTCAAGCCAACTTTTAAAACAACCGAGTTAGCCCTACCCAGTTTGGCTCAGTGGATAGAGCATCGGCCTGAGGACTGAAGGGTCCCAGGTTTGATTCTGGTCAAGGGCATGTACTTTGGTTGTGGGCACATGACCAGTAGGGGGTGTGCAGGAGGCAGCTGATCCATGTTTCTCTCTCATTGATGTTTCTTACTCTCTATCTCTTTGCCGGTTTCCTCACAAAATTCTCTCTTTAGACAGTTTCTTTTTGGATTGGTGTGGTACTCATTAGTTTAAAACTGGGTGGGGGAGGAAGAGTAACAATGTTCACATGTTATTTACCTGCAATTCCTAAAGACTGATAGCAAGGGTAGCAATTCTTCAGAGTTCGCCCAAGATCTTAATCATCACTTCGGGGAGGAGAGGGAGGGAGTTTTGATGAGGCATTGCTGTCTCTCAGGGGGTATGGTTTTCCAGAAGAGCTGGTGAAATCGTTCTCCCAGGGCCTCTTTCATTCTGTAATGTTGTCTTCGAGGAGTCGATTGATATCAGCAACAGCAACATCATGGTGTTTACTGATAATCCTTTATGTTTTTAAGTGTTAAATACTTTACATATATCCTCACCTTTTAAATCTTTAGTACAATCAATAGTAGTATGTCTATTAGATGGATGGAAAAATTGAGGACTAGAGAGATTAAGAGACTTGCCCATAGTAAGCCAGAGAGAGGCTTTGCTGTAGAATTATGACTAGGAGGCTGCAGGGCCCCAGCTGAAGAGGTGAACAGAGACAGACTCTGTCAGACTCATTGGCCTGCGCCTGCAGGGACTACACATCATAGTCTGGTTTTCTCAGGTGCTGTGTGTGTGCGTGTGCGTGTGTGTGTGTGTAAGTAATACCTGGTTGTAGTTTTAAGCACATTTGAGTGAGCTGAGGATTCATTGTGAAGGCTAAGTGGAGTGATGCAAAAGTGGAAATAAAGGACTTGTGAGTAATTTCCCATCTAGTTTGACAGCCATCAAATAAAAGTGATTTGGGCTGCATGCTGGAATGCTAGAATAACAATTTGATAATATCCAGCACTTGCTTCACTGAGTGGCACTCTTCCAAAATGATTCCCTGAAACCAACATTATAACAAGCTCCCTTCACGCCCACACGGGGAGAGCATGTCTTTAAAATAAGACTCTTTTGAAATCAAGGACTAGGAGTTGAAGTGGCTGCCAGCTTCACATGCTCTTTAAGCCAAGCTGCCTGGGTTTTATTCCATAGTGGTTCTGTTTACACATCCTCTGACATTTCACTGACTGGGAAGTGGAAGAAGAGTAAGGGATATGCAAAGCAGAAATAAACCCTATTTCACAAATAATAATATAGTGGTTCATTTTTTTTTCCAGCCTCACTATAATCAATATACACATGAAATTGTTTAGATTTTTAAAAAGTGTAAAAAGATGAAGAAAAGTTTATTTGCAAGGATTTCTCATGGGGAAAACAGTCTTGTGTGTGTATGTGGGGAGGGGTAGTGGGGGGTAGCAAGGGGGAACTTCAATAAATTTCTTGGGGTGAAAAGAGACTCAAAGGGCATGCCCAGGAGAGAAAAGATAGTCCCTTAACCTCAGACACAAGGTGAGAAAGGAAATTTATGTACAAAAAAAGGCGTGTGGGTGGGGAAAAGATACTGAGCTGAAAGGACCAGTGGCAGCCCAGATATAGAAGGTTTTGGGGGAAGAAAAATGTGTTCCATGAATTTTTAACTTAGTTCTCATCTGTGCCCTGTCAGCTCCCTCTTCCTAATTTCTGCCCTTGGACTCCCAACCATAATCTTCAATGAAACGGACATTTGTTACTCCTCTTTTTAAGGGGGTATAAGTGGATTCTTTTGGGAAAATTAGAAGAGATGTCTTTCTGTGTTTGAGTCAAGGTTGTGCACAATATCGGTAACAGGTGAGGATGCATGGGGGGCAGCTAACATCAGCATTATACAGAGAGAAGAGTCACAATAACTTACATTAAATAACCACCTCCATTTTTTTTTTGTAATTTAGAATACTGCACTTCATATTCAGAGTATTTAATTTTGCTTTATGAACCTATCTTTTCCTTTGTGTGCAGTATCTCCTATATCTCCCAATAGGAAAGCTAAGGTGGTTGATTACCTGTTGGCAAATGATGCCATTTCTGGATAATTACTCTTGCTTTTGCTAATGAATTTTATGTTTAATGATTTTTTTCAAAGCACAATCCATGTCTTGGCAAACGGTCAAAACCACCTCCCATAGTGTGAAGATACTGTATACACTCTCCCTGAGAATTAGCTCTGGATGGAATTGCTTTTGCGTTGCAAAAATGAGAAAATAAGATTATAAGAGAGAATAAATTGTTCATGGTCACAAAAATAAACACAAAGGCAGGTGGAAATGAAGAGCTGTTTGCCCTGCTTACAAGACAGCACTAGAGAGACTTTTAAAGATAAAAATCCTTAACATTTATACAGCTCTGGTAATTAAGAGTCATTAATCAGATATTTGCTTCAGGTCATTCAATGAATTAGCTGTGGATTTACACTGAGAGCTGTGCATAATTCTGGAGACTAGGAACAAATATGATTCATTTTATACTTCTTAAAAATTTTGACTTTTCTTGTACTCATTGATAATTACTGTGTATGTGAGGTCTCATTATAGACACCAATATGGACTTATTATTTTATGAATTCCTATTTATTTAGGGCACTAAATTGTAATTTACCAGTTTGATATTTATAACCCTATGGAGACAAGACTATGTAGGAAACTCCAAGTTGTTAGAACTTTCACAGTGAAAGTCACCACTGAATGCCCACCCCCAATATGGGTACATGTTGGCACAGACTATTTAATACAAACCCACAACAGGTATTTGTCCCTTCTTCAGATTGAGCATTGCCAACTTGGGTGCACCGAACACATTGTAAAGGAATCTGGAATCAGTACCTTTTTACTCCAAGTTGATGCCTTATCTCTGCAGCCAGATTGCCTGGGTTTGAATCCCGATTCTCTAACTCACCAGCTGTGTGACCTTGAGTGAGCTGCTTTGCCTTTCTGACACTCAGTATGCTCGTCTGTAAAATAGAGACTAATTTATCTCCTGTCTTCAGTTGTTAAGAGGATTAGTGAGTAAATATTTGTAAGGTGCTTAGAACAGTATTTGGCACATTTGTGATACCCATAAATATCTGTTAAACCTAAGAAAAAGTTCACTTTTAAAAATAATTTGCTGTGTTGAATATAAAAGATATTCTATAAATGTTTCTAAGTCTTTTTAAAATTCATGTAATATAAGATGATATATTATAGAATTGTACACTTGAAACATATAATTTTATTTATCAATGTCACCTCAATAAATTCAATAAAAATTAAAAAAATAACTTTAAAGATTCCCATTTAAAAGTACTATGCAAAAAAATGAGTTCAGATTTCCTCTCTTAGAAGTATATATATATATATATATATATATATATATATACACACACTTTGTTGCTGATAAACTTCAAGGATCAAAAATTGGCTAAGTTAGCACTACGAAAAACTGCTTTCTTTGAAGACACTGGGGATGTGAGGGTCAAGCAAAGGATATTTGATGATGACTATTGATATTGTGAATGAGATGGAAAGAAACTGAGGGGCTGGGATGGCTTAGCTTCTTATAAGAAAGCACTAGAGAGACTTTTAAAGATAAAAATCCTTAACATTTATACAGCTCTGGTAATTAACAGTCACTGAGGTGCTTGACTGGTGAGTTTGAGGGAGGAAGTCTGGGAGGACTTAGCAAACAAAGTTCTTTAGCTTCACCACATTCTATTTCAGTGCGACAGAGTGCTGCCAACAGCCAGGAAAGAAAAATTTGACTGGGGAATGATTTGTTCCAGAATTGCTATAAAATTCCTAAAATTATTAAATTGAACAACTTTTCATTAAGTAAAAATATTTTAATGTTAAACAACAAACTTTAAGTGGGTGAGTTTTGTCCACTACAAAGCATACAGAAAATAATAGGCTATTAAAATTCCTAAAAGAGTACTACACAGTTTGGCTCAGTAGATAGAACATTGGCCTGTGGACTGAAGGGTCCTTGGTTCAGTTCTGGTCAAGGTGCATGTACCTTGGTTGCAGGCTCCACCCCAGCCCCCAGGGCCACATGCAGGAGGCAACCAAACAATGTGCCTCACATAGATGTTTCTCTCTCTGTGTCTCTCCCTCTTCCTTTCACTGTCTCTAAAAAGCAATGGAAAAATATCCTTTGGGTGAGGATTGATAACAACAAAAAATTCCTAAAAGATTGCATTATATTTAGAACATTTTTTCTTGGAAGTCAAAATACCAAAATAGTAGTAGGATCATACAAATGAGGTCAGGAAACTGAAATGTGTACACTGACATTCCAGCTCCAAATCAATTCCAGAAACAGCTGCCCTTACCTATATTTCATAAGCTAACACAGAGCTGATATTTCTTCTCAAAATTGGCACCACTTTCCCCCTTTATTTGTAGTGTTGATTCAGGTAGGGCAGACTAAATTACAGTTCAATAACAGATGACCCCAAACCTTACATTGTATCTCTGGCAAGGACTCGGGATGCAGAGTGGGGTGTGTATTGGCTGGGAGATTGTTCCTCCTTCACCTCCCACTAGTAACATCTTTCAGTTTTGGGTCATGAATCTTGGAGCCAAGTACCCTCCTCTCCTCACAAGGCAAAGAGTTTTTGCTCCCCCCCTCCCCCCCCCCCCCCCCCCCCCCCCCCGAGTCCTGCTTCCCCTCCAGCTGTAGACTCCTACTGCTTGTTATTCAGAGTAAGGCTCATAGCCCAACAGGAGGGGCCTGCCCTTCCCTTAGGGACAGGTGACTTTTGCCTCTACCTCTCCCTGAGAACCAGCAGCTTTTTTTTTAAATATATATTTTATTTAAAATATATATATATTTTATTTATATATATATATCTCAATAAAATATATATATATTTTATTTATATATATATATCTCAATAAAATATATATTAAAAAAAAAGCTGCTGGTTCTCATATATATATATATATATATATATATATATATATATATATATATTACAGAGAGGAAGAGAGAGGGATAGAGAGGTAGAAACATTAATGAGAGAGAAACATTGATCAGCTGCTTCCTGCACGCCCCCTACTACTTGCCCACAACCAAGGTACATGGCCAAACCAGTCAGGTCTGAGAACCAGCAGCTTTTACCTGGGTCTGGGCGTGGGAATGTTCCCTGCCCCTATCATGGTACTTGTTTCTTTTGGCAGAAAGTCTTGTGAAGTAGACATAGTTCTATGCCTACAGACAAGGAAAGGAGTCTCCTGCCAGCCCCACATCTCTGTTAGTGCCCAGGGGAGGCCACTGGAAAAGAGCCTGTGAGTGAGTGCAGATGCCCCTTGTGTTTGGCCCCCTCGAGATTCTAAACTGCTCCCGGGTAGCCTACATTTGGTATTTCATAATTCATTAAACGATTAGCTGATTTCCCCCCTACCTGCTGTTATGGTGGCTAACTCTTCCTTCCAGGCTCTGCCAAGCGTGAAAGACTTCTGGGAACCTTCTTTCTGGGGGGGGGGGGGGGGGTTGCCACCCTTTGTCTTTCACTCTGTGCCTGCTGACCTCAGCTCTCAGATGGCCTCAAGAAAAGTTAAATTTTGTGATCAAGATGGTGGCGTAGGGAAATGCAGTGCCTGCATCCTTCCTTAACCATATCAAAATTACAACTAAACTACAGAACAGCCATGAATGAGAAGTGCCTGAAATCTAGCTGAACAGAAGTCTTACAATTAAGGAGGATCTAAAGAAGCCACATCGATGCTGATGTTATTGGGCAGGCACTGCAGATGACAAGATATCAAGAGCCCACAGGGCAAAGCAAGGTGATCTGATGAAGCTGATGTCCCTTTAGTCTCCACCTGCCCAAGGACAAACCAATGCTTGCTGAAGATGACCCTAGAGGAGAAACACAAAGAATGCACAAGGGATTATGGTCCCCTGAACACTATCCTACCATGGAAGGAGGAGATAAAGAGCAATAGCCAAAACAATGAAGAAAATACTCAGGAAATTTCACAGGTGAAGGGAAAGTTTCTCTCCATGGAAGTGATGTTGCATTGCTAGAGGTAGATGCTATAGTCAATGTGGCAAATGCCAGTCTCCTTGGAGAAAGAGGTGCTGACTTCCTGAAGAAAAAGAAGAAAAGCTAGTATTTTCCTGCTACAGAAAAGGGAAATAGGAGGATAGCTACATCTCCTCCCTCTCTCCCTGAGATCTCACAAATAGATGGGTTGCTTCCCCCTCTAATTACTAGCGGGCAGAGAGAGCCTGGTGTTATCACTGTATTCTCCAACCAAGGGGAACAAGTAACATGTCTGATTTTTCCCTGGCAAGCCCAATTCTTCTAAGTACAGGTGACTTAGGGGGCAGATTTCCCCTTTTTCTAGGAGGAGAATTATCATGTTACTACTTAATTTATAAAAGATCTCCCATCACTTTTTGGATCATTAGCATTTTTCAAAGAGTGGCAAATGGAGATACCAGTAAAATATATTCACATTAATTTCAGGTTGTCTGTTATATTCTTCCCCATCTCCTGTTGGTTTTCCATTCACTGGATCCATGTTGATGAACAGGCTAAATCTACCTGTTTTGTGATCATGCTCTTTGAGGTTTGAAAAAACCACAAAATTGATTTCTAAAGTACAGGGCATTGAGTAAGTCTTCTATTAGGATACTGAGAAGAAAAACAAACAAAACAAAACAAAAAAATACGTCCCACCTTCTACTGTCAATAGATCTGATCAAATAGGTTGCATAGATTAGAGTACAATAAAGGCAAAATGAAAGTCACCAAAAAAAAACACACAAAAAACACACACAACAACTTAAACTTTTATAGACTATCTGACTTTTTCTAGCAGATAGTGGGAGTGATGTTCTCTTGCAGTTTATGTATTTTAAACAGAAACCAAATTAATATTTGAGCCCATATCACACAGTATAAGGGCTTCAATAGCCCTGACAGGAAATGGGAAAAGAAAAGAGTTCCATAAATTCAGGGGAACAAGCTTGCTTGACCCACCAAAGGAGCACACATACTCTTGTTCATCTTAATGCTGTGGAGAGCCAGTGACTTAATATGTCCTATGATCTACAAAATTCTATGATCTACCACATGTTAAAAAACTTCTCTTTAGCTAGCCCTTTGGTGGGGAGTTAATCACCACCCTACTTATAATCAAGGCCACTTCCATTTGTTCCCAAATGCTTTTCTCAACATATCCCACCACTCTCAGCTGTACCTTGTAATTTAGCCACTTGAGTTGACAGACTTCCAAGTAGGGCCAGACTTGCTTCGTTGGAATCCAGAGTAGGTAATTTATCATTAGTTCTGTGGCCTGGGACAAGCTGCTTATCCTAGCCATATATCAGCTTCATATATAATTTTGCAAATGGAGAAAATAATAATACTTACTTACATCATTGGTTTGTTATAAGGTGCCCAGCCTAATCTAGACTATTATTCCTAGGCATCTTAGAACCCCATTTGCAAAATAGAATATAGTATAAGACACCTCTGTCCACCTCAGGTTCAAACTGGTATCACATTTCCCTTTGCCTTTCTTAAGATTAGCTTTTGTGAGCATGTAAGAAATGTGAGTGACACCATTTGGGCTAGTAGGAAGTCCTTTTAATCCCCCCTAGGCAGAAGGTGAAGATAATCAGTTTGACAAGTTCTAATATCTCATCACTTTCAAGTCTTCTCTTCTCTCATCCTTTTAAGCATGTAATTTGTTATTCCCACCAAAAGAGTCTGGCAAGATTAAACAATGCTGTAATTGACTTGGGGTTCTAGGTATCTATGGAGTTTTGAAAACATGTTAGTTCTCTGACTAGTATACACTCTGAGAGCCATACGTTTATCCAAAAACATTGATTGAGTACCTATTATGTGTCAGGAGTTATTCCAGTGAGATGTTAGCATGGGTGTCTAAATTCTTTGCAATATAAACTGCTCAAAAGGAAAAACAAATTCAAAAGTCTACAAAATTCACTGGAAAGTAGAGAAAGGTATCAGCATCCAATCACATTATTATACCATTCTAGGATATTTCTAGTCACAATACGAATCCTCAAGCCTGATATTGATGGTTTTGATACCTTTCATATTAGCATTGGATTTGAAGGAAAAATAAGAAAAAAAACCTCCTGAGATGACTTCTAAAGCTTAAATTACTTACTCGTTCCTGCTTTATGTCAGTTATAATCATTTTTTTTTACTTGAATGACTACAGATAGTGCAATCATATTTCTAAAGAATTACAAGCTACACAATTACAACAAAATCTTTATTGTCAGAGCTCTTGGTTAGTTCACTGTTCTGGTTAAATGAGTTTTCTTGTTATAATGAAAGATTAAATTGAAAAGGCTCATTTCAAACTTTCTGATGAAAATTGTCTTATTTTTCTTTCAAATTATAAGAAAAGTTGTTGTAATAGGTTTTTTTGTTGTTTTATTATTATTTTTAGCATTGTGGCTTACTTAGTGTCTTATGATCACACAAACATTTCAATTATCTTTTTAGAGCACTGAAAATTGAGACAAATTTGGATTAAACTTATAGTAACATCAGGATATAACTGTGAACCAAAGAGGCAGGGTGATTCAGTGGGATACACATCAAATTTGGGGCCTTTGAGGCCTAAGAGATATAGATATAAATTTTTGCTCACCATTTACCATCTATGTAATCCTGGAAAATTTATTTAATGTTCCTAAGAAGCCTCAGGTCTTAAATATAAATGTATTTCATCACAAATTCTTTGATCATATGATGGGCCTGGCACACAGCATTTATTCAGTAAACGATTACCAGTTTCTAATTGTTGTTGCCTTCACTTTCTGCTGGTTTATTTTGTTGTTAATTAATTTTATAAAAGTCACGTATGACCTTATAGTTTAAGAAGGTAGTTTATAACATGTGTTTGTCTACTTTTGCTCTTTTTAAGGCCTCACTAATATGATAATAATTGCATAAAAATGCAAGGACAAATTGACTAGGGAAAGGAATATCGTGGGAATAGATGTAACAATTTTTTGGACAGAAATAAGATCGAGTATTGACTGAGAAAGGTGGAGAAAGACACAGCCTGAAATGTATGCAGGAAAATAAACTTTTAAAAGAAATAAAATTATTTTCTCAAAATTCAGAGTGTTTGGGGATTTGGAAACCGGGGAGAGCAAAAAGTTCAGGGCTGAAAACAGGATCTGGTTGAAAAAGCAGAAAGCAAGAGTCACCTCCTCTCATTCCTCTCTCCTCTGCTTAGGAAATCAGAATAACAGATCCAGCTTTTGTCTGGTTAAAGAGAGAAGTTACTTCTCTAAGCAATTTGAATCACAGTGGTATGAACCCTTGGATATTCAGCAGAGAAAAACATTGGTCATGGGACTAAAGCAGGGAAATTAGCTGGAAGTGTGTGTCTCCCGCCTCCCTCCTTCCCAGAAGCCCCAAATTCACAAAATACCAGCAGTGAAGCTGCCATGCATATTGACCTGGATATGCCGAGGAGCTACCATTCATACTAAGATAGACTTTTTATGATGATTTTTCATAATTTTTCATTTTTCAGATGAGAGTAAAGTCCTTATTTAATCAAATTGGGTCATTATGAAAATCTTCCAACAGATGGGTATAAATTGTCTTGAGAAGGTGGGTCTTTTTCTAAATCACAAAAAATTTACTTAATGGTCTGGTGACTGTCATCATACCATATTACACAGTTAGAAAATGAGAAATTTCTCCTCCACAACTGGATGGCTTCAGAGTAGAAAGAAAAAAAAAATCTTTATAAAATGTCATTAGGAGTCCCATTATTAAAATAGCGGGTTCTCCATCTAATCATTTTAAAATAAAATCTTGCTTAAATGCACAGGGATTCCCATTGCTTACATATGAACAAAAAAAACCTATAATCATAATATTTTTGGAGAATTTCAGATATAAAACAGAGATCTAAGTAAACAAACAGAGAAAATCAAACATATCAATCAGAGAAAATGCAGGGTTAATAGTTAATAGTACAGAAGAAAATGAAAATAGCAATAGCAATCATAAAACTCTCAAGATAGGTAGGAGAATATAGTATAACTATAAGATATGAACAGAATTAATAAAGTGATTAATACAGTTGAAATAAAGGCATATTGGAAATTAAAATAGAAATTTTAGGAGAAGCAGAATGTAAGTTAACCTAGCCTCCTAGAAAGTAGAGCACAAAGGAGGAGAGGAACGATAAAGCATCTATCAGAATGAACCCAAGAGGTCTAACATCCTAGGCAAGGATTTCTAGAAAGAAAAAGAGAAAATAAAGGGCATGGACATGTTAGCCTAATAAGAAAAACAAATTGAGCCCTGAGAGGGCTCCAAAATGCTCAAACAAGTATATATAACAATAATCTATCTATCTATCTATCTATCTATCTATCTATCTATCTATCATCTATCTATCTGCCCTGTTTCTCCGAAAATAAGACAGTGTCTTATATTAATTTTTGCTCCCAAAGATGCGCTAGGTCTTATTTTCAGGGGATGTCTTATTTTTCCACGAAGAAGAATACGGTACACATTTATTGTTAAATGAAAATAAAGGAAATTTATTACCTGTATATGGTACGGTAGTACGGTAGTTGTCAACACAAACCAGACAAACTGTGAATCCTACAGTATCAAGAATTTACTCATTTATTCAATGACAATCATGCCATCATCTTCTGGAACATCATCATAACAATCCAATTGCTGAATTTCCTGGTGAATTTCTTGTGACTCCATTTCTTTCAGAATTAGTGGACCAAATCTCTCATGTTTAGCCTGGGGGGGGGGGGGCGCTTATTTTCGGGGGGATTCCTTATATTTCACTCAGAAGGAAACCTGTAAGTAGGTCTTATTTTCGGAGGATGTCTTATTTTTGGGGAAACACGGTATCATCTACCTATATAAAAGTCTAAGCGACTGTTATGACGGAAAGACTGGAATGATCAGGACAACCAGAATGACTAGTGGCTATGATGTGCACTGACCACCAGGGGTAGACACTCAATGTAGACACCCAAAGGACCTGATTGCCAGATGAGGCCTGCCGGCCTACCTCCCAGGGTCCCCCCATCACCCGATTGGGGCTGGGCCCTGAGCTGGAACAGGGAACTGGGGGTGGATGGCAGTGGAGATGGCCTCTTTCCAGGGTGGGGGGTGGGGAACAAGGGCTGGTTCCCTCCTTGGGGCCAACCTCCTGGGTCCCTCCCCCGGCTGGCAGACCCCAATTGGCCTGCCACCTGCCTGCTGTGGTGGCTTAGTTCCTCCCTCCGAGCAGGTAGGCCCTCATTGTCTGATTAGGGCTGGACCCCAGTCTGGGATGGGGAAATGGGGTTGTTGGTGGCCGGCCAGGGGCTGTGACCTCTCATTGGCTACTAGGGGGCAAGGGTGTTGGGGACGAAGGTGCATTGAGAATGCAGAGTCTGCTGAGTTCCCTTTCACTCCCTGTGCTACCATCCCTCAGGATGCCAGGGCTTGCACACCAGGGAACCCCCCACGCTTAGGTGCTGGGTGCCCTCGAGGAGCCCACCCCGCACCTACACAGCCTCTTCTGGGTGAGCTGGGCAGCAGCTGCTAGGACTGCAGGGGTCATTCGGGTTCCCCATGGGTTCCAGTCTTGGCCCCAATTAGGCTTGGCCTCCGCCCTGACCCTGGGCTCTGGCCGAGGCCCCCACCTGGGCAGCCTTGGAGTGGGTGCCCCGCCTGGTCCCTTGCTGTCTGCCCATAGTCTCTCTTTCTCATGGCTCCTTGGAGTAGAGCTGCAGCTGCTGCTCCTGCTGCTTCTTCGGGATAAATGCCATGGAGGGTGGTGGGTGCAGGCGCAGGATTCAGGGAGCCGGTCTGTGAGGTTGGCCTAGAGTAGGGGTGTCGAACTCAATCAGAGAAGGGGCCAAAATCTAAAATCCAGCCTAAATCGCGGGCCGAATGGTTTACTGAACAGTCATAAACTGACAATGTCATAAACTGACAGCGGAGTGCAGTGATGACAGCGCGGTGCGGGCCACATTGCAAGGCCTGGCGGGCTGGATTTGGCCCGCGGGCCTTGTGTTTGACACATGTGGCCTAGAGAGAGTGCTCTGTCTGCCCAGTTTCCATGTGGTGCTGCAAGAGGCCCACCCTGCACCCTGGCCAGTGGCATCCAGCCGAGCTCTCTGCATCTCCGTGTGGGACTCGGGTGTTGTGATTCAGGTGAAGGGGGCATGTGGGGGCTCGGTGGCTCAGGTGCTGCCCAGGGCTGAGAGGTCAGCTGGGACCTGCCCTTCTATGCCAACTAGGCCTAGGGACTGTACCTGTGACACATTTCATGCACCAGGCCTCTAGTTTAAAATAAAAGCACACCATGGAACTTAATGGAATTTTACAGCATTAGTGATGAAGAGAAAACACAAAACACACACAAAAAAGAGATTGACTATAAAAGACTGAGAATTAGAATTCACGAGATATTTCAATTGCTACAATGGAGTGCTACAAATGGAACAAAGAGTTCACAATTGCAATTTTCCACTTAGAATTATCTCACCAAGCAATGAATAAGTTGTGAGGGAGATTATAGATATTTTTAGGGAGGCATATACTCAAATTTAAGTTTGAAGTACTCTTTCTTAGGAAGCTATTTGGGGGTATGCTCAAAAAAAAAAAAATTAAAGGAATAAAACAAGAAAGAGGAAAAGAAAGGATTCAGAAAAAGGATCAAACCTAGGAAGGTGATGAAAGAAAGTCCAGAAGAGCAATAGTACAACAATCCTAGTGTGCCAAAGTCCTGATTGTAACAAAAGAATAGAAAATCCCAGGAAGTGAACTTCTAAAGAAAAGGAATAATCAGTAGAGTAGCAGATGTGTTGGTGTGATTGTTTAGAATTAAAAATATGTGTTAAAAGTGGGTAAGGAAGTGGACAGGGGGAAAATGAAAGGCTAGAAAAAAGAAAGACAATTAGAAACCCCAGAAAAAACAAAAACCAGAAAACTCTACAAGATATGCAAATATTTACATGATGCTGCTTGATAGTGAAAAGCATTTAAATAGTTATAATGGTCATTTATTAATTTAACTAAAATAGCATATAATAGCAATTTGGTAGGGAGGAACAAAAGGTAAGAGAATCTCTAACATTTATAATCAAAGTCAATAATTGATAATATCTAAAATTAGTAAAGAGAAAATAGTATATGAGTTGATTATTTGAAAATATGGAAGTAACTTCAAAAGAAAGTTGCTTTTGGCCAACACACCTGGTGACTAGGGGAGAATGGAATAGTAAATATTGTTTTTCATTTTAAATTCAGAACTATGTAATTGTTTTTCCTGTTTGCATGAATTAGGTGATGTAAAAAAAGTTAGGACAGACATAATTTCCACGCAAGGGAATTTCATAATATGAATTTCAATGATATAATTGAGGGCATGTGTGTATGTATATATGTATATATATGATTTTATGATCTTTGAAAGAAATGAGGAAACTATATAGTACTACATTCTCACTATGAATTATGTGGAGAAAGGAAGAAAAACATGGCAAAAAAAGAAAAAAAGGAGAAAACAATATTTGTCTAATAAATGTTATCATTTTAAATTGCAGGATTTTTTAACAAATGTAAACCACCATAATCACTTAGAGAAATCTAAAATAGATTTTAGATTTTTTAGAAAAATAGTAACTTTTTGTGTGTGTGGCTTGCTAAAATATAGTTTCCTCTAATTAACATTACGCACAAATTTCTGCATTGTTTCAGAAGTTAAGAGATTTCTTTTATTCCATGCACAGAATAAGGATTAACTATATTGTTCTATTTCTGGTCTCATTCAAACTGATCACAATTAATTTTTGCAACCAAGTATCTCACTGTATTGTTTTCTGGACTGATCCAAACTTCTCACTCTTTCCCTGTGGATTTTGCTTGGGTAATGTACGTACTTATTTCACTCTGCTTAGATTTCCTTATTAGTCAGCTCTTCCACTTCCTAAGTTGTTTTGTTTTTATTCTAAATGATTTTCAATGTTTAACTTATTTATGGTTAGTAATTTTTCAGAACCAAATGAAATGTTTTCCAGCATTGTACAGAACGAGAACCTGGGAAAAGCCCAAGTGTGCATCCTTAATTTCTATCTTCTTCCTTGGGGGTCTATGAAGGGTAACTGTTGTCTCACAAAAAAAGCTATGGAGAAGCCCCAACCCTCAGTACCTGTGAGTATGACCTTATTTGGTAATATGGCCTTTTCAGAGGTAATCAAGTTAAGATGAGGTCATTTTAGGGTAGAATAGGCTCTTAATCCAACCTGATTGGTGTTCTTATAAGAAAAGAATAGACATAGAGACATACACACAAGGAGAATGCTTCGTAATTACTGAGGCCAAGATTGGAGGATATGTCTACAAGCTAAGGAAGGCAAGGAACACTGGCAATGCCAGAAGCTAAGAGGAAGTCAGAAAACAGACTTTTCCCTCGAGCCTCCAGAAAGAGCTAGCCCTACCAACACCTGGATTTCACACTTCTAGTCTCCCTCATTGTGAAGTAATACATTTCTATTATTTTAATCCACACACTTTGTTATAATTTGTTATGGGAACCTAGGAAACTAATACAGGGACTAAACCATTTCTGACTTGTCATCATCCTCTACTTAGTTGTAATAGTGTCAGAGGACTGTGCACCAGTATGTTCCTGCTACTAGGCTAAGTTTAGGCATAACATCATATCTGATTTAATTCTCAGAATCATTTGGATATTTTAGCATATTTTCCCTGGATGTACAGATTAAGAGACTGAATGCCGGTGAGGTTGAAGCCACCTAGTAAGAGCTAGACCTTTATAGGAATCCAAATGGATCTGACTCCAAAATCAGTACTTGGAACCACTACACCGTCCTACTGTCTACTAAAGCAGTGTGATCTTCTTCTCTGTTTCCCTTCTCTTGCTGATTTATTTTTTTTTCTCCTTAAAGTTTGTTTTAATTATGTATCTTTATGTAGGACATTACATATATCAATTTATGTTATCTTTTACAACTTTAATATTGGGCTTGAACTTTTAGAAAATGTTTTTGTTATTTTAATTTAATTATTATTATTTTTTATTGTCTAAAGTTTTACATGTCTCCTTTTCCCCTGATTGGCCCTCCCCGACCCCCCCCCCCCAAGCCATTCCTACCCTGGGCAAGCCCCCACTGCCCCAGTGTCTGTGTCTATTGGTTATACTAATATGCATGCATACAAGTCTTTTAGATGCTTTCTAAATCCCCCTCTCCCCATGCCACTTCACCTGCCACTTGTCTCTGGATCTATTTTTGAGGATTATATTCTCTGTGTAGTATTCTGACTTCTTTTGTAACAGGATGAAAGTCATTGCTATTCTTCCCTCATACTCTATTGCATTTCTAACACTTCTAACATCCTCTGTTCTTGACAGTACTGCTCAGTTCCTTCCCTTAGATATACTTTGGTCACTAGTAAAGGTACAGAATCAGATCAGAAGAAACCTCATTATTATTTGTTTATGTCTCTGGAAAGAGGACCAGTCAGAAGAACTCTGAAGCTCGTGGCTCAAAGAGATGTGTGTCTAACTATTTGTACATAAATATGCTGTGTCTGTCTTTCCATCAAGTTATAATTTGGCTAAAAAAATTGTTCTTGGCTGAAACAAGGCATGATAAACACAGATTCATTGGTTTCGTGCTCGGAGGCAATGCTTTAGGAAGCTTCTACAGTGACCCAAGGTTGCAAGAAAAGTCAGTAAAGGACAGCCTCCTGTAACTGTTCTTTCATTTGGATATATGATTTATACTTTAAGCCTTTATTCTTAGGCTATAGGTTAACAAAAGTATCTTATATTTTATCTTATAACTGTAAAGCACTTTCCTGTACATTATTTTATTTGGTTCTTACAACACTCTTGAGATACAGGGAGGATAGACAGATATTATTATTCTCATTTTAGAGATGAGACATGTTTTGCCTAAGGTTATACAGATAGTAAATGAAAATGGGATTAGACTGTATAAGTATTGTGGCTTCTAACTCATCCAGTTTAATTTTCATAAATCAATTCAAGTCAGTAATGAAAATTAACATTTATATTGTGTGTTTAATCTCATAATCCTCACAGCCACATTATAAAGTAGATTTCTAAAATTGCTATTTTACAAATCCATGGACAAAGAATTAAAAATTGAGCTTAAAAGGGGTTGAGTAAATTGCCAAGGTCCCATGGGTTGTATTGGTACAGAGGGATTTGAACCCAACACAGAGCACATACTCAGCTGTTTTACTCTACATCTTCCCACACCAAGCATCTGTTAGCAGAAAGGTAAGACTTTGGAATGGCTTACGAAGTGATGATACTCCAGGAAGGTCAATCTCAACCTAGAATCAAAACTAGGCTTCCAATTAGATGGGCAACTGGAGGGTAGTTATCATTTGAATTAATAAAGATTTTTTTTTTTTTTTAAAGTTGAGCCCTAGCTGGTTTGGCTCAGTGGATAGAGTGTTGGCTTGCGAACTAAAGGGTCCTGGGTTCTATTCCAGTCAAGGCCACAAGCCGGGGTTGCGGGCTCAATCTCCAGTAGGGGGTGTGCAGGAGGCAGTCAATCAATCATCTCTCTCATTGATTTTGTAATTGAAACATCATTATCTTTATTGATGTTTCTATCTCCCTCTCCCTTCCTCTCTAAAATCAATTATATATATATATATATATATATATATATATATATATATATATATATATATATATATTGAAACTTTAGTTGGGCCCAAATTCTCTTGGTCCCCAATTCACATCATTCTAAAAATCTTAATTCTGATCAAGCATTTAAAAATTTTACTTAAATTTTGAAACACATACTATATACTTTTTTTCCTTCTTAGTAACTGTATTAGGTTCCTTACTGAGATTTGAAGAGTTAAAATTTTTGAGTCATGATGGCTCTGTACTGTTAAGTAGCAACTTACACAATGCAGTTGGTGTAATAGTGATTAGAATATCGATAAGCTAAACCTCCTTCAAATCACAATGACATATTATGTGGACATTTGAAAAAAAAATAGTCTGCAATTATTTTCCCCTGCATTTTATTATTATATGTACTAACCACATACCCCCTTTCCTCCAGTTAAATCTTAGAGATAATCATTTTTCCTTTTCAGAAAGCAAAGATAGGTTAGGAACATTATCTGAATGTTTTATATTGAGCAAATTTTTTTGGACTCATTTAAACAAGTAGAAATTTCTTTTTCAAAGAGAGATGCTTGACATAGAAAGTCTTTGCATACCATCAATTTATTGACTTCACTGAATAATACTTAGATTCAAAGATGTTGGAAGATTTTTATTCATTGAATGGCTTTAAAGTAAATTTAATCTTCAGAAATATTTAGGGCCTTTATTTGGAATGAAGAGAATTCAGTGAGATTTGTTTGTGTTCAAACATATCTGAACTGTTTACTTTCATATACCATCTAATGAAGTATTTAGAGTAACTTTTCATTTTTCAGAGACAATGAATCTTTTAAAAAATTATCTTTATTGTTGAAAGTATTACAGATGTCCCTCCTTTCCTCCCCTCTCCCTCCCTCCCCTCCCCAGCCTTCACCACTCTGTTGTAGGTATCCATGGGCTCCGAATATATGCATAAAAATTCTTTGATTAATCTCTTCCCATGCCTCCCTTCCCCCACCCCCTCCTCCCCACTTCCCTCTGGATTCCTCAGTCTGTTCTATGTTTCCACAGAGGCAACTAATCTTGAATAATTTATTCACCTATGGAATCAGGCAGGCATTAAACCACTTCCCAGGATATTGATGAAAATCTGCTTTCTTCTAAATTTAAACATATATTATAACCCAAAATTGAATTCAACATAGGAACAAATGATTAGACTAATTTGTACTACAGATAATTATTTAGTTAAAAAGCATGTTGTTGAGAAGAAGACATAAAATAAATTTCCTTTTGAAATTTTAATGACTTAACTTTTAGGATATTTGGTGATTTCTATTCCTTGTTGCAGAAACCTTTTCTCTAGATATGCTAGGTTGACTGAACATGCCTAATGTATTGTTTGTGACATTAGACTTCAATATAATTGGATGCAGTGTTACAGTGTTGATAAATTCTTTACACTGAAGAATTTATCAGTCATCACTGCACAGTGATGGGTTTTCTGTATCTGTTTGATTCAGTCTATTGTAGATAGAGGGCCAATTTAAATAAAGAGTTATATTTTGTATTTTATTAGTCATATTTTACAGTTGAATATGACAAAAAATCAAGATGTAGTCATTAGTTCATGACAACATACTTGGAATTATATTCTGATTTTTTAATGTGTAATTTTCTTAGTTTTTATTTCTCTTAAAAATCTTTTTTCAGTCTTTCTTATGTAAAGCTAATCTGATGTACACTTAGGGTTGTTTCCTTATTAACATGGGGATCTCTGTTTTTTCCAGGGTTATTCTTAGTATTCAATTGATGTGGGAGTCTTAGTGTTTTCTAGTAAGGATTAGGAGAAAAATAATTTGGAACTTTTGCCAAGGTTCTGGATTTTGGACACCTACCTCTTTGTGGCATATGCAACACTGGGGCTGCTTTAAAAAAATATATTTTATTGATTTTTTTACAGAGAGGAAGGGAGAGGAATAGAGAGTTAGAAACATCAATGAGAAAGATACATCAATCAGCTGCCTCCTGCACATCCCCTACTGGGTATGTGCCCGCAACCAAGGTACATGCCCTTAACCGGAATCGAACCTGGGACCCTTGAGTCTGCAGGCTCTCTCCACTGAGCCAAACCGGTCAGCGCTGGGGCTGCTTTTTGGGGGCTATGAGTGCTTAGCTTAAATTGAATTATTGCCATGAAAGTAGTTCTGACTAGTGATTCTAGGCATAGGCTTCATTATGAAAGTGATCTCAGCTTGTATATTAGTTATATAACCTTGGGCAAGGTGGCTGTTTAATTTTTTTAAGCCTCTGTCTCCTCATCTATAAAATGAGGATAACAATAATAACAAAAAACCATTTTGCCTTATAGAGATGTTATAAGAAAAAAATGATCTACCAACATGCTTTCGATATAGTAGGTGATAAAAAGAAAATACTTTTGTAATCCTTATATTATTTAACTAGGCAGAGGGGATAGTAGGAAGAAATGAAGATAACAGCTAAAATTTTTTTTTTAAAAATGTATCTTTATTGTTGAAAGTATTACCAATGCTCCCCCTTTTCCACATTGACCCCTCTACTCCATACGCACCCCTCCCAGGCCTTCACCACATTATTTTCTGTGTGCATGGACTACATATGTATGCATATAAGTTTCCAGGCTAATTTTTCCCCCACCAAACCCACCCAACCATCCCAGCCTTCCCTCTGAAATTTGTCAGTCTGTTCCATGCTTCTGTGTCTCTGGATCTATTTTGTTCACCAGTTTGTTTTGTTCATTAGAATCCACATATGAGTGAGATCAGCTAAAATTTTATTCATCTTTTACCAAGGAACCGCTATTTTGGGGACTGGGTCAGGCAGTTGAGTATACATTTATGAGACAAGGACATGGAGGAAATATAGCTCAATAGTAATTTATGGGTGGTAGAATTAGAACTGATTTTGTTTCTTCTTTATTCTTTTTGGTAGTTACTACATCTTATATCATAAATGGATGTGACTTTTCCAATCCTAAAATTTGTCTTAAAAATAATATAAAGCAATGTTGCCCTTTGTAATTTTTTTCCCTGTTAATACAGTTCTAGGAACCTTTGACTTGAGTCTGTAGGGAGATTTTGCAGGATGATAGTTGCCATTAGTACTATAATAGGTTCAAGATGTTGGCTTCCCTTAGGAAGATGGAAACACAGTTTAGGCTTGAGCCCAACTACATGAATAACAAGCTTTGTATTCTTGAGAATGACACTTCATCTTTCTGAGTCTGTTTCTTGGTCTCTAAAACAAAAGTAACAATGCCTCCTTTGCAAGGTTGTTGTAAAAGTTAAATCAAGCAAGAATTTCTACATAGTGCATTCACATAGTTTGCCCATAAAAGTGTTCATATAATGGTGGCTATTATTATACATTGAAAGATTATTTAAGATCAACTTCTTTTACTGGTGAAGCAATTGAAACACACAGAAGATCCATGACTTCTTTAAAATTCTTTATTGTTGGAAGTTTTACATATGTCTCCTTTCCCCCCATTGATCTCTCTCTGCCCGCTTCTGACTCCCTGCTCATGCCCCCACCCCCTCTTGTCTGTGTCAATTGGTCATGCTCACATGCATGGATACAAGTCCTGTGGTTTATCTCTTACCACCCTCCCTCACCTTTCCTCTGAGGTTTGACAGTCTGTTCGATGCTTCTATGTCACTGGATCTATTTCTGTTAATCAATTTTTGTTATTTATTATATTCCACAAATGAGTGAGATCAAGTAATATTTATCTTTTTTCAACTGGCTTATTTTGCATAGCATAATGCTCTCCAGGTCCATTTATGCTGTTGCAAATGGTAAGAATTCATTCTTTTTTACAGTAGCATAGTATTCCATTGTATAAATGTACCACAGTTTTTCTAATCCACTTATCTGCTGAAAGGCACTTAGGCTGTTTCCAAATCTTAGCTATTGTAAATTGTGCTGCTATGAACATGGGGGTGCATGTATCTTTTCTGATTGGTGTTTCTGATTTCTTGGGATATATTCCTAGAAGTGGGATTACTAGGTCAAATGGAAGTTCCACTTTTAATTTTTTTGGGAAACTCCATACTGTCTTCCACAGTGGCTGCACCAGTCTGCATTCCCACCAGCAGTATATGAAGGTTCCTTTTTCTCCACATCTTCACCAGCACTTGTCAATTGATGGTAGCCATTCTGATAGGTGTGAGATGGTATCTCATTGTCATTTTGATTTGCATCTCTCGGATGATTAATGACTTTGAGCATGTTTTCATATGTCTCTTGGCCTTCTGTATGTTCACTTTCAAAAAGTATCTATTTAGGTCCTTTGCCCATTTTTTATTGGATTGCTTATCTTCTTTTTGTTAAGTTGTATGAGTTCCATATAAATTTTGGAGATTAAGCCCATATCAGATGTAACATTGGCAAATAGGTACATGACTTTTCTGATATCTTCCAAGTAGTACATGATAGAGCCTTAACTAGAAATCAGGTTTTCTAACATCTGTATTTTATTTTCTAATAGAAGGTATTCCTAAAATTTCTATTATTGAGTACAGTCTTCACAATTTTTTTTTCCGTATCCATTATTTGCTTAACATTTTGCTTTGTTTTTACTCGTTTCTGCTTACATGAAGTTGTTTAGAAACCGTATATTATCATTCTACAAATAAACCCAGTGTCTCAGTGTCATACACAAAGATAATTATAAAATAAATTCAATAACACAAAACAATTTTATTACATTTTAGCTAGATATTGTTACAAGCAAGTTAAATGCCAGAAAGATAATAGCGTGGGAGAGGAGACATTTTAAGAACTAGAGCACTTGGTGGCATTAAGGACTTGCTGTGGTAGTGAGAAATGAGGAAGTAGAAAGGTGTTAAGTTATGGTACATAACTGTAAGACAGGCCATTTGCTCTTTGGGTTTCAGAATGGATCAGAATGGGTGATGAAAATGTACAGATTGGCTATAGAGTGAGTGCCTAACCAAAACAGTACATAATTTTTATACTAGAAAGGTCTGAAACCATCATCAGCTACTCATCAAATTTTCTAGCAAGATCTTACTTAGGTAAGAACCTGCCCAGCTTATTCTAAATGATTCTCCATCCATCCTGCCCACTTTCATGTCTCTCACTTTCTTAGATGTTTCATATCAGTGGTTGCTGTTACCCTTATGCTAATGCGGTGAACACGAGTTTTGGAGCAATGAGGCAATCCATTTTCAGTGACAGGTTGTAATGAACTGAGAGGGTTACACTAGCAAATGCACTTCTGGTAGGATAGATAAGAATGCAACATATACATCAGTCAAATAGCAAAAAAAATGACTTGTGTATGCTGGTTAGGGATGTTAATAATGCGACCACATGCAGAACAGTTGGCAAAAGACATGTTGGAAAGGAACCTTCTCACCAGAGGTTAAGCCTCTAGCGTTTTCTTCAGCAATATATGAGTAATTGCTCTGTGTCTCAGTTAAGGCCTTAGGAAGGTAATTAGTGAAGTACACACATGAGAACAGCACTATTTTCTCTAGAAATGAGACAAAAAAGGGAAATAATTCATACTACTAAGAAACTAATAGGGAAACCTCTATCCATTTTAAATATTTTTTTCTAATCCTTTCACTTCAATTCTCTCCCTCATTTTTCCTTATTTCTTTCTTTATATTTTTCTCTCTGACAGATAATCCTTTAGTTTTTTAAGTACCTTAGCTCTGGCTCCTCCTAATTTCATCTTATTCTTGTCTGAGAAAGATCCATGAAGAAAAAAAATTTCCAGTTTGGCAAAACAAAAGCTTAAAGAAATTGTAACCAAGGCTCATGATATATGAAGTGGGTAGGATAGAGTAGGTCACCCCCAAGTTCTATATTTCCAAGAATAAGGTTTTTCTGTGAAGCTAAGCAATGGCAGATATAAAATGAAGAAAAAAAAATCTCATTTAGTTGACATTTAAGGGATCTATCCTGATATTTTTTTCTAAGAGTCTCTCAAATTATAAATATCAATGAAGTATAAAGATTCTCAGAGATTATGCAAGCAAAGATACTGAACTGTCAGTGTGTACTTCTTTTGGAGACCTTGCATTATAAACTGATACCAAACTCTGTGAGAATGGAAAGTTGGTTAACTGATGATATGAGGATGAGCAGTTTGATAGATATGTAGTGTGGGGGAGGGAAGCAAGAACACCGTCAACATTTCTGTGAAGGACTTGGTGGCGAAATCATTGATTAAGCCACTCAACAATCTATAGTTTTATCTTTTACCTGTTGGTAATTTTGCCACTGGTTGGAACACTAACCAAAACATTGACATGAATGTCTTTCTGCTCATTTCTCTATAATATAAATTATGGATTTATTCACCTTATAGCTATGATCTCTACTGAGCTGGACCTTCTCTAATCTAACACAGAATTCTATTTTGAGCTATATTGAGGTTATAAGTTATCATTTTCTTAACCTTAAAATTCTATTAGTAATACTATTCTTTTTCTTTTCAGAATGACTTTTTCTCAAGGAAATAAGTGTGTGTGTGTGTGTGTGTGTGTGTGTGTGTGTGTATGTGTGTGAGTTTCCAATAACATTCCAAATTACTGCTCTGTTGCTTCTTGTAAATTTTCCAAATCATACATGTTTGTGTCTTATGGGTTTGGAATATATTGATGGCCAGATGAATCTTTTATAGCCTCTATTTACAGATGACATAATAGTACACTTGAAAAAATCCTAGAGAATAAAGGTGTCTCTATGTCCTTAAGATGTTAGTTCTCTTTAAGATAACATAAATTTCATGCAATTCCAATATGATTATTTGTGGAACTAGACATATTGATACTAAAATTCATTTGAAAAATAATCTGTAAGAATAGCTAGGAAGACATTGAAAATCAAGATATGAAAAATCAAGATATGTAATTAAATGTATGTGGTGCTGTTACATAAATACACCATTGGAATGCAAACTCCAGAAATAGAACCAACTTCATGTGAAAATTAACTGCCTGCAAAGGTATTGTATCAAGTCACTGGTGCAAAGATTAGTTTTAAAAATAGATGGTGTTAAGACAAATGACTAACCATTTAAAAAAGTACAAGTTTAGATTTGTTTCATACTATATACAAGAATAAAATAATAATGTGGAGAAAGTAGTGAAATTGAAAAAAATCGTTATTTTGACAGCAGTATATAAAAAGATTGATTTAAACAAACCTTATCTATGGGTTTCAGAGCTAAGGAGAAAAGTTTGAGAAGGAGCAAGATATTTGCATTGTTTCAATCATTTCCTCACCTATTGCTCTTGTTGCACCTATACTAGGATGAAACTGAGCAACACATTGACTTGATGATAAAAATGAACAACATGTAGTACTATCAACAATAAATATATATATTAATTAATAAAATAAAGTATAGAGCAACCCCCCCCCCCCAAACAAAATTAACACCACCAAGTAATGACTGATGGGCAACTGGTGCCTCCAGATATGGTACCTGGAGAATGACACACCAACACCTAGAAAGTATTCAAACCAGCAATGCTTAAATTACTTAGATGGAAATAGCAAACAAAGCCTAACTAATCAACCTTAAATAAAATTCCTATAATCTTCAAAAACATTCATGTCATGAAAGACAGAAGCTAAATAAATGTTCTCGATTGTAAAAGAATAAAGAGGCATGAAAACTGATTTGATATGTGGTACTGGACTAGCTCCTGTATGGAAGGATCAATACACGATTGGATCAGTAGATAAAACTGGAGTAGGCATGTATATATTACATGAAACTCTTTACCAATGCTAAATTTCCCGAATTTGATAATTATACTCTGATTATATAAGGTAATTTATTTGTTTTTAAGAAATATCATTTAAGTATGAAGGGTGAAAAGAGGCGCTTTGCATGGATCACTTTCACATGGTTTAGGAAAAGAAAATTATACACAAATCTTTATTTATACCTTTATCTATCTATTATCTATCTATCATATTAACACATGTGTCAAACACAAGGCCCGCGGGCCAAATCCGGCCGGCCAGGCCTTGCAATGTAGCCCGCACCGCGCTGTCATCACTGCACTCCGCTGTCAGTTTATGACATTGTCAGTTTATGACTGTTCAGTAAACCATTCGGCCCGCGATTTAGGCTGGATTTTAGATTTTGGCCCCTTCTCTGATTGAGTTCGACACCCCTTTATAGAATGATAAATCAAATGTGGCAAATATTAAAATGTTGTGAATCTGGATAAAAGGTAAACAATAAGTCTTTTTTACTATGGTTATTTGTAAAGATATAGGCACTTAATGTTCATTACATCAATATACAGTCTTGTCAATGTTATGTAATTTTGGAATTATTTCAAAACAAAATATTAAAACACATATTCAATTAAATATTTATTCCATTATTTTACTATTATACTGTATGCAAGATAGAAGATAAGAAGGTAAAGAAAAAAAGGCCCTCTGTCCTCTGTGTATGTGCTGAGGGTTCAAGAGGGAGCTGAGGTAAACGTGTGTCCTGGCTGTCCTTTGAAATATAAACCTTGAAGGATCCAGTTAAACTAAAATGCCATGAAATGAGTAAAAAAGATAATAATATACAAAGACAAAGAAAATAGAGAGAAAAAAGCAGTACTAGAATACGGAGGATATACACGTATGGATTCAGCAACTAAAGCAAGTTGCCAGTGAGGGAAACTGAGATTTAAATCAATTCATTCGGCAAGACCCTGGAAGTTCCCAGGAATGGGAGGCACAGGCACCACTGAATGTGGGAGTCACAAGGGCCATGGAGGGACTGAATATGGGAAGATTGGTTGCAATATAAATTGGTTGTAAGTCTGTACAGGAAGCACTTTAGAGCCTAAAAACCCTATTCCACTCTGGATGCTTGTTCATTGCTTCTCCCTTGCCCAAGCAGAAGATGAAGTTTATTCCCTGCCTGGGGAATTACATCAGAGGAGCTCAGAGCCTGGGTACTCCAGGTTCATTGGGCTTTGGGAAGCCACATAAGTAGCAAGTTTGCACACTAAATGGTAATAACTTTATCCAACTTACTCCACTTGCTTCTGAGAAAGCAGGCAGCCAAATTTATGTAGTGAAGGCCGGACATTGGTATTTTCTTCTGGAGAAACTGACCAACTAAAGAAGAAAAACTTATAGGCACTAAGCATTAAGTATCCCCTCAAATGGTTCAATCAAGTAATTCTGAAATGGAGGATGCCAATTGACAAACCTTGACTCTGCACACACTTTTTTAGGGCTTTGTGAGAGTTTCTAACACAAAAGATAAAGACAAAACAATCAAGCTTAAGGAGTTCAGAGATAAAAGACACATGCACAAAGCTAAAGAAAACCCCAGAAAAATATTATTAATATGTTCAGACAGAGAAAATAGGATATTGTCTCCATGGAATAAGAACTGGATACAATAAAAAAGGGATAGCTAGAAAAAGGGCTGTAGGAAATGAAAAAATAGCGTAGCAATTAAAATTTGGAGAATAAAGTTGATAAAATTTCCCAAAAAGTATAATAAGAAGAGATCATAGTGGTAGAAAATGAGATGAAAGAGGAGATTAGAGGGTCAGTAGAAGGGGTCAAGTTTGCAGATGAGAGTTTTCAAAAATTGAAACAAAATTTGAAAAGATGATGTATTCAAAGGTTATAATTGAAAGTCATTGGATTTCTGAATAATATTATCATTGTGTAGAAGACAAGAAAGCTAGACTTAGGTTCTGTATTACAAAATGGAAATAAAGTAATATTTTGAGAATCAAGTGAGAAAAATATGTGAAATGTTAGTATTCCCAGAATTATATTGGTTATTATCAGTAGATGGTAAGCAACTTAAAGACAAGAACATGTCTTACTCAACTCCATGTTTTCCATTAGCCCAACTAACATAAAAGGCTAGGCATGTATTAGTACTCAGTATGTGTTTGTTGCATCCAGTGGAAAGCATGCAATTTCAATGATGCAATTGATGTCCAGAGGGAAATCCCATAGAAGAGGTGAAAATGCTGTTTTCTGATTTCACATCCTAGACTAAGAGTCCTGGGCTGGGGCTCTTTTATTTGATGCACTGTCCTTGCAGAAAAGTTCCATCATCGTCTCTTGTCAAAAAAGTAATGGGATTTGGATTGAAAACCCATATTTGTGGAGCTTTGCATACTGATGGTGCTGATACACCCAGGCCTGCCAAGTGTTTCCTTTAGGGCTCTTGGAAGAAAACTATATGTACATTCACAAAGCAAATAGGCTTCAGGAACACAATATTTATATGAATAATTTAAAATAATCCTTTCTTCCACTCTGTACATAGAATGATTAGTATTCAGTAAATTTCTGGCACTTCTAGTCAATGTGAAAAGGGAGGAAAAACAATAAGCAAGGAAGAAAGGAAGAAGCAGGTTTATTTATTGCATATGACATAAAATGAACCCTTTTTAATGAGTTAATAAAATAACTTGTATTACAGATGACAGGTAAAACATTAGAAACAAAATAATTTAGATCTATATTATAAAAACCCAGTGGCCCTAACATCACAACAACCAATCAACCAGTCACCAGGAGGCATGGCGTGGCCTGGGGTCCCGCAGTGTGGTGGGGTCTGTGAAGGGTCTAGGGTCCTGAGGCGACATGTGGGTGGGCAGGGCTGTGTGCATAGTGAGTGGGGCCTTGTGATTTTGCACAGTGGGCCTCTGGTCCTCTATAATAAAAGTTCATTATTTTCCATAAATGAGTGAGATCATGTGATATTTACCTTTCTATGACTGGCTTATTTTGCTTAGCATAATGCTCTCCAGTTCCACCCATGTTGTTGCAAATGGTAAGAATTTCTTCTTTTGATATGCAAATCAACCAAACAGTGGAACAACCAGTCATTATGATGAGCATTGACCAGCAGGGGACAGATGTTCAATGCAGGAGCTGCCCCCTGTTGGTCAGTGCACTCCCCAGCACCACTTGGCTGACCGGGATAAGCCCCTCAGAGGACAGGCCCACAGCAGCTCAGCTGACCAGGATGAGCAGTGCTTCTGCAGTGGGCAGATCCCCACAGGCCACACCCCCCCACCAGTGCACGAATCCTGTGTACTGGGCCTCTAGTTAATATATAAAAACCAACAGCATTGCTTATATAAGAAATACACAAGTAGAAAATATATTTAAAAAATCTAGCTCATAATAGAAAACGTTTGGAAATAATAAATAAATGATAGTAAACAATAAAACTCAGGAGACTTTCAATTTGTTAAGTTAGCTGCCCCCTTTACTTCTAACCCAGAGTGGCCTCTTGCTGTGGCCTCTCTTTTTGCTAACTTAGTAAGCCTATTTTAAATGTTGACTGGGAGACTGAAAAGCCTCAAATTTTTTAAAATAATAAAGTATAATGATGGTTTTTGCTTTACTATAAATCAAATCAAACAATAAAGCAGTTTAGTGCTAGTAGAGAACTAGATAATCTATATTCAATATGGTAGCCACTAGCCAAATGAGGCTATTTACATTTAAATTAATTAAAACTAAATAAGTTAACATTTCACTTAGCATGGTATCCTCAAGATCCTTCTATGCTGCTGCAAATGGTAGTATTTCATCTTTTTTATGGTTGAGTAGTATTACATTGTATATACTATATGTACTATATCTTCTTTATCTGATCATCTATCGAAGGAAATTTCTTTCTTTCTTTTTTTTTTTTTTTTAAAAACAAAAAACACATACACTTAGCTTTTATTGTACCATCCAGATAGAGAAATAGAACATTGCGACAACTGTAGCCTCTGTGTACCCCTATCCTGATTGTAACCTCTATCCTGGCTTTTTTCTTTCTTTATTGATTAAGGTATTACATATATGTCCTTAACCTCCCCACTCATGCCCTCACCCCCTGTTGTCTGTGTCCATTGGTTAGGCTTATATGCATGCATACAAGTCTGGTTGATCTCTCCCTCTTACCCCCATCTTCCCTCTGAGGTTTGATGGTCTGATAGATGCTTCTCTGTCTCTGGATCTATTTTTATTTATCAGTTTATATTGTTCATTATTTTCCATAAATGAGTGAGATCATGTGATATTTATCTTTCTATGATTGGCTTATTTTGCTTAGCATAATGCTCTCCAGTTCCGCCCATGTTGTTGCAAATGGTAAGAATTTCTTCTTCTTCTTTTTTTTATAGCAGTGTAGTATTCCATTGTGTAGATGTACCACAGTTTTCTAATCCACTCATCTGCTGATGGACACTGAGACTGTTTTCAAATCTTAGCTATGGTAAATTGTGCTGCTATGAACATAGGGGTATATATATATCCTTTCTGATTGGTGTTTCAGTTTCTTGGGATATATTCCTAGAAGTGGGATCACTGGGTCAAATGGGAGTTCCATTTTTAGAATTTTGAAGAAACTCCATACTGTTCTCCACAGTGGCTGTACCAGTCTGCATTCCTACCAGCAGTGCATGAGGGTTCCTTTTCCCCCCCACATTCTAGCCAGCACTTGTCCTTTGCTAATTTGTTGATGATAGCCATTCTGACAGGTGTGAGATGGTACTGCATTGTTGTTTTGATTTGCATTTCTCAGATTATTAGTGACTTTGAGCATATTTTCATATGTTTCTTGGCCTTCCTTATGTCTTTTTTTGAAAAGTATAGATTTAGATCCATTGCCATTTTTTTTTTATTGGATTGTTTGTCTTCCTTTTGTTAAGTTGTATGAGTTCCTTGTAAATGTTGGAGATTAAACCCTTATCAGAGATAACATTGGCAAATATGTTCTTGGCAATGTAGCAGGATACAAAATTAACACCAGTAAATCTATGGCATTAACACCAATAAATTCTATGACAATAGTGAACTTTCAGAAAGAGAGACTAAAAAAGAAATCCCATTTACCATTGCACCAAAAAAATTATGACACATAGGAATAAACTTAACTAAGGAGGTAAAAGACCTAGGAAAACTATAGGACCCTGAAAAAAGAGATAGAGCAAGACATAAACAGATGGAAGGACATACCGTTTTCATGGATTGGTAGAATCAACATCATGAAAATGTCCATACTACCCTAAGTAACTTATAGATTCAGTGCACTCCCCAATAAAATACCAATGGTGTATTTCATAGACCTAGAACAAGCTCTCCAAAACTTCTTCTGGAATAAAAAAAGACCTGGAATAGGTGCAGCAATCCTGAGAAAGAAGAACAAAGTAGGACGTATCTCAATTTCAGATATCAAACTGTATTACAAAGCTACTGTTCTCAAAACAGCCTGGTACTGGCACAAGAACAGACATATAGATCAATGGAATATAATAGAGAACCCAGAAATCAACCCAAACCACTATGCTCAATTAATATTTGACAAAGGAGACAAGAACATACAATGGAATCAAGACAGTATCTTCAATAAATGGTGTTTGGAAAACTGGACAGATACATGCAAAAAATATGAAACTAGACCACCAACTTACATCTTACACAAAAATAAATCCAAATGGATAAAGGACTTCAACATAAGACAGGAAACCATAAAAATACTAGAGGAATCCAAAGGCAGAAAAATCTCAGAGATATGCTGAAGCAATTTCTTCACTGATACTGCTCCTAGGGCAATGGAAACTAGGAGAAAATAAACAAATGGGACTACATCAAAATAAAAAGCTTTTGCACAAGAAGGACATTTCTTTTGTTTCCATGTCTTGGCCACCCTGAATATTGCTGCAATGCACATAAAGTGCATATACCTTTACAAATAATCATATGATTTCATTCATATGTCAGATATAAAACTGAAAGCAACAAACAAGCAAACAGGACAAACAAAAATTCAGACACAGACAAAGTTCGATGATTACCAGAGAGAAAGGGGGTGTGGGATGATAATGAAGAAGGTAAAGGGGATCAAATATATGGTGATGGAAGGAGACTTGGCTTTTGGTGGTGAACACATAATGAAATATACAGATAATGAATTATGAAATTGTATATTTTAAACCGATATAATTTTATTAACCAATGTCACCCCAACAGATTTAATAAAAAATTTAAAAAATGAAATAAGATGATAAATTTAGTCATAATACATTTTAAATACTCACTAACTACATGGGACAACTACATTAGACAGCACAGATATAGAACATTCCCATCATCACAGAGACTACTATTGGGCAGGGCAAATCTAAGAGCAGATATGTGACAATACAGTATAGGATAAAGGTGGCAATTCAAATAAATGGGTAAAAATAGGTATTTCCATCATTTGGGGAGACAATTATTGATAGTTTTGGAAAAACATTTGAATGATATCACCACTGCACAGTATAAGTATAAATTTCAAATAGTCTAATGTTTTAAACATCAAGATTAAAAAAATAAGTATTGGAAGAAGATCCGGAAAACCATTAGAAACCATTTTACAGTTGGAAAAGTCTTAAAGAATAAGAAAAGATTCAAAAGCCATGAAGAAAAATAAAACAAGTAAGGTTACATTAAAAAGAAAAGTTTTACATATAACATTAATTAATTAGTGAGATGCCCTCCTAAAGCATCCAGATCATTGTTTAGTCAGTGAAAGCTAAATGCCTTAGTGTAGAGTATAAATTTGACTTTAGTTCACTGTAATTATATCGTATGAGACAATTTACTTAATGGTTTAGGGCAGATTTAAATGAGCTTGAAAAGATATTCATTGCTGCTCTACTCAGACATTTAATCAGTATAGCTCTTTCCATTTTAAATAAAGGAAACAAGCATGCAAACAGGGGCACAGAGAGGTAGGAGTCTGACCAGATCTTTCCAGGCAGCTGCTCTAGGAATTATAGAGGCCTGATTGCATGAAATTTGTGCAAGAATAGGCCTTCCTTCCCCGAGCTGGCATAGGCTTCTCTTCAGCAGCGGCTGGTGCCTGGGACCTGGGCTTTGCTCTGGCTTCCCTCCAGCACTGGCTTCACCCAGAAGGACATCCGGAATGATGTCCAGTCTAATTAGCATATTACCCTTTTATTACTATAAATAGATTTTTCTTCCCCTAAATTTTATGTGGTATTTTGTCGACTTTGTTACTAAGAAATCTGGCCAGTATGTTTATATTTGAAAGTGAATGTAAATGGGAAGATAAATTAAACATAGCTTGTGTGTTGGGTCATTTTCTTCTCTGGTTATCACCAGATCCTTAGCCAGTTAATAAACCACCATGGTGTAGTTCTCACAGTTATTGGGTTTATCAAGAGTCTTTCTTGTGTGCCCTGAGCTAGGTGCCATGTGACAGAAGTCAAGAAACTTGAGACAGTCTGGGCCCTCAAGGAGCTTATAGTAGACAATGAGGCAAGACTAACAAATGAAGAATTGTTAATGCAATATGGAATTGTCCGTATTTTTTTCCACAGCACTAAAGATAAGACTACATAAGAGATGACAATCTTCAGTTTATATTTGTTAGGTTCCCTGAAAACCCCCATCTTCTCACAATGGATTGCTCAGCCAGTGTGTCACTGATGCTGAGTTGGAACCTCTGAATGAGATAACACCTTGCATGCGCAGAAGTTGCATTAACCTTAAAGCACTCAGAAGAATGGAAACATTGATATAGCCTGAGAAGCCTTCAAAGTGGAGATGACATTGAAGGATGGATGTGTCTGAATTGGTAGGATCTGAAAAACTTTACACTCTCTTCCAGGTCTGGGAATACAAATGCTGATATGATGCCACCCAGGTTTTTTAAAAAAAGCAAAATTTTGATTGGAGCAAAACACTTTCATGATATTTCTCAACAAAACATATGGGGTGGGGCAAAAGTAGGTTTACAGTATGCAAAACAGTTTTTTCTTGTATTATTATTTATTGTATTACTTTCTCCCATCCAAGTACTAACCAGGCCTGACCCTGCTTAGCTTCCGAGATCAGACGAGATCGGGCGCGTTCAGGGTGGTATGGCTGTAGACTATTGTATTACTTTCTATAGAACAACTGTAAACCTGCTTTTCCCCCCACCCTGCATACTGAGAAACTGTATGTGACACTACTGAGCCAAGCAGAGGGGAAACTGAGATGGAAAGATAGGATTCACACCCTGGAAAAACTTCTCAACTAAAGGGGAGAAAGATCTAACTGAGCATCTTTATATTCCCTGCATCTATTGAATGATAACAATATATTGTACATTTGGTCAAAAGTCAATCTCTAGCAGGTTGTTTTCTCCATCCAGATGATACTGGAGCAAAGTACATGGAATAGCAGCTAACCAATGATTAAAGCTAGTTAACCATCCATGCTCATGTTACCCCTTTCATCTCCTTGAAAGATCTTCCTGAACTTTGGCAAATGGCAGTCAGATTTGTCTTCAGTGACTCTGGGCTTGATGCCTTAGATTCAAGAATGCCCATTTTTCTTCTTTTTAAAACCTAATCTTCCTAATATCTATTAAAGGACTAGAATGTTGTATTACTTGTTTTTTTAAACTAATTTTTTATTGTTTAGTTTCAGAAATACATATCTTACAAAATGCCAAACCCAGTAAATCTAGTACCCATTTGACACCATACATAGTTATTACAATATTATTGACTATATTTCCTCTACTACACTTTACATCCCCATTACTCAATTTTAGTAATTAGTTAGTTCATTTTAAATGCAGTAATCATTAAGCCTGAAGAATAATGATTGGAATTTCATGGAAACTTACATTTTTTAATGTGTTCCAATGGAAAAAAAAACTCTAAATTATTTGAATGCTTAATATTTACACATTTTAGAGGGATTTACAATTACTATCATATTTCTGAAGTTACATGTGTCATATGTATATGATATGTACTTCTACACATATTTCCTCAGTTTTCATGATAAAAAGCCATCATTATAATGATTTACTTTTCATTAATAATTCAACCATATGACACTTCTTTTTTTAAAATATATTTTATTGATTTTTTTTTACAGAGAGGAAGAGAGAGGGATAGAGAGTTAGAAACATCGATGAGAGAGAAACACCGATCAGCTGCCTCCTGCACACCTCCTACTGGGGATGTGCCTGCAACCCAAGGTACATGCCCTTGACCGGAATTGAATCCGGGACCTTTCAGTCCGCAGACCGACGCTCTATCCACTGAGCCAAACCGGTTTTGGCCATATGATACTTCTAATGTCATATTCACCTTTTTCCTTGCATGCTCTTTCCCCAGTCTATTTCTCCTCATTTTCTACCCTATCTCTACTCAAGGCATTAAATACTCTTCCTCTAATCAGTAGGAAGCGGAACACTCAAGGCCACTTTGGCTCTTCCTCTTACTTTACTTCTATGTCTGGTCATTGGTCCAATCATATCTTGCTTCCCCAAATCTGATCTCTTCTATTATTTTGGTAACAAAATTCAATTTTTAATTGGTTATATGACTGTGCAAAATAAAATACTACCTGTTCTAGGATTTACTAATAGCCAGGTGTGTTACTTGGTCTTAGTTTTGACAAATGAGATGTAAGTGGAAGTTCTATGCAGCCACTTCTAGAGAGTTACTTTAAAGACAACATGCATGTCATTTGTCACATTCCTTTCTGTTTTGTCCTTTCCAAGGTGCTCCTTGGCTGGAGCTCAGGCAGCCATTTGGAAACACGAGGCAACATTATTAAAGATAGTGAAGCAGCAAGATAGTAGAGAGGTGACCTATATAGTAGAGAGATGGATAGTAGAGCTCCAGCCACAGGCTACGTAACTATTTCTTTCACATGAGAGAAAAAGAAATTTGTCTTCAAACATACATACTTACAAACAAACAAACAAGCAACACAGGGTTTTGGGCTCTCTCTTACATGAGTTAAATATCATCTGATTGAAACACTTTCTTATCCTTCTGACCCATTCTTGCCATTCTCACTATTGTTATCAATCTCACAAGAGAGCAGAAAGCAATACAAGGTAGGCACTATAGTGGAAGTCTTAGCAGCATCGGCTTTGAAATAATTCCTGTTTTATTCTTTGCTCTATATCTAGCTTTACCTCTCTGTGCCTTGCTTTCCTCATTGTTAAGTAGGGAATCTTATTACTTCCTGGCAATAAATTTATTGCCAGGAAGTAATGAGGTAATGCAGACGGAAAGCCAAAAAGTGCTTCATAAAGGGCGGCTTCCCATGTTGATATTATCACCTTGCTGAGATGAACCTAAGGAGAGATCGTAGAACAAATGCCATTGGACATGATATACAGGTCAATGACTTACTGTAATAGTAACCTGCCAGTCATTCTCTCCTCAACTCAATCATTTTTATATCTGTACCAACATTTTATATTGGGCATGTTTATATTTACATTCAACTCAAGGTGCCTAGACTCATAGGTCATATGAAATCACAGGCTTACAGTGACTATGCTATACATTCTTCTGTGTCACAGTTCTCAAAATATTTTTTCTGGCATAATCATTTGTTCCATCTTCTTTGGCAGGGGGGCCTCTCGCACCCAGGTCTTCTATTATCCTCTCTATTTACCATACTTGAGGTTTAGTCTATTTTTTACCTCAGGTTTTCTTTATCCAAATATAATCCCATGAAGCAGGATGTTTTTCAGCCAATTTCAGCAATTACCCTATTTTCAGATTAAATCTCTGACATTTAGTCAAGCACTGATGCCAAATCTCACACTCCATTTTTTTTCAAGGATCCTTAAAAAATAGATTTAATATAGTTTTAACAATAATGTTCATGACCTGGCAGAAATCTGCAACATAGTTTATTATTTTTATTCTAAACAGCAACATTTTTAAATTTTATTCTGAGATTCACTGTCACTCAGAACTATAACTGTGGTCCCCAAACTATAGCACATTTCCCCATTACTGTAGTCTAGGTTTTCTGTTTTTCTCATGTCATTTCCCAAATCTTCCTGCACATCACAGAACTACAATAGATGAAGCCATTCTCTGGCTGAAAAGCTTTGGCTCTTTTCTCCTTAGCTGTCTCTTTTAATATTCTCTAGTTTTCCAGATCAATGCCATCAAGCTGCATAAAGTCTGATCCCTGTAGTCAAGAATAATATTTCACTCTTCTCTTTTCCTTAAAGAACAAACAAAAATTCTAGTTTGTTAAGTTAGTATATTTACCTCAAATTGTTTGATTTTCTTGTTCTTGATTTCCAGAACAGACCAGGAGTGGGCTAGGCTTTCTTTGATTTTTTGTGTGTTGAATGTTTCTCCCTCTCAAGGTCATAAGGAGGGTGGTGAGGCAGGAGATTAGAAAGCCAGGACCCAAAGATATGAGCAGAGACAAAATTTATGAACAGCTATTGGAGAAGCCAGAGGAAGAAATTGAAATTAGAGTTGACCCAAAGTTTAAATCTTGTTGGATTAATGACCAAGTGAGTCAGAAAGAGCTGCAGGAAGTTGATAGTGGGTCTAGGGAAATCACTTTGATTTCTAGCCACAGTTCATGGCTTTCTGTTATGGGCTGGCAGAGTCAGTGGAAGGTGGATGATGGAATTGTTGAATGGAAGGTGTAGATGTAGATATACTATAGGACCAAAGAGCTCTGTATTTTTAAATGGCCTTAAAAAGTACTCTTCCAGCCCTAGCCAATTTGGCTCATTGGATAGAGCATTGACTTGAGGACCAAAGAGGCCTGGGTTCAATTCTGGTCACAAGAGCACATGCTTGGGTTGTGGGCTCGATCCCCAGAAGGGGGCAGGCAGGAGGCAGCCAATGAATGGTACTCTCTCATTATTGATGTTTCTATCTCTCTCTTCCTCTCCCGTCTCTGAAATCAATAAAATAACATTTAAAAAAATATTTTTTCCACTTAAAAGGTCACACTGGGTGGTATGACATTATTATAAAGAGGCAGAGAGTGACACTAATTTGGATTGTCTCCAAATGGTGTTCCTTGGTTTCTAGATCACATTATCTATGTTTGTGTGGCCAGTAGCCTCTTCAGGTAATAGCAAGGTAGAGGTGGGCACAGCAGCGAGCTGGAAGTGGAAGTCCTTGTTGTTATGGAATGGTAGGAATAAACAGAATTAGTATCTGGAAGGTGGGATTTGAGCCACACTAATTATCAGTATTTCTGAAAACTGCAAGTTCTGGATGTTGCTGTACAGTTATGCTATGTATCATGGGCCAACTATGGGTTTCTACTGTGTGTTTTTTGACAGTGAACACTTTACCTCTTGGAATCTTGTGTTTCCTCCATCAGTGATGCAGTCTCCTAGGGATCCCTGTGGTGAGTTGGTGTGTGTGTGTGTGTGTGTGTGTGTGTGTGTGTGTAATTCTTTTAACAAAGAATTTAAAGCAATTTGGATTCTCTGCCCATAGTTCCTCATCATCTCTCATGGAGACTCTTAATAGTCTTCTAATTGACATGCTTCTAGCTTCAGCCTTAAATCCCTGCAATGCTTCATCTGTTCTTCTGGGAAAACTTTGTGAAACACAAAGCTAATGACTTTTCATTAATTAATATAATTTGGTTATATATCTAAAGGTGACACTCACTTATACATCCTGTGAAAAGCAGTCCTTTATTGTAAAGGGCTGTGTCTGAGGTTGTGCTAGTTCAGGATAAAGGTAAAATTTCTTATTGAAAGACATATCCCTCTACACCCTGCTCCTCACTGCATCTCTTGTCTTATACTACTATAATCTTTGCTGAACTTGTGGCCCTCTGCACAAGGTCTACTCATATTCCATATTTTTTCTTGTCCATGCTCCTTGCTCACATTACTACCTCTTTCTGAAAAGTCCTTCTCAATCTACCCAATTGAAAAATGTATCCTTCTAGACTCAGTCCAAAGGTATTCTTTTTTAAAAAATATATTTTATTGATTTTTTTTTTTTACAGAGAGGAAGGGAGAGGAATAGAGAGCTAGAAACATCGATGAGAGAAACATCAATCAGCTGCCTCTTGCACACCCCCTACTGGGGATGTGCCTGAAACCAAGGTACATGCCCTTGACCCAGAATCAAACCTGGGAACTTTCAGTCCACAGGCTGATGTTCTATCCAAGCCAAACTGGTTAGGGCTCCAAATGTATTCTTGATGGTTTTTCAAACTCTTTTAAATGAGCGAATTAGCTACTCTATTCTCTCTGCTTTAATATTCCATGCATATAATATTTATTTTTATCATAACACTTATTTTTAATGCAAAAATTTTATTGTACTTTTGTTATGTTTATTAAGTAAATCCAAAACACCCTGCATGATTGTTTTTTTCTGCAGTTGATTTTCAACTGAGTTGAGGTAAGTAGTGCAGTGGTTGGACAATGGAGCACAAACACAAGGACAATTTTGTTAAGAGAGAGGGATTGTACAGCCACAGCCAGGGACCTGAAATTTTGTATGAAATTCTGCTTTTCTCACCTTTTAGGTATTATTGAGTGAGTGTGTCCTTCACAAATTCATATGCTGAAACCCATTCCCTAGTGAGATGTTAGGAGGTGGGGTCCTTGAGAAGTAATTAACATTAGATAAGGTCATGAGGATGGAGCCCTTCCAAATGAGATTAGTGTCCTTTTAAGAATCACAAGAGAGTGTGCTTCCTCTCTCTGCTCTCTGGCATGGGGGGAGGGGGAGAACACAATGAGAAGTTGGCAGTCTGCAACTTGGAAGAGGACCTCAGCAAAACCCAACCATCCTGGCACTCTGATCTTGAACTTCCAGCCTCCAGAACTGTGAGAAATAATTTTCTGTTGTTTATAAGCCATCCAGTCGGTGGTATCCAGTAATAGCAGCAAGACTACTCAGGGTGACATAAAAAAGAAAGTGGAAACAACTGTTCTCTTACATAAAAGTGAGAATCCTTAAATTATTAAGGACCTTTAGGTAAGATATTTGAGTAGGCAGATGTGAGGCACATCTGTATTACATAGGTAAGCATCCCTGATGACATTCAAGTCCAGGGGAGGGTAATCCTTGGAAAAGTCAAGATTTTTTGCAAAGCAAGTGGTGATTCCAAATGTCTCTAAAAACTGGCCAAAGAAGTCTGAGATCTTTGTAGTATATGGGAACATTAAAAGCATACATATTCTCTTGAAAAACACTCAGCTCCAGCTCTAGCAAATGCACTGAATAAAAACAACTTACCATGAATTCTGATATGTCTTCTAAAATTAGCATTTTTAATTTCTATGGGCTGCTTTGTATTAGAGGTTATGACTGTCATTTAGAATATTCTCAAATATAAGTAGATATGTTTCAATACTTCTCTTCCTTCTGAGTAAATGTATATTGGTAAAAATTATTTTATTAACTGAGAAATTTATACAATCCTTTTGTTAACAAATTACACAGGTGTTTATATGTTTATTCTGTGCTTGTTTTTTTTCTCCCAAAGGATATAAGATTAGAGCAAGTGATCTTAAGCCACTAGAATGGCTTAATGAAGAGTCAAAGGACTGAGGTCCATTTAGGAAATACTCTTCCTAAGATGTAATAATTGAACCTATTAACATTTCAATTCTTTAAGCCTTAGTTCTTTCAGTTGCAAAGCTGAAATAATATGATGACTTTCATTGTGTTATATCACATACAAAGTCCTTAGTTTATTATCTAAGCTTAGAGCACTAGTTAAGTATACAATTTTACCTATATGTTCCCAAAAATTCTAGTTTAGCACTTCTTAGTTGGGATTCAAGAATCTGTATTTTAACAACTCCACCAGGTGATTCTCATCATGAGAGAAGTTTGGGAAACACTGAAATAAAAACTACCATAACAATAGTAAATAACCAATATTATTAACATAAAGACTTGCCTAAAATTTGATTTCCTAAGTGGAGAAGAGGGGATTCAGTGATGCTTAAGTACTTCAGGATAAAAGGTAGGGAGAAGGAAGAAATTTCATGAAGGGAGCCATCTTGGATGATGAAAACAATGCTTTGATACTTACTAGATAATCCATGAGAAATAGGATATTAGGATATTTTTGTGGGATCTTTTGTCAGAGACAAAATCTGTGAACTCTTACTTCTCATGAATAATTGGTTTCCTGGGAGAAAGCGGACAGTGGTAAAGGACTGAATAGTTATTGCCAAGATGCACCTAGGACATGCAATATTATTTACTGTTCCAAATCAGAAATGGTGGATGTAAGAAATGACCCCTGGCAAAGGGAGAAGGTCTGAAAATATATTCTGAAAAGACAAGATTTTCCAAAAGAAGCTAAGAAGTAAAATTCTTTACAACTGTTTTTCTTTTTAAATATATTTTTATTGATTTCACAGAAAGGAAGGGAGGGAGAGAAAGAAAGAGAGAAAGAAAGAGAGCCGAAACCGGTTTGGCTCAGTGGATAGAGCATCGGCTTGCGGACTGAAAGGTCCCGGGTTTGATTTCGGTCAAGGGCACGTACCTTGGTTGCGGGCACATCCCCAGTGGGGGGTGTGCAAGAGGCAGCTGGTCGATGTATCTCTCTCACCGACGTTTCTAACTCTCTATCCCTCTCAATTCCTCTCTGTGTAAAAATCAATAAAATATATTAAAAGAGAGAGAGAGAGAGAGAGAGAGAGAGAGAGAGAGAGAGAGAGAGAGAGAGAGAGAGGAAGAGAGAGAGAGGAAGAGAGAGGAAGAGAGAAAGAGAGACATCAATGATGAGAGACAATCATTGATTGGCTGCCTCCTGTATACTCCCAACCCAAGCATGTACCCTGATGAGGAATTGAGGAATTGAACTGTGACCTCCTGCTTCATGGGCTTATACTCAACCACTGACCAACACTGGCTGGGCAGAAGTAATGTTCTTGAAGATATTTTTTTCTTGATAAAACTATATTTGTAAATGCAGTGGTTTCTTATTTTGCACAAACTGAGCAAAAAATGTAGCTAATAACAAACCTTTGCACTAGGGATGCTAGGGCTTGGTGTCTCAATGCAGAACCAAATATAGCATCACCTCTGAGGAGCTACTCAGGACATGCCATTTACACCCAACAACGCATTGCTGTGGAGCTATATTTATCTAATAAAGCCAAAAATGTCAGCAGACTAGAAATGTCATTTTCATGCTTGGAAACACAATCTAACTCCATACTAATTTGGAAGTTTATATGTTCTCTGTTATCTGATTTGGAAGTCTGTCAAAAAGCAACACAATTCTGATCTGGTCATATATTAAAGCATGAAAACATTCATCTTTAACAGTTTCTATTATTTTCATTATATGACATCAAATAAAATAACAGAAAACATGATATTGATATCTGGCCATTTTGCTATGAAAGACCATCTGCCTACCTTTGTACACCATAGTTGAAGAAGCATAAAATGAAGACCCAAATCCCTTTATACTCCTGAAGACCAGATGCCTTACGACATGACTGATAGTGGGGTGAAACCCTCCCAGTGCCTAGCCAGTGGGCAGACATTAGGTCATAGGCGAAAGAGCCAGCTGTTAGTAATCTGAAGCACCATCATGTTTTAGAATTTCATCATTAAAATTCATCATGAAGCTGAAATTTTTGGATTAGTAATTTTATGGGCAGTTTTACAAAAATAATGACACTGTAAAACAGGCAAAATGTAGCTATTGATATTTGGTATACTACACTAACTAGGGCCAGCTCTTTCAAATGCTATGTTCTTGAATTTTGAAATAAGCTCAATGCTTCTTTTCCTGGGAAATTACAAGCTTGGTGTTAAACATAATATGGTGAACTAGGAACTCAAGGGTGAACCATTTAACACCTGCGCCTGGATAGTAGTAAATAACCTGTAAACCTGGGAAAAGGGAAAGGGCTTTTCCCTCTGCCATATTTAGCTGCACCAGTTCAGGTGTGAAATGTGGGAACTTGAATTTAACCATGATTTTGCCAAGCAACTACAAAGAGAAGAAAAAAAAAAAAGGGCAAGGGACTTTGGGGTATAGTCAATGGAGTGATCATGATTGACCACATGGTTTATCAAGCTAAGAAGTAGGGAGAGTAAGTGCCAAGATAAATGGATTGATGGGAGGTCCTGGGAGGATGGAACAATCATTGAAGTTGAGTTTCTAGAGAAAGTGCACTGGAAAGATAGAGGTGGTAGTCAGTCAGGGAAATGCATGGGATCATTGTAGTTAGTTGTCAATAACAAGATCTCCATAAAATCTCAAATATTATTAATAGCTTTCAATGGCTTTCCTTTGCAAATAAAATAAAAGTTCCTTGGGGTGGACAGTAGGGGTGGGCCAGAAAGGGTGAATGGGGGAAAAAGGGGACATACGTAATTCTTTCAACAATGTTTTTTAATTTTAAAAAACAACACTATAGTCCTTACATTAGCTTCCAGACACTCAGCTCAGTCTGTTTCTTGCTGTTTGATCCTGCACTTCACCTCATTACTTTTGCATTCTCATCTCCTTTTTAAAATCTTTATTGTTCAGATTATTACAGTTGTTCCTCTTCGTTTCCCCCCCATAGCTCCTCTCCACCTGGTTCCCACCCCACACCATGCCCTTACCCACCCCCCTAATTGTCCTCATCCATAGGTGCATGATTTTTGTCCAGTGTCTTCCCTCCCCCACTACACCATCCTCATCTCTTAAAATCCACTCTAATGCATTTTACTTTGTCCACCCTGACCTCTGTCTGTGAGATGCATTCCTGCCTTCAGGTCTTTATGCTGGTTGTTCTCCCACATCATCCCTCCCCTCCTTCAGAGCTTTGCCCAATGGTTACCTTTTCAAGGTTATCTTCCCTGACTGTCCTAATTAAATGTACACCCATCCTAGGCCCTAACATTCCCTACTCACCTTTCTTGCTTTCTTTTCTCCATATCCTTTTGCCGTCTTTCAATTCTATACAACATACTTATTTTTTTCATTTCATCTTTCCCACACTGGAATATGAGTTCTGTGAAGGCAGATATTTTTGTTTGTTTTAATTACAACTGTTTGCTCAGCTCCTAGCAGATAGTAAGGATTCAATTCATTTGCACTGAATGAATTAGTTACTTTTATTGATTGTCATTATTCAAACTTTGCTATATTAATAGGTGTAAATGTTACTATGTTCTTGTTTTTATTTTCTGACAGAATTTTAAGAATTGCCTGTATACCTTTGGATTTGAAAAAAATTTCCACTTACTCTAAACTTGGAGAAAAAAAAATCTGTTTTAGAGGTTATAAATTGTGCAAGTAACAGGGTGTTTCACACAATATAGATATAGAAATATTATGTACATATACAGAAATGCAATTTAAATTAGTATTCACTATTTTGAACCCTCCAAAGGAGCTGAGTTCTGTTCAAAAGAGAAGTTGCAGTGAGCTTTTAAGTCTTTTTGATGTATTAATTCTACTAGGGGCCTGGTGCACGAAATTTGTGCATGGGGGTATATGTCCTTCTGTCCAGCCTGCACCCTCTCCAATCTGGGACCCCTGGAGGGATTTTAGACTGCCAGTTTAGGCCCCATCCTACTGGGTTGGCAACTAACTAAAACCCTTCTGGTAGGATGGGGCCTAAATGGGCAGTCGAACATCCCTCTCACAATCCAGGAATGTTGACTCTCAACTGCTTGCCTGCCTGCCTTTCTGATTGCTCCTAACCACTTCTGACTGCCAGCCTGATCACCCCTAACCACTCCACTGCCAACCTGATTGATGCCTAACTGCTCCCTTGCCAGCATGATTACCCCTAATTATCCTACCCTGCCAGCCTGGTCACCCCTAACTGCCCTCCCCTGAAGGCTTGATCACCCCCACTGCCCTCCCTTGCAGGCCTGGTCCCTCCCAACTGCCCTCCCCTGCTGGCCATCTTGTGGCCACATAGGGGCAGCCATCTTTGACCACCTGAGGGAAGCCATCTTGTGTGCTGGAGTGATTATCAATTTGCATATTACTATTTTATTAGATAGGAAAATTGAAATAAAAAATGTGTTGGTAGGGGCTTTTCCTTCTAATTTGGTATGTTTCTCTGAAACTTCATTGAAATATAGATTTTTGAGCCAATACTAGGAAAAGTAGTGACATGACATCAAAGTTTCTACTTCCAATTATGAAATAAGCAAACTTTGGTGAAATTTTTCATTCACATTACCAGTATCTTTAAAAAATATATATGTTTTATTGATTTTTTTACAGAGAGGAAGGGAGAGGGATAGAAAGCTAGAAACATCTATGAGAGAGAAACATCGACCAGCTGCCTCCTGTACACCCACCACTGGGGATGTGCCCACAACCAATGTACATGCCCATGACTGGAATCGAACCTGGGACCCTTCAGTCCACAGGCCCATGCTCTATCCACTGAGCCAAACCGGTCTCAGCACATTACCAGTATCTTTGATATCTGAGAACATTGCTATGCTCTGGTGATAACCTGTACCACTAAAAATCTATTTGAGTGGTAGTTTTCTCACTGTAGCTGGTATTGGAGAAGGTCACCTTGAAAACTGTGAGAAGAAATAAAATGTATTATCAAAATAAGCCTAGATCCTAAAGACAAAAAGTCCTATACACAAATATTATAATCTATTTAGTAAATGTGTTTCTCACAGAGGCACAAATCAGCAGTTCTGAAACTACTTTATATACTGGTATATATACTAGGATTGGATAAATAAGTAACTATATTGTCAATAATGGGGGCCAAGTTTCTTACTATTGTGGGAGGAAGTTACAAATAAGAAAAAAAACAAGGACCTTATTGTGTTTCATTGGAATGAGAACTATTGACATAAACTTAACAAAATTTAATATTTCTACAGAGAGTTACAGAAATAAATATAAATGCATATGCATGCATGAGTGAGTATACACACTTTAATGTATTTTTTTTAGTTTGATCAAGTGAAAGAGTCTAAAAGTAATGATTCCTTATTACTAATTAATATACCTAATTTCCAGATTGGTTGGTTTCTAAACACCATCATAATAGTAAAGTGCTAATATGCTAATGGTTGGGATGCCATAACTCGTAATGACCTATCACAGGAGGCTGCCTGTGTGTGTGTGGTGGGGCGTTGCTCTGGAGATGGGGTGGAACCAAGGAGGTGCCCAGAGGAGGCAGGACCATCCCATGCAGGGGAGGGCAGGGGTGAGAGCCTGTAGTGCCCCCCTCTCCCCATCAGTCCTTTGCACCTACTGCTCCCACTCAGAATGCCACACGGCCCACCTGCTGTGGGGAAGAGCACAGCACAGCAGGCAGGAGGCTTCCTGCTCTCCTCCAGCACTATGATGGGGTGGAGCCACCTCATACCTCTGGAGATGAGGAGGAAGTGGAGATGCACCCAGAGAGGGCGGGACTACCCTGAGGCGACTCCAGGGACTAAGGGCTTTTGAAGCAGCCAGAGAAGGCCAGAGAGGTCAGAGGCTAGGGCAGGTGTACTAGAGCTCTATGTGGAGAGGTCTGGGTGTCAAGGCAGGGAGGCGGGTGGGTGGGTGGGGCTGTGAGATTTCGTGCGCTGGACTCCTAGTTCTTTAATAAAGAAAATTAGAACCCCTTAGATAAGTAGTAGGTTCCAGGGCCGGGGCAGAGAAAAATATAGCCACAAGAAGCAGCCTACTGGTCAAAATATAAAGATCTGAACAATAAATAAATAATGATAAAATGGGATTAAAACCCATAAAGTAAAATAAGTATCCATGAATCCATACTCATATAAAAATGAGTAAATCAGTCAATGGGGAAGAGAACATCCCTTCCTTGACTTCACATAAAAAAATTGTCTCTTATTTTCTTGAGATAATATGCAATATCATAAGGTACCTCCAAGCATTTCTTAAAATTCTGCCATAGAATTCTGGAAAGCTCACAGAAAAATCAATTTTAGCTCTGTTCTCAGTGTCCTTCTTTCTCTCCTTAGGATGGGTGCTGGCTCTGCTTCCCCACTTGTATATGGTCTTCGGGGGACCACAGACTAGCTTTATCTGTTTGCTTCTATCCTATCCAAGAACATCAGTAAAATTCAGGGAGATCATTCACAATGTGTCACGGATTGCATAAATTAGAGAGAAAGAAGGGAGTAACCTAATACAGCTCCTGCTGACTGTTTTGTTCGCATGTTGAAGTTCTCCTTCGTGATATCATCTTTCCACCCACGTCAGAAAATTACTTCTGTCCCCATTTGATTTTCTCTTATGCATCCCTGTATTCTGTCATATCCTGGCCAGTAAAGAATGACACTCTTCCACTGTCTCCCTGTTCCTACTGCAGAATCAAAGATGGCCCTTATCTGCCCCCCCATTCTGCATCCTGATGGCCAAAATCTGCCACACTTGCGATTCTCACAAAGGTATTCTCTGCAGATCCCTTCTGAGGGTGCTGTCATTAGAGCAGCCTGTCATTAGAACACCGCAGGATGCACATCATTTGCCAGAACAGACACAGGAAACAACTGTATGGTATTCGATTGAGTGGGTTAACAGTACAAAGACAGATGGCTGTAAACTGACTAACGAGCTTGAGGAAGTACAGAGAAAGTGTCATGCAGCCCAAAACTCCAGGAAGGCCAAGGGGCAGAAAGGGAGTCATTTTTGCTTAGGTTACAGAAAATGACAAGCTGATCTCTGGAAGTAGAAAACCACCATTCCACACGAATATAGATTTCAGCGAGCATCTAAATGGCTGGCATTAACTTACCCCCAGAGTAATAGCCAGCATTAGCAGATTGTTCAAATAGCCAGCCAAGACTCTTAGCCAAAAATGAGAATCAGAGAGACTCATTTCTCATATTCTCTAATCGAACAGCATATTAAAACACTTTGGCAAAAGTGAAAAGCTCATCTCTGAAAAAAAAAAAAAAAAGTCATTGTTATTAATTTCCATTGCACCAAATGCCCTGTTAAGCATTATAAAATTCTTCTGTGAGAAACACATTTACTAAATAGGTTATAGTATTTGTGAATAGGACTTTTTTTTTTTTTGTCCTTAGGACCTAGACTTATTTTGATAATACATTTTATTTCTTTTCACAGTTAGTTTTCAAGGTGACCTTCTCCAATACCAGCTACAGTGAGAAAACTACCACTCAAATAGATTTTTGGTGGTTCAGGTTATCACCAGAGCATTGCAATGTTCCCAGATATTAAAGATACTGGTAATGTGAATGAAAAATTTCACCTAAGTTTGCTTATTTCATAATTGGAAGTAGAAACTTTGGTGTCATGTAACTACTTTTCCTAGTATTGGCTCAAAAATCAATATTTCAATGAAATTTCAGAGAAACATATCAAGTTAGTAGGGGAAGCCTTTACCATCACATTTTTTATTTTAATTATAGAATGAATAAGTCAAAATGACTTAAAAGCTCACTGCAACTCCCCTTTGGAACAGAACTCAGCTCCAATGGAGGGTTCAAAGTAGTGAATATTAATTTATATTGCATCTCTGTATGTGTACATACTAGCTCTATATCTATATTGTGTGAAACACCCTGTTACTTGCATAATTTTTAACCTCTAAATCAGATTTTTCCTCCAAGTTCAGAGTAAGTGGCAGTTTTTTTCCAAATCCAAAGGTACACAGGCAATTCTTAAAATTCTGTCAGAAAAGGAAAACAAGAACATAGTAACATTTACACCTATTAATATAGCAAAGTTTGAATAATGACAATCAATAAAAGTAATAAATTCATTCAGTGCAAATGAATTGAATCCTTACTATCTGCTAGGTGCTGAGTAAACCATTGTAATGAAAACAAACAAAAATCTGTCTTCACAGAACTCATATTTCAGTGTGGGAAAGATGAAATGAACAGAATAAATGTGTTGTGTAGAATTGAAAGACAGCAAAAAGATATGAGAAAAGAAAGCAAGAAAGGTGAGTAGGGAATATTAGGGCCTAGGGTGGGTGTACATTTAAGTTGGACAGTCAGGGAAGATAATCTTGAAAAGGTGACCATTGGGCAAAGCTCTGAAGGAGGGGAGGGATGATGTGGGGGAACAACCAGCATAAAGACCTGAAGGCAGGAATGCATCTCACAGACAGAGGTCAGGGTGGACAAAGTAAAATGCATTAGAGTGGATTTTAAGAGATGAGGATGGGAAAGTAGTGAAGTGAAGTGCAGAGTCAAACATCAAGAAACAGACTGAGAGCTGAGTGTCTGGAAGCTAATAAGGACTATAGTGTTGGTGTTTTTTTTTGTATTTTTTAAAATTAAATCTTCACTGTTGAAAGAATTATATATGTCCTCCTTTTCCCACATTGACCTCTTCTAGCCCACCCCTACTGCCCACCCCTACTGCCCACCCCAAGGAACTTTTATTTTATTTGCAAAGGAAAGCCATTGAAAACTATTGATAATATTTGACATGTGATGAAGTTCTTGTTATTGGCAACTAACTACATCCCTTCCACAAACTCAATCCCATGCATCCCACTGTCTGACTACCACCTCTATCTTTCCAGTGTACTTCCTCTAGAAACTCAACTTCAATGATTGTTCCATCCTCCTAGGACCTCTAATCATTCCATTGATTTTGGCACTTATAACTCTCCCTACTTCTTCTTCTTCTTCTTCTTCTTCTTCTTCTTCTTCTTCTTCTTCTTCTTCTTCTTCTTCTTCTTTTTAATATTTTATTGATTTTTTACAGAGAGGAAGAGAGAGGGATAGAGAGTTAGAAACATCGATGATGAGAGAGAATCATCGATCAGCTGCCTCTTGCACACCCCCTCCTGGGGATGTGCGCACAACCAAGGTACATGTCCTTGACCGGAATCGAACCTGGGACCTTTCAGTCCACAGGCTGATGCTCTATCCACTGAGCCAAACCGGTTTTGGCTACTCTCCCTACTTCTTAGCTTGATAAAATCGTATGGTCAATCATGATTACTCCATTGCCTATATCCAAAAGTCCCTTACCCTTCTTTCTTTTCTTTGTAGTTGCCTGGCAAAATCATGGTTAAATTCAACTCCCTTTCATATCTGAACTGGTGCAGGTAAATATGGCAGGAGGAAAAAGCTCATGTTCATGGACTGGTCTTACTTTTAATTTGTGACTGCACCTTAAATGCACTCTAATGTCTTCAGGCAATGACACAAGACTTTATGCTCCCATGACTGATCATTTGTACTCTCACCCGTCTAGATGATTTATCACCTTCTCATCCCGCCTCAAACCTGCAACACATCCTCACTCCCTCTTTCTGTCCTTGCTTCCTATTTTACTAAAATAATTAGAAAATCAGAAGAGACCCTCCACAGACTTCCACAGCCATCTATCCACCATCAATATCTGCCACAATATCTTGCGCTTTCTTGCCTGCAATCTGAGATAAATTTTAATGCCCCTATCTAAAACCTATCCTTTCACCCTGTGAACAGGATACCCTTTCATCATATATTCAAGCTCATCACTCCTTCCATCACAAATAATCAATTATTTTACTGCCTTTTGGAACAGAGTCATTAAAATGAAGTTGTATCATTAAAAAACAACACAATGCAAAAAAATCTTCCTTCAACATCTCTTTCCTCACCAATTTATTCCTTTGTTATGCTTTAAAGCAAAATGCACCTAGCTCAGAATTTCATGTAGTTGAGTGTGGACTTATGAGCCAGAAAGTCACAGTTCTATTCTTGGTCAAGGCACATACCTGAGTTGCTGACTCGATCCTCTGTGAAGAGTATGCAGGAGGCAGCTGATCAATGTCTCTCATCATTGATGTTTCTGTCTCTCTCCCTTTCTCTTCCACTCTGAAATCGATAGAAAAATATAAAAAAAAATAAAGTAAAATTCTACAAAAATATTATGTCTGCTCATCAATTCCATATTATCTCTTTTAAGAAAAGATTTTAAATTGATTTTTAGAGAGAGAGGAAGGGGTAGGAAGGGAGAAACATCAATGTGAGAGCAAAACACCAATAGGCTGCGTCCTTCAAGGGAACTGAGCTCACACCTCGGTATGCGCCCTAACTAAGAATTGAACCCGCAACTTTTCAGTGCATGGGAAAATGCTCAACCAACTCAGCCACACTAGCTAGGGCATATTCTCTTACATTTGTTTAGGATTTCATCTTGACTATACCACTAACATTGCTCTTGTCAAAGCCATAAGGTTACCACAATACATCCCCTCGTATTCCTTGGCTTGTTATCAGTACTTGTTAACAGTTGATCACTCACTGCTTGCTTCACTTGGTTTTCAGAACACCAAATTCACCCAGTTTTCATTTAACATTATTGGTGGCTCTTTCGTAGGCTCCTTTGTGCATTCCTTCACTGTCCCCTGAACCCTAATAATGGAGTTTCCTGAAACTTAGTTCATGATTCTCTGCTTTACTGACACATTTTCTCAGATCCTCTTATGGTTCTAAATGTTCTCTATATGTCAACAATTCTACACTTATGTATTTAACATAGACCTTTCTCTCACATCTCTCCTCTGTTCATTAGAATATTATTATGACTCTATCTGAAAATATATTCAATCTATAATAAGAAAAGCATAATATTAAAAACGGCATAACAGTGGAATGACACCTGGATGACCTTCTGGATGATGCTGGGGCTGCAAGGGCCGTGGCTGTGAGGGCCGAGGCAGCTGGAACTGGGAAGGCCTACTCTTGCATGAATTTTGTGCATTGGGCCTCTGGTATATTTAAAATATGATCTTTTATCACCACCTCTAGTGCTATCATCCTGGTCTGTAGCCACCATTACCTACCACTGAGTTATTAGAGTAGCCTAATGGTTGGTCTTCTGATTCAGTTTCGACAGCACAGTGGTCAGTAGACAAAACAAGAATAGACTCTATGTCACAAGGGTAGAAGCAGAGAAACCTGAAGAGAGTCCACACAGCAGTAGAGGTGGTGGGAAGTGGTCAGATCCTGGATACACTTTGAAGGTATATCCAATAGGATTTGCTCATGAAAGAAAGAGTTGGGTTCCTACATTGCTAATGGCTCTTATAACAGAGAAATATTTTTTATTAATTTTAGAGAGAGGAAAGGAAAGGGAGAGAGGGTTAGAGGCATCAATGATGAGAGAGAATCATTAATCAGCTGCCTGCAACACGCCCCACACTGGGTATTGTGCCCATAACCGGGTATGTACCTTGACCAGGAATGGAACCATGACCTCCGGGTTTATAGGTCAACACTCAACCACTGAGTCATGCTGGCTGGGTGCTAATGCTCTAAATTCTAGGTTTTTTGAGACACAATATGACAGCCTGCATTGTAAGCCTTTAAATACCAGTATTCATATTTTTTGAACCACTGGTCTTATTTTAATTTTCTTAAATAAAGGAAAAGGCTTTGTTTATAAATATGGTAATTATAATATCATTTCCAACAGCACAGAAATCATGGAAGTATTAATAATATAACATTTTTTAAAGACACAGAACAATATGTTCACTATGATTGGATTGATATAAAATATTTATAGAAGTGGATAAATCCAAACAGAATCTGCAAAACAGAATCAGCAAAATAACACTAATTAGTTATGCTAGGTCAGTGAGAAAAGGAACTATTTATTTTTAAGTTAAAATTTTTATTCTTTAATGTTTTGCAATATAATTATAAAAAGGGAATGTTTTAGAAATATAAATAAGTATTATTTTAGAAATATAATTGGGTGTTACTTCTTTATTTTAGAGAAATTAAATTTTACCTATAAGGCATTTACTTTTGTCAAGTGGTGAAAGCTTAACAATTCTTTAGGTAGATTTACAAAGATTTTAATAGCATTATTTTCAATTAGCTCTTACAGACTTCTACTCTATGAGTTCTCTGTTACCCAATAGCATTAAGCTAGAATGCAGAAATAAGGGGTTTGATTTCAAGGCCTAAATCTGTCAATCACTTGACATTTTGGTTGGGGGAGGTAACTTGAATCAGGTTTTTCATTTACAAGATGAATATATCAATCTCTCTTTTATCTGTTTGATAAGGTAGTTGCAAAGATAACATGAGATAATATATCTAAAAATGCCTTTAAAGCTATAAATCATTGCAAAAATGTGAGGGGTTATGATAATTTAGGTTGAGATTCCTTTTGCTTCATTTTGAAGATTTTTATCCGTAGGTCTTAATAATCATTTTTAATCCTAAAAGTGATGCTTCCCTTTGAATGCAAGTAAATTATCTTTTAAGAACTAAGCAATAATAGAAATATATATATTTTAAAATAAGTACAAAATTATAAGATGTTAATAAATCATGATTATCTCACAAAGATTTATAAAAAATAGAAATGATAAACATAAGTCACTTTATGATCTTGTTTGCATTGAAGTGTACTCCTAACTTGAAAAAAAGGTAACAAACTTGCAAAAGTTACACAAACATTTAAAAACTTGAAAAAAGAAAGTGGCCGACTAGCAGTCACCTTATATATTTTTTTGAATAGGTCTTTCTAGGCAGGTGAAATGTCAAATAAGTGTATTAAAATATTAAATAATCCACCCAGCAGTTTATAGGAAGGTGTCCCATATAAAGAATCTCAGAACAGAATATTCTCATTAAGGAATTGTGTGCATGCATAAGGGCCTAGCCAGTGCCCATGGACAACAAGGGGGTGGAGGAATATGTGGGGAGGGGTTTGGGATGGGAATGGGGGGATGAGGACAATTATGTGATACCATAATCAATAAAAAAAAAGAACACCAATACTTTCTCAAAAAGGAAGAATCATAAAGACAGTAATCCAGGTAGAACTAAAGAATGAGAAAAATATCAGTTTTAAAATGAAAAAATGTTGAAAGTATGGTTGTCCTAAGAGACGCAGATTCATTCAGCACAAGTTTAATATTGGGTCGGCAACTAAGTAATTGCGGGTTTCACACATATATGGCTTCAGTTGAATTTTTAGGTTTGCAGACGTAGTACAAATGTAAAACACATTTTGTATTTGATAGTTGGCTATTCAGCTGTTAATCAGTAAAAAAAGTTTTTTGATCTGTTTTGTAGTTTTTGTTTGGCGTTCGTTGAAAAATGGAAAATCAAAAGGAACATTTTCGTCATATTTTGCTTTTTTATTTCCGCAAGGGAAAAACGCATCACAAGCTCATAAAAAGTTATGTGCTGTTTATGGTGACGAAGCCTTAAAAGAACGGCAGTGTCAAAATTGGTTTGCCAAATTTCGTTCTGGTAATTTTTCACTCAAAGATGAAAGACGCTCTGGTCGTCCAGTTGAAGTTGATGACGCCCTAATCAAAGCAATAATCAATTCGGACTGTCACAGTACAACACGTGAGATTGCAGAGAAGCTTCATGTATCACATACATGCATTGAAAATCACTTAAAACAACTTGGCTATGTTCAAAAACTCGATACATGGGTTCCTCACGAACTGAAAGAATCACAGTTAACGCAACGCATTAGCAGCTGCGATTTGCTAAAGAAACGTAATGAAAATGATCCATTTTTAAAACGACTGATAACTGGCGATGAAAAATGGGTTGTTTACAACAATATCAAGCGGAAAAGATCGTGGAGCAGGCCAGGTGAACCAACTCAAACAACATCAAAAGCTGATATTCATCAAAAGAAGGTTTTGTTATCAGTTTGGTGGGATTACAAAGGAATGGTCTACTTTGAACTCTTACCACCCAACCGAACGATCAATTCTGATGTCTACATTGAACAACTAACGAAATTAAACAATGCAGTTGGAGAAAAGTGGCCCGAATTGACAAATAGAAAAGGTGTTGTATTCCATCATGACAATGCAAGGCCACACACATCTTTGGTCACTCGGCAAAAATTAATGGAGCTTGGTTGGGATGTTTTGCCACATCCACCATATAGTCCTGACCTTGCACCATCTGATTACTTTTTGTTTCGATCTTTACAAAACTCCTTGAATGGTAAAAATTTCAATAATGATGATGATGTCAAATCGTACCTGATTCAGTTTTTTGCTAATAAAAACCAGAAGTTTTTTGAACGTGGGATTATGATGCTGCCTGAAAGATGGCAAAAGGTCATTGATCAAAATGGGCAATACATTAAAGAATAAAGTTATTTAGTTCCATGAAAAAATTGTCTTTGATTTTCTTTTAAAAATCCGCAATTACTTAGCTGCCGACCCAATAGTTATAAACAAAAAGCAGATGAAAGAATTTATTGGTCTCCAACAAATCTTTGCATTCTCTCCAAAGCTGCATATATGTTATGGGTGATAAAATCCATCAGGGTAAAAATAGAATGCATTATAAATTGAGGGAAGCCAATTCTTATTTTTGAAAGGACAACAAAAATTTGCTCTAAGTTTATAGCTACTTCTGCAAAAGCTATGCAGTAAAAGCAATGTGATTATCTATCAGTTTACCTAAAAACAAATCTGATGCCAGAGTAAATGGACAGAAATAAACTGCAAAGAATATCTTTGCTCATGAAAACGGGCAAAATTTTGTCTAGATCCAAATTACTATAAATATGAAAAAAGGGGGCAAGGCACACTTTAAAAATTTCCCTCTACTTCTAATACAGCCCATATTCCTTCCTAATTATGGGCATTCAGCTTTTCCTGAAATGGCTTCTGGGTATAACCTACTGAATATGTCTTTAAGAAAGTGATGACTTACCCATTTTGAATCTTGGTCTGCCATCTATCAAATGTGAAAGTAGATGTCTAACATTCTTTCCAACTCTTATAATGGTGTTGGATAGGTGTGGAATCTATTGGGGTGATCACTTATTATGTTATGTAATGTCTGGTCCACTGGCTGCACACCTGAAATGATGTATGTCAACTGTAATTGAAATAAAAATCCTATCCAATAAAGAGGGAATGTGCTAATTGACCCTCATGCCATTGCAATGATGGTGGCACCCACAGCCAATAAGGAGGGAGTATGGTAATTGACTGCTATGCTCTCAAAGATGGTGGTGCCCACAGCCACAACCTGGCAGAGTCCAGTCCCCTCAGCCCCGCTGGGGAGGCAGGCATATGGTAAGGCCAGGCCCACCTCCAGGTGGGCACAGCCTCTCTGTGCACCTGCCTCCAGAGTCCCCCAATCCACTCAGCCCTCCAGCCACCCAGGGCCGGCCCAAGACACGGTAAACCTCAGATGGCAGCTGCATTGTAAGCCTTTAAAGGGGTGCCTGAGGCTCCGGTAACCAGGGCTGGCTGAAGCTTGTGCTGCTGGCAGTGGCAGCAGCAGAGGTGTGATGGGGTGTCTCCTTCCCCTGATCACCGGTTGCCTCCCACCCCTGAGGGCTCCCGGGCTGTGAGAGGGGGCAGGCCAGGCTGATGGACTCCCCACTCCAGTGCATGAATTTTCATGCACCGGGCCTCTAGTCCTATATAATGAAGATGTAATATGCAAATGGTTGTCACACAATGAAGTGTAATGACCTACTGGGAAAGGACCAGATCACGGATCAGCAGGAGGGTGGGGCAGCGAGCTACAAGTGGGCAGCAGAGGGAGCAGGGAAGCAAGCTATGGAGAGGGAGACGGGGAAGAGGGGTGGGGGGAGCTACAGGAAGGTGGGGCAGTGGGCAGTGAGCTACTGGAGGAGGGCAGTGAGTTACTGGAGAACTATTGGCACAAGGATTCGTGTGTAGGGCTACTAGCGATTTAATAAAAAGAGAATATTTTCTTATTTCTTGTCCTGTAGTCATCTGCCTCATACATTAATTATAGAAGGGCTGACTTCAAGTATTTTTGTTACAGACTGCTAAGTTGATTATTTCTAGGACTATTATTATTTTTTGATATATTAATTTCTCCTTTCTTTTCTCTCATGTTGAATTCTCTGTGCTCTTTCATGGTCATTTTTCCCCACCTTGGCCTAATCCCTCATTTTATTGAAACATATTCTTCAGTAGGTTCTGATGAAAAAAATGCATGGGAGGTGAAAACTGAGTTTTTATATACCTGAAAATGACTTCATTCTATGCTACCTCTCAACTGATTGATTGGTTTCAGAATTCTAGGTTGAAATGCATTTGTCTCTCAACTTTGAAAGCATTGCTCTATGGTCCTTTAGGGCCCATATTGCTACTGATACGCCAAGCACCATTTTGATTCTTGTATTTTTGTGCTAGAATTTTTCTCTCTGAAAGCTTTTAAGATCTTCTCTCTATCCCCAGAGTACTAGAAAATGTGCTATGGAGTGTTTTTAATCATTTATTTATTTTTCCTGTGCCTATTGAACTGGATGTCCATTCTCTTCTATTCATAGAATTTTTTCTTATATTATGTACTTTACAACTTTCTCCCTACTGTTCTCTCTGATCTACCAGTATCTTTCTGGAAGACTATCAATGAGATGTTAGACCTTTTGTTTGATTATCCAATTTTCTTATATTTTATCTTGCATCTTCCTTCTCTGTTTCTTTGTTTTACTTTCTGGGATATTCTCAACCTTTTTTTCCTAACCATACCATTGCAATCTTTATTTCTGTTATCACATTGTCATACCCAAGAGTCCCAGTTTCTTTCCTGAAAGTTCTTTTTTGGACTATTATGTACTTTTTTTTTTTTTTATGGATGCACTTTATCTTTTTATCCTTCTTGAGATCCTTAATTTAATTTTCTATTTGCTGGATTTTTTCTTTGACTTTTCCTTTTCTTTTCAATTCTTTATAGTTATTAGTTTGTCTTGGGCCTGTTCATTCATATCGAAAGCTTTCCTACAATGCCCACTGAACCTTAAATATCTATTCATACTTAAGTGGAGGACTTAAAAATGAATTGAAAGCTCTTTGTGTATTGGTAGGGCTTATTGAGGGTTGTTTGGTGACTCCCTCAAATCTGAATATTTCCCAGAAAAACCAATGACTATAAGTACAAATGAGGATACTCCCTTGGCCAGTGGTCCCATTTCCTTTGGAAGGATCTCCCTAACTTCTGCCTGGCATTGGGTTGGAATATACGAGAACAACTTGGTCACCACTTGGCCCTTGGAGCTAAGTCAGAGGAAGGAGGTAGAGGTGGCTGGGGTAGTGGTGGTGGTGGTGTATTATTGTTTAATTATGCTTTATGAATGGCATCCCACCCTCAGCTACTCCTGGTGTGTCTGTGTCCTGAATCCCTAGGGTTGAGGTAGAGTCTCTGCCCAACTAAGGGAGAGGCAGCTGAATTTTGTGGAGCTCTAGAGGTTTGAGTGCTCTTTGTAGAGATTCAGTAAACTCTTCTGTCTTCATTCTCTCTTCTATAATCACCTTTAGAAGTATCTTTGGTCTCAGTTTTCTAAATCCATCTAGTGCTGTATGGCATTAATTTTCTTGGTAATTCCTCAACTTTCCTAAGTCCGGTATTTTTCAGTTTTTCAAATATCACTGACATCACTTTGCTTCTGTCATTTATTTTGTTCTCTTTGTGCTTATGTTTATTTTTTTTCCTTTTCTACCATTTTAGTAGACTGTTTTGGGGACAACAGAATAAATCACTATAACTTTCCTTTTATCTTAAAGTATAAGTTATAGTTAGCAAATTCTATATGATAAAAAACAAACAAAACAACCAACCTTTTGTTCCCAAAATTTTAATGATTAAACCAATAGAAACTGAAATACCAATAGAAATACCAAGTGGGTATTTCTGATTATCTTTCTTCCATATAATAACTCAGGGATTCAGGTGCTTTTCATTTTATGGCTCATCTATTCCCTGGAGACACCATGTTTTTGTGTCAAACTGGCAAAGCAAATGAAAGCTTCTTCAAAACCTTGGGTTCTCTCATTTCCTTAGTAAGAAATGGCCACATGACCATACAAAAGGAGGTGAAATGAGTACAGGATCTGTCTGCTACAGCAGAAACAATGTTTTGCTTGCCTGCTAATCATCTCTGCCAGAGTCTTCCTCTCTGGCTAACAATGCTCATTTGTTATATATGTTCATTTCCTACATATAAAACAGATTTACTCTCCCCTCAAGGGGTTTGGCCTAAATTCCCAATTTTATTTCTTTATTTCAAAATCCAGTATCTCTGAATAATGTCAGTCACTTCTATAAGATTCAGATGTCACTCTTAAAGATCAGTCAACTTACAGACTAAACAAGAAGTTACCTTATTTCCTGACACCTTCCTATGTTTGCATATATACAATGTACAGTGGTGAAGTAGAAACACCCAGTCTAAAAAAGGAAGAACATAATTCTGTTGGGCAGGATTCTGCCAAAAAGGAAATATCTGATTTTGGTACTTGATCTGACTCTGGAAGAAACTCTTTTGCTCATTGCTCTCCATGGCCACTGACATTATCTTCTCATTCATTATCTTCCATGGGCACACCTGAGCTGGGTGTTGGTGAGTGTATTTGCTCAAGTTTTTAAGCTAATTTCTGCTTACTCAAGTCTGTGTGGGGGAAGGGACCCCTAGAGCTGTTTTAAAGTCTTAACAGTCAAAGGTTTTTTTGAGGATATGCTTGTAGTTTCTTTGACCAAACATCTGTTCCCAATTCGTTCCATTGTAAGAATCCCCATAGTTCTCCAGTTTGCATTATTTCTTTGATTATTAGTCCTAATGTCTTTTTCTAACTGTAATTTTGGCTATCTTGAAGCCATCTGAAATAATAAGGCAATATCCCTAATCATTTCTTTTCATAAGGCTAAAGTCTGTTTAAATGAAAAGTTAAAACTTTTTTTCCTTGTTTTGTCTTGTTTTGTTTTGTTCTTTTCCCCTCAGAAACTACTTTTAAATGTCATCTCCTGTCCATTTGGTCTAGAAGCAGTCAGTTTTTATAAACATTTTTTATTTTTCCTGCCTCTGAAAACCAACTAACTTTTGCTGGAGCACACTTATTTCTTGTAATATCTTGCTAAATAGAGCAACTGTCATCCAAAAAAGTATCTCATTCTGGCCTTTTCAACTTCTTTTGGACCCAAATTTTGGATTAATGGTATCTGCTGTGATAAATAGACCCCCAAATTATGGTGGCTTGAGACAAATAAAAGCTTATTTCTTGTTCATATAATAGTTTCTGACTAGTGGGAGGCTTTCTCTGGGAGATATTTCAGAAACTGTGGCTCCTTCCAGTGATTCTGCCATTCCCAAGAACCAGCCAGCATAAATTGAAAAAACAGAGAAGGCTCATTTACTTCTTAAAAGTCTGTGTAGATAGTAACACGCATATTCCATTCTCTCCAGTGGTAAGAACTAGAGACACGGGCCCCATCTAGATTGATGCAAGTGCATTCAGGAAAGGTAGTTTATGGTGATTCCTCAGCATCCTTGCAACACTTCTATCTATTGACATAATAAAGAGCCAGGGTCTTAAGGACTGATAGGACCAAAAGCTTGACTGAAGTCAGTGCTGGGTTGCCCTGGCGACCTAGCACTGATTGGGGCTGCTGCCTGCACCCCTATCCAGCAGTGACTGCTTAGAGGGCTGTGAATAAGGCCCGGAGAGAGGCCTGCAGAGAGAGAGGGAGGGTCTGATCTATAGCCTCTGGGACAGGCATTGATCATAACTTGCCTCTCTTTCTCTCCCAGCCTGGCCAACAGCCGCACCTCCACTTCTCTCCAGGCCTCCACTGGGACTGCTGATCAGCCCTGCCTTTCTGATTAGGCCCCATTGATAGACTCAATGACTGGCATAGAAACTGACCAATCAGAACCAAATCTGGGTCAACTGTGAGGAGCCAATGGCTGCCTAGGAAGTGAAGCTTTTGATGCTGACTGGTTTAGAAACTGACCAACCAGAACCAAATTGGCCAGCTGAAGAGGGCCATTGGGGGCGAGATAAGGCTCACAGGGGAGGGCAGTTAGGGGCAATCAGGTAGGCAGAGGCAGTTAGGGGTGATCAGGTAGGCAGAGAGGTTAGGGACAATCAGGCAGGCAGACAGGTAAATAGTTAGGAGCCAGCGGTCCCAGATTGTGAGAGGGGTGTCTGACTGCCGTGGGATCAGGCCTAAACCAGTGGTTGGACATCCCCTGAGGGGTCCCTGATTGAAGTGGGTGCAGGCTGCGCTGAGGGAACCTCCCTTTGTGCATGAATTTTGTGAACTGGACTTTAGTATACATAAAAGCTTAAGCGACTGTTAATGACTAAATGACCAGAATGACTAGTAGAACAATCACTATGATGTACACTGACCACCAGGGGGCGGATGCTCATTGTAGGAGCTGCTCCCTGGTGGTCAGTGTGCTCCCTCAGGGGTTCACAGCTGGTGAGTGCAGCTGTGGTGGCAGGAGCCTCGCCTGACTCTGAGATAGTGCTACCAACCAGCAGTGGTAGGTGCAATCGACCACAATGAGTAAGAGTGGCGCAGTTTCTGGCCCCAGCTTGGGTTCCTCCCTGGCCACCTGCTCCTTGGTGCACTGCTACACCCCTCAGGGGATGTCCAACTGTTAGTTTAGGCCCAATCCCCGCAGGCCAACTGGAAATCAGACATTCCCCGATGGGTCCTGGATTGTGAGAGGGTGCAGGCCAGGCTGAGGGGGCCCCCTCCCCTACCCCGTGCATGAATCCATGCACTGGGCCACTAGTAATGTTATAATGCTGAGGGGCAGGGAAAAATTTGATAGACATTTGCGGGGAAGCAGAGATGAATTACTTGCCTCATTGGGATGTTTTCCTACTCTTAGATTTCAGCTTTAGTATAAAAAAATATTTATTTCAGAAAATATATCTTTGAAAAGGGTACACCTTCCTGCACCAAAGATGTTTTTCTTTTAAATTATTTCTGTTGTCTCTCACTCAATAAGTTTAACATCATTAGGGACCCTATTGTACTAGTTGTAAAAGAAGTAACTTGTTTTGATACTGAAAATCTTTGTTGAATAAGATGCTTTATAGGTTTTATACTTTCTCCTTTAGTTAGAATGGTTTCTTTAATATATGACCCTGACCCTTGGCCATGGCCACCGATACAAACAAGGTATACATTCTTTTTTGAAAAATTGAAATATGAAAAATGAGGTAGTGACTATGATCCATTACAGCTGACTCACTGGAGTGGTAGTTTTCTGGCAATAAATGTGTCCTTGAAATCCTGCACTGAGATTCCTAGAGCCACCTTAATTTCTTCCTTTCCTGAAACTTTTTTTGTTCAATTCCTTCTGAAACACCTTGAGAAATAGCAGCACTCTTCCAATAAATTCTCCCTATACTTAATCTAGCCAGAGTCATTGTCTGTTGTCTGTTGACTAGAACCCAAAGACCCTTAATTAGTACACCAGGGAAAGCAGATTTATTATGAGATTTTCAATATCTGTCCAATACCCACTGGAATTTTGAAGATTTTTTCTCAGTTTCATGTCAATGGCTTAGATTGACTATATTATACTTTGAACTATATGTTTTATCATAAGTTCAAGAAGTGATTTCTTAGAACTAGATAAATGTCATTAGCTACTCTGTGGAATAAGGTAAAGTTCACTTGTATTCTGCCTGTCTTCTGGTCAGCAACATTGTGGTCATAGAAAATATGTAACAGCTAGAGGCCTGGTGTGCAAATTCATGCACTGGTGGGGTCCAGTCTGTCCGCAGAGATGGGGGCTGATTGGGGGCGGGGCTGGCTGGGGGAGGGGCTGCGGTTATTCTGGTGGTTTTGCCATTAGGTTGCTGGGCTTTTATTATATAGGATTAGTCAGCTCAGACAGCCATAAGAAAATATTATAAATTTATGTGGCTTAAATAATAAAAATGTATTTTTTCACAGTTCTGGAGGCTGGAATTTTGGGTCAGGGTATCAGTATATCCCATATACCAGAAAGTGGTGGATTGATTGCTAGTCAGGACACATGTCCAGGTTGCAGATTCAACACCCAGTCCAGTGAGTGCAGCAAACAATAAAACAATGTTTCTCTCTCTCTTCCTTCTTCTCTCTGAGATCAATTAAAATGAATGATAAATAAATAATGTTCTATAAGTATGATTTTAATGGGAAAGACATTAGTGATCTATGAAATGAAAAACAGCATGATCCCATTTAAAAATATTTATTGATTTCAGAGGAGGGGAAAGGGAGAGAGAGATACTGAAAATCTTTGATACTGAGAATCATTGATCAGCTGCCTCCTGCATGCACCTACTGAGGATCAAGTCAGAAACCTGAACAGGAATCATATCTTGACCTCCTGGTTCCTAGATGGATGTTCAACCACTGAGCCCCACCACCCGGGCCCCATTTATCAATACCAGGCACATGAGGTACATTGGTAAGATCTCACCCCTATACGAAAGTCCGAAATTGCCCAAACTCCTCTATAGCTAGGTTTCTGGATATGAATTTGTTTTTGTCGATTGGATGTGCTTGCACAATATTTTTGAAGGCAGAACAGGGGCAAAGGCATCTTCCCGCAGTTTGGGCTGTTTGGCTTGTAATCATATTTGCAGAGATGGGGAGGTTTTCTGCAGTGGAATCCTGTGCACAGGCAGTTGTGTCAGAGGCAGTGCCGGTGACCTGTTTTATGGAAACTGGAGGGCACTTGCCAGAGCAGCAGTTTCTGGGTCCCAAGGTCGCAGCTGTGCCAGAGGGTCCTAGAATTCAGTTGTGGCTGAGGGGGCAGCTCTTCCTGCTGAGCAGAGAGTCTTTCCCAGGAGCCCAGCCTAATACCCACTCCTCCAGCTTTCTGATGGTTTCCCAAGCACCAACTCCCTGTACTAATTCCATTGCCTAAAATAGCAAAGATCTAAAAACATTTCGAATCTTCTATTTCCCACGAAAACAGTGCTGCACAGGGTCAGGTGTGAGCAGTGGGTGGGGTGTTGTGGAAGCCTCCCTTCTTTGAGTCTCAGCTTCCTCTTCTGTAGAACCGAGACCAAACATTATCTGTTCATAGTTACCGAAGACCATGGCAGCTGTGTTTCTTGAAGATGGCCAAATATTTCCCATCCCTCCTGTGGCCTTGTCCTCTCTCTTGACGTGGGGCTGACCTCTGACATGCTGGTAGCCAGTACACTGGTTGCCCGCAAACTTCTAAGACCAAGGCCAAAAAGACCAGGGGCTGCTGCCTCACCCACTCCACCAGGATTTCCAGCTCAGCCCCACCCACACTGCTCTGGGCTCTGGCTGGCATAGGCCTTGTCCTCCTGGCTTGCATCCCCTTGGGTCAGGGACCCAGAGCCTCCCTGCACACCTTGGCCTACCTGCTGGTGCTGCTGGGCCCAGTGGGCAGGGTAAGAGCCCAGGTTGGCCTCAAACTTCTTAGCTCCTGTGTGCTGCTGTTTCCTGCGCCCCTCAGGTCCTATTCTTGCCGCTGCTCCAACGGGGCCAGATGTCCTGGTGCTGTGCACACCCACGGGGACTGCTGTGGCCACCAGGAAAGCCTCCCCACCCCATTTCGACTGTGGTGCCCTGATCCGGGTGACTTCCACCAAAGGAGAGCTTTGCCCGCACAGCTGCCCGAGACCGGGCACCAAGGTCACAGGACTCTAAATTTCTGCCAGCCAAGGCAGTTATCTGGCTGGCCCCGCCCTGATTGGGGTGTTGGGGGCAATCCGGCCTGGATGAGGCTGGTTGGCTGCCATAGTGTGTCATAGCCACTCGTCCTTCTGGTTGTTCTGCTGTAATGGTTGCTGGGTTTTATCATATACATATAGATACTTTTTTGGGAGTGGCATTATTGATAGTAATCTTGCTCAAAGATAATAGGTAAGAGGTAAAGATGGAATTTGAAACCTTATATGAAGGATTCCAGAGCCAAAGTTTAAGACCCCTTTAGATACAGCTTTTATGTGCTATACGTTTAAATAGATGCTGGGAGATTAAGGATAAAAATTTTAAAACTCTGCCAAAACCGGTTTGGCTCAGTGGATAGAGTGTTGGCCTGTGGACTGAAAGGTCCCATGTTCAATTCCCAGGTCAAGGGCATGTACCTTGGATGCGGGCACATCCCAGTAGGGAGTGTGCAGGAGGCAGCTGATTGATGTTTCTGTCTCATCTATGTTTCTGGCTCTCTGTGCCTCTCCCTTCCTCTCTGTAAAAAATCAATAAAATATATTTAAAAAAAATTTAAAACTCTGCTGCTATTTTTATGAAATCTTACAGCCTATTGATGATAAATAATATAAAAAATGACATGGTGGGTAAAAAGAGTTATACTGGGAACTATGGTGATATAGGTGGGAAAAACACACAAAACAAAAATCCTGCATCTCAACATGCACGTTTAAGAAATGGTTTTTGGTTGTGAGAACATCTGAGCAAAAACCTAATGAATTATTAAATGTCAGTAGGGCACAGAGATGGGAAGGATCAGAAGGGTCTTCTAAGTGGCAGGAACAGCGTGAGCAAAGATAAAGAGGCATAGCATCTGCAGCTGCTGTCAACTATAAATGGTATTCACAAAGCATAGAGTGTGGGCAAGGAAGTACTGGGAGAATATATTTAACATGTTGGTAGTGATCAGTTCACAGAGAATTGGCTGTAACTGGCCTAACTATTTGCATTGAGGAGGGAGCATATTGTAGCAACGAGGAGAATGGGTTCTGGAGACAGACTTCCTGAGTTTGAATTCTGGCTCTGCATAATCTGGCAAGTTCCTTTATATCCACGAACCTCAGTTTACTCATCTGTAAAAAGGGGTTAATATTACTGTTGTTATAAATATGAAAAAGTTAATGTTTATAAGGGTACTTAGAACAATGCCTGGAAAATAGAAAGTCCTGTATAATACTCATTTAAAAAATTTTGATAAAGTCAGTAAAACTTGTGTGGGTTAATAGAAAAATCTGGAATGATTCCAGAGTTTCTGAGTATTTTGATGTCTGATGGTGGCCACTTCTTAAAATTAAGAATGTAGGGAGAAAAGAATGGCTAGTCAAGGAACATAAAAACATTTGTTTTTTAAATGTGATTTTGATATTGTGAGTCTACCTACTGAACATATTCTACAAACATTGAATTTTGGGAACTTGAAGCTCAGAGGTATATTTGGAGATAGAGGAATCCTCATAGAGATATTGATGAAACAATGATGGTGGATAAGAAATCCAAGTGTCTACAGAAAAAAGAATAGTGGAATAAAGTGAGGGGGGAAGGCAGGTAGAGCCTTGTGGGAAATGGATGGACATTTTAATGTAGCTCACAATAAATGATGACAGAGCCATGTGAACAGGATGAAGAAGCAACGCTACTGAAATCAAGGGAATCCAGTTTCAATGAAAACATGGTAAATCGTATGGAATACAACAGAGAGGTCCAGTAAGATAGAGCTAAAAAAATCTACTGGATTTGGCAGTATAGAGTCAATTATATTAGTCACAATAATCTAATAGTACGAATATTAAAGACTTTAAGATTGGGTGTGGATAGTAAAAGAGTAATTGTTGGGAGGTGGCATTGATGAGAGAATCTATCCCTGAAAAAAACGTAAGAAATTAAAAATTTCCTGTACCTGTTGGCCATTTGAATATCTTCTTTGGAAAAATGTCTATTTAGTTACTCTAACCATTTTCTAATCAGTTGTTATTGAGTTGAAATAATATATATATATATATATATATATATATATATATATATATATTCAGGGATATATATATATATATTTCTCCCTTTATGTAGATTGCCTTTTAATATTTTTTGTTTCTTTTGCTGTGCACATGCCATTTTATTGCTTTTTTGGGTGGTTTTTAGTCCTTTTTTCCCTTTCTTGCTGCTTACCTTTTGAATTGGTGGTTTTCTGTGGTGGTATCCTCTGATTCCCTTCTCTATTTTTTTGTGACTATACTGTGGGTTTTGCTTTGTGGTTATCACGAGGCTTATATAAAACATCTTAACAGTCCACTTTACACTGAAAGCAATTTAACTTCAACTTCATATACTTTTACTCACCCTTTTATGTTTTTAATGCCACAATTTACCTCTATTGTAGTGTGCATTTTGAAAGAAATTATTGTAGCTATCGCTATTTTTAATACGTTAACCTTTACAACATAGTTAGGTGGTTAACACACCATCATTTTACAGAATTAGAGTTTTCTGAATCTTATTATTAATATATATTTACCTTTACCAGGATATTGTGTGTGTGTGTGTGTGTGTGTGTATGTGTGTATATATATATATATATATATATATATATATATATATATATATATATAATATATATTTTATTGATTTTGTACAGAGAGGAAGGGAGAGAGATAGAAAGCTAGAAACATGGATGAGAGAGAGTCATTGATCAGCTGCCTCTTGCACACCCCCTACTGGGAATATGTCCGCAACCAAGGTACATGCCCTTGACCGGAATCAAACCCGGGTCCCTTCAGTCCCAAAGCCGATGCTCTATCCATTGAGCCAAACCGGTCTCGGCAGGATATTGTATATATTTTTTTATGTTTTCATATTACTAATTAGTGTTTTTTCATTTCAGCCTATAGAACTTCTTTCAGCATTTCTTGTGGTAATAAAATCCACTACTTTTTGTTTGTCTTGGAGTCTTTATTTCTTCTTCATTTCTGAAGGATAACTTTAATGATAGACTATTCTTGGCTGACAATTTATTTTTCCTTCAAAACTTTGCATATATCATTCCACTCTCCTGACATGTAAAGTTTCTGCTGAGAAATTTGCTGATAGTCTAATGGGGGTTTCTTGTAGGTTACAATCTATTTTTCTCTGGCTGTTTTTAGGATTTTCTCTTTGTTTTTGATTGTTTGATAGTTTCATTATAATATGTCTTGGAGAAGGTCATTTTGAATTGAAATAAAGGGTAATCTATTAGCTTCATGAACTTGAATGTCCAAGTCGCTCTCTTGGTTGGGAAATTCTTAACCTTATTTCTTTAAATAAACTTTCTTTCTACTTTTTTCTCTCTTCTCCTGGAACTCCAATAATTTTGATATAGGTTTGTTTTGTTTTTTTAATGATGTTCCATAGATCATATAGGCTTTCTTAACCTTTTTTGAATTCTTTTTTGTTTGTTCTCTTCTAACTGGGTTACTTGAAATTCTTATTCTTTAACTCTTTGATTCTCTCTTCTGCCTGATCTATTTTAATTTTGATGTCTTCCATTGTAATCTTCATTTCATTCATTAAATTCTTCAGCTCCAGAATTTCAATTATCTTCTTTTTGATAATTTCTTTCTCTTTGTTAAATTTCTCATTTTGGCCGAAACCAGTTTGGCTCAGTGGATAGAGTGTTGGCCTGAGGTCTGAAAGGTCCCATGTTCAATTCCCAGGTCAAGGGCATGTACCTTGGTTGTGGGCACATTCCCAGTAGGGGGTGTGTAAGAGGCAGCAGATCAATGATTCTCTCACATTGTTTCTAGCTCTCCATCCCTCTCTCTTCCTCTCTGTGAAAAATCAATTATATATTTATTTCTCATTTTGTTTATGTATTGTTTTTCTGATTTTAAATATTAGATGGCAAGTTTTAGATATTAAAGGGAGGACAAAAATGAAAAGAGGACTTATGCTGGCATGATGTTGATGTCAACTGTCTCCATATTTTTCATTATTGCTTTAAGAAAGAATTTAAAAGTTGGTTCCTTCCATTTTCTCCACATTAGTTCTACTGCATTATAGAAGGAATTGACAATTTATATTTCTGTTATATAGAAAGTGCCTGGTCAATAGTAGATGCTCAAAATCTGTTGAATGAAAAAATAAACCTACCTTAGGACTTTGGGCTATGTTTATTGATGGATGAGGTGTCTGTGTGATCAGAAGCATCACCCTATACCCTTCTTCTCTTCAACCGTATTGCTTGCAAAAGCTAAAGGTGTATATATTGAGCCAGGCAAAAATTCTTGGGATAGGCTAGTTGTTTAAATTTCCTCTCTTTCTTTATGCTTGCCAGAATTAGCTGCTCATCATCCTAAATTTATTTGTCATTGAGAACTGAATCCAAAAACTTTGGATTCTGACTTAGGATTAGGTAAAAGTTTTGTTTTAGACTTTGGCCTGAGCTGTGGGCACTAATCCATCTTTATCAAGTTACTCTGTATTAGGGGATAAGATATGACTCAGAGAATGACAACAGTACTATTATTTTTACATTATGGTGTGTGTGTGTGTGTGTGTGTGTGTGTGTGTGTGTGTGTGTGCTTCTGCATGTCTCAGGACCCAGGTGGAGGGATTTTCTAGAGACAAGATCCAGATAGGCATTCTTGGGCATTGGCTGCAACAACAGAAATCTCATTTTATTTTTAACAGTAATCACGCAAAAACAGTTTTGGTTTTAATATACTTCAAACCTGACATGTTTAGGATATGAAAAAATTAGACATCACTGCGAATCAGTTTGGAAGGTTACGTAGGGTATATGCGGACCTAAGCAAAAAACTATTTCAGAACCGGTTTTGGAAAATATCCAAGTTTAACTGCAAAACAAAATGCTGAACTCAATTTGTGCTGAAATTGAATAGTTTGCATGCAAATTATCATCAAGATAACACTCAGCTGTTTTTCTTTTTATTTTTTTGGTTGGTAGCTTAAAAGTTCACAGTGTGGATCTCTTCTAACCCATTGCTTTGGGTATGGTCTTACCAACCCTGGTGTCCCTTTCTTCTCACAAAATTCAAGCACTACAGAGTCTGCCTTGAACACAGTTGCATCTCTCCTCTCTTTGTCTTCATCACCTATGTAAGAGAACATCTTTCTTAGAAGGATTGACTCCTTTTTGCATTCTATCTTGATAGCAAGAGTAGATTTGGAAAAATAAAACTAGAAAGAGCAGCAGGAGGTTGGTCTATTTCAGTTCCCATAAGTTTCCTTTTTGTTCTCTATTTCAGCTGAATCCTCAAATTCAGTAGGAGACAAGTTTGACACACATAGGCAAGGACAGAAGGCTTTAAAAGCAGGTCTAGCCGGGACCGGTTTGGCTCAATGGATAGAGCGTCGGCTTGGGGACTGAGGGGTCCCGGGTTCGATTCCAGTCAAGGGCATGTACCTTGTTGCGGGCATATCCCCAGTAGGGGGTGTGCAGGAGGCAGCTGATCGATGACTCTCTCTCATCGATGTTTCTAACTCTCTATCTCTCTCCCTTCCTCTCTGTATAAAATCAATAAAATATATATTTTTTTTAAAAAAAAAAGCAGGTCTAAATGAGCTCAGAATTAGCTTGAGCATGCAGGGAGGACTAAGAGATTGGAGAGAGGACAATGCAGTGTTTTGAAGGAAATTGCATTTCCTTCTCTTTTTTCTTTGTGGGCTTGAGGAAGAGGGGTGTGGGAGATAAAAAGTGGAGAGGTAATGTTCAATTTTGATCACTAAATTTAAAAATTTTGAAAATTTTATGATGAAAAATCTGATTCAATTTTCTCTAGTTTGATAGGAATTCTCTTGCTTCCATTTTACAATAATAATAATATCTCAGGTGCTTAGTTTCAACCATTTCTCTGGTAGAGCATCAAAAGTTTAGTTCATATCGATAACCACAGTAAAGATAAATAAATTACATGTTTTTGTTCTCAGATCTAGTTTAGTATAATAACAAAATCTGAAACTTGTGATTTTTACCAAGGAAGAAACAAATGTTAACAGTTCTCTCATCATACAGTACCTGTTGCACAATAATTTTGACGTAAACATGAAGATGATATTTCAATAGATGTGCATTTCAGAAGACTATATAGAATAAACCTAGCTCTCTTTTATTATATAAGCTATGGACATTACCAAATTCATTTGCCCATTTTGAAAATGGACATGTCCCATTTTACTCAATAATAAAACAGCAACAATAGCATATTTTTGCATGTGAATTTATTAAAACCAAATTTGTTTGAGTTATTGGTTTAATTTCACAAATATTTACTACACATGATTATTTGCCAGCCACTGTACTCGACAGCTAGAGTACCCAGAAGTTACTTCACAACTTAAGAAAATTAAGCTTTGGGAGTGAATATACCCCCTTGAGAGAATTCAGTCTTTTTTTTACCTGAGAGCAAAAAGGGAGGCAGGTATTGTGCCATGGATGTTACGAGGAAGGTGAGATTGGTTGTATCAGAAAACCAGAGAAGGCTTTTCATGTTACTAAGTTAAATCTAATATTCCAAAGAAAATGCTGTAAAGTATCTCATTTCATTAAATAGCAATTTAATATATTATATTTATGAGCCTAATAATTTTCAAATTGAAAAATGGGTTATTAAAAAAAAAGCCCATTCTTATCTCTGGTAGTTCTGATATGGCTTATAAACTTTTCATATAATCTAATTTTTTATTGAAAAGGAATAAAATTGCTTGATTTAAAAATAAATAATAATCAAGAAGCTCAATAAGATGTAACAGAATGAAAACTGTTTCTTAACAGCACTATGCCACTGCTAAATTTCTTTTGCAATAATAAATTATGAAGAGCTAACATTATTCATATGCATTGAATTTACCATTAAATTTATAGTTGATTTGTAATAGTAAGATAGTTTTTACTTCAATTTCATTTGTTTCTTCAAACTTTGTTGCATAAGTTCTAGATCATCTACTGTCATGAGTTCTATATATTAAAACAAAGAAAGTCATGCATATTTCAACAGCAGTGCAGTTATATTACTAGTAGATATTCTGACTTTGGTTGTTTATATTAATAAAAAACTTAACAATTTCTATGAATCATGTCAGCCAAATAAAACAGTCTGAAAGTATGAAAAATGAAAGAGACAGAGAAAACACTGTTTTCAATGAGATTCAGCTTTCAAATTAATATATTCTGGCTTATTTTCTTAAAAACAAAATAAATCTGGACATATAAATGTAAGACTACCACAGATAAGTTCTCCTCCTGTTGGATGACTAATGTGCATTTTATTAGCTAGGTAAATGTACATTTACATAATAAATGCTAATGGCTTTGAGGAAGTTGTTAAGGCCCAACAGGTCAGTGATCCATGATGTTTAAATTCCTTAATCATATATTTGCATAATTTATCTTTCAAAAATTTCATTAATACATATTCATAGGAGAGGCTACAGTTTAATATTTTATTTTCAACTCTATGCTTCATAGTACAGAAACCACATTAGTTTATTGCTTCTTACACATAAGCTCTGGGGACATTTGTGACTATAGTAAAATTTTCATTAATCAGAAGCCAGTTAGCTAGAAAACTTCAAATATTTAGATTCTCTCATTAAGGTTCAAGTTGTACATAATAATTTTATATGAGATGGGTCAATAAATACATATCTCATACCTAAATACCTGCCATGCAGACTGTGTTGGCAACTGTAGTTACAAAATGAATAAGGTATTGACTCTTCCTTTGTCTAATGCTTAATTAGTTGGTAAGTGAGGTAAACAGATGATTATAATGTAATTTTGTTTTCCTAAAATATACCTTAGGAGAAAGAGACACATATAGGGTAAATATGTTGAAATAAGGTCTTTATTTAAAAGTTGGTTTCTGGAATATGTTCTAGCATAATGAACAGCTTTTTCCCTTCCTGGACACTACTTACATCCTCATCTACCACATACCATTGTGAAAATTACCAGTCAGAACAATGAGCCGGTAAAGGCCTAACTCACTGTATTCTCTCTGGTTGTTTTAACCATGGCTCACCTCATTTCTTTTTCATGTTATTAAGAATATTTCATCATTTCCCCATAAGTTCAGGGTTAGAAAGCATTGCTTAATTGCTGATGGTGTTAATTCAGGCCAAATTACTTCAATTCAGTAGTAGAGTATCTTCTGACTCTGATCAATTCAGTTCAAGTCAACTCCCAAAATGATTAGGGTTAGCTGGCCTTCAGATCTCTGTAAGTTTTTTTTTTTTCTTCTTTCATGATCACAATGGAAAAATCAGCTAAAACTATCATATAAATGAATTTTCTTTATGGTGTGCATATGTTTAATTTAAGCTACCACTGACCTTGTCCTTTTTTTTTTTTTTTTACAATGTTCAGTTTGTGTGAAAGTTTATTTATTAACACAATGCTCTGGAAATTCTTTTTATAACCCTACTTTAAAAAAAAGTATATATATGTATCTATCTAAACCTTCAAATATATCTAAATATATTCAAATCTAAACATTCAAATATAGTCATATATCTATAATAATAAAAGCATAATATGCAAATGGACAGAATAGCTGAACAGTGGAATGACCGTCTGGATGACCTTCCAGACGACCTTTTGGATGAAGCCAGGTCTGTGAGAGCTGCTGAGGCAGCCCAGGCTGCAAAGACCTACTCTTGAACGAATTTCATGCATCGGGCCTCTAGTGAAGATACATATAGCTCAGTCTCCAAACAGAGTACATTATGGTCAACATAATTTAAAAATATTATTTATTCACTGGTTTCCTAATAATTATTTATCTCTGCAAACTCCCAACAGCTGAATTTCTTTGTTCCCCACCTTTATCCCATTTTCAAAATCTAATTCTTTAAGCCGTGGACACTTCCAGTGTCTTTTTAAAAAAAATGTTTTATTGACTTTTTTATAGAGGAAAGGAGAGGGATAGAGAGCTAGAAACATTGATCAGCTGCCTCTTGCACAACCCCTACTGGGGATGTGCCTGCAACCAATGTACATTGACCGGAATTGAACCTGGGACCTTTCAGTCCTCAGACTGACACTCTATCCACTGAGCCAAACCGGTTTTGGCCTTCCAGTGTCTTAATGTGGTTATTGATAATTTAGTATTAAACAAATGCTAATATAATAATTTTTTAAATTTCAAACTCTGTTAAATATGTATAATCCAATTCACCTTAACAAATGTTTTTCTATTGTTTTCTTTTCCATAGGCAAACTACTATAAATATGGGGTTTTTAAATGCAGTTTAAATTACTGAACCTCTGTGTCTTCATCTGTAAAAATGTTGCGGAGAAAGACACAATAAGAAGATGTAGGAAATATCAGTTCCCTTTTTCCACTGCAGAATTTTAAATTCTGTGCCTGCAAATTTTTGACTTGTAAGTGACAAGTTTAAAATATCACAATTGAGATGACTCTTAGGAAGAATAAGGCATTTATTTGAAGGTGTCATCAGAAGTTTACAATTATAAATTCATGCTCCTTTCCTGGTTTCTGGCAACCTGGATAGGAAGGCGTATTAGGATATGATTGCTGTCAGCAAAATGCTGAATAGTGGAGATTACAGAATGGGGGAGGGAGTTCTGGGTATGGTCCTTAGTTTCTTGACTAGCCAAGGCCCAGTTAGGTTGCCAACTTCTGCCTCCTTCTCTTTGACTGCCCAGAATAACTATGAAAAACAATGTCTTTTTGCTATGAAAAAATTCACACAAACCTGCTGACTGAGATTTTCTTTCCTATTGCATTCTGCAATATTTACCCTCTTTTCTTACCACTTTCACATTCTCAGGTAGGAAGGATGAGGCATTGACAAGTGACTACCATGACACATTTTAATCTACTTTAAGCTGTTATTTCAAGATTATTTTATTCACCTGCCATTCACTATCTCATCTAAATTTCAATTTGTTTCCATGCTGTTAGTGTATCTTTTTTTGGGGGGAAAGCATTTATAAAGGATCTTTTAAAATATGTAGCATTTGAAGATCCGTTTTAATTGAAGAACTTTTAGGTTGTTTTCTTGACTTTTTCACCTTCCCCTTGCAGACAATGAGTGGCCAGGAAAGAAGACAAGAGCAAAAGAATAAACTTAAGAAAAGAAAAAAAAATTCTGGACCAGAATCCAATTGGAAGTCATCTATTATATTTAGTTATCATGTCTCTTTAGTCTTCTTCCATTTGGAATAATTTCCTAGTCTTTCTTTCATTACCTTAGCATTTTAAATAAATGCAGGCCAGATATTTTGTAGAATTTACCTGAAATTATGTGTTTCTGATGTCTCCTCAAGGTTAATTTAGTCATGCAGTTGGGCGCAGGGGTAATACAAAAAGGTTCAACATTGTTGTTCTCAGTGCATCATATTAGGAGGCACATGATGCCAATTTGTCCCACAACTGATAATGTTGCTTTAATCACTTGTTGAAGGTGATGTCTGTCAGGCATTCTCACTGTAAAGTAATTGTTTTCCTTTGTGTAATTTTAAATACCTTATAGAGAGTACATGAAGTCTATGTAAATGTCCTGCTTGTCATTAGACTTTTACTCACTGGTTTTAGTATCCAGACTGGTACAGTTGAGTAAGGATGATTAGGTAATACTATTGTAATTGTAATTTCCCGTTTTTAATCAGTATCCAGTGTGTATGTCAGATAATGTCTGACATAAGAAATGATCAATGAAATATTTAGAATGAAATGAACAGATATATAATTACTAATTGTATGGAAACTTTGAAGGAGGCAAACAGATTGCAGTAATGGCAGATAATGAGAAATCTACTTAGAAAAGGTGGTCAGGGAATGTGTCGCTAAAAAGGTGATGTATAAGCCAAATTCAGTATGGCACTGTGTAATTTAGCCAAGTAAAGTGTGGAGGTCTAAGCTTTTGAGGAGATTAGATAGATTGAGCTCACTAGCACCTGATATTTGATAGGCTGAGGGACACTTTCTAGAACTTAGGACCTACATTATACCAAGAAAAGAGTTTGGCAATTTGAATTTAATATAAAATATATTCTTCTTGAACTAATAGGAAATTAAGTTAAATAGACAAATTTAATGTATCATTTAAAAATAAAATTATATGCTGTTGTATAATTTTTCTCCTAGCCTTTTAAAATGTAGATTTATTGAAGTCAAATAGTTTAGACGTTAGATTTAAAGTGTACTCAGGGACCACCAGCATTAGTATCATCTAGAAGCTTGTTAGAAATATTATATAAATTCTCAGGTTCCCATATACAGAATCACAGTCTTAACATAATAACCCAGGGGAACTGAGTGGACATTCAAGTTTGAGAGGTACTGGCTTATATCGCCTAGTGTGGGGTTTCCTCAGAGTACGAGAGTTGAGCTGGTGTGCCACATAGTACGTTAGATTGATTCCATACAGGCTACTCTACCTGGAGCGGGTTGCTTAAGTTCTCTCTGTTAGATTTTGTATCTGGAAAATAGGGTTACTGATATTTGGAGAGTACCTACCTCATAATATTACTGTAAAGATTAAGTTAGATAATATGGAAAGTAATGGCTGCCACACAGACAATTCTGAAATAATGACTATTATTGCTGTTATCATAGATCTATGGCTTTCAGGCTGGAAAATAAAAGGAGAAGAAGCAGTGGGTCTAGTGGTTAAATAGATTTTCTGTATGGGTGTTGAATTCACCTTTTAAAAAATATTTTTATTGATTTCAGAGAGGAAGGGAGAGGGAGAGAGAGAGATAGAAACATCAATGATGAGAGAGAATCATTGATAGGCTACTTCCTGCACGTCCCCTCCTGGGGACTGAGCCTGCAACCCAGGCATGTGCCCTTGAGTGGAATAGAAGCTGGGACCCTTCAGTCCACAGGCCAACGCTCTATCCACTGAGTCAAACCAGCTAGGGCTGAGTTCACCTTTTATGGTGAAAGCAGTTTTGGAGGGGAGGAAAACAGAAATCCCAGAACTAATACAGGAAGTGTAGTAGTACAAGAGGATAATAAACAAGAGCATGATGAAGGAGAAAGAGGAACACTCAGATTGTGTAAATTGAGAAGAGTAGCAGTGAAACATGAAAAATCAAAGAAGAAATGGCTGGATGTAACATTTGAAGAGCTATGAGATTCTACTTTCCACTTCAGAGGCTTGAGGAATGTGGGTCCTTGTTCTGGCTTTTACTAATGGAGTGACATTACACAGATCATTAAGGTTCACTGACATTCCCGGTGGGTGATATGGCTAATAGCATCTATTTCCCTGGTGTGCTGGGTTTCTACAGTGCTGTTAATCCAGGCATAATGTTCGTTGTGAGATAGGTAATTGTGTTTCCTTTTCTGCCTCTTCACTAGATCACAGGTCTTGAAAGACAGGATCTGTATCACACTACTTCCCAAACATATAGGACTCAAGTTACTTAACAAACTAAGCCTCTAAACTATACGCTAATATAGAATATTGAAAAAGGTAGAAATCTAATTCATTATATGAAATAATTAACATGATAAAGACAGCAGGTAAAAATAACTGATTAAACCAGTTTCATGCAAATACTATTTTACCTGCCACATTTGAAAAAATCATTCACCTCTAAAGGTTTATCTCAAATGCAATGATAGTTTTATATCAGAAAATTATTAATTTATCACTTCAATATACCCATTATAAACAAAGATGTTTAAATAAGGAATATACCTATTAGAAATGAAGATACAAATTATTATTTCAATCAACATGATTATATATAACTGGAAATTCCAAGATAATGAACTAAACTCTTAGCAATAATAAAGGGGTTTGAGATAACAGCAGGACAGTTAACTATAAGAAATCTCAATATCTACACTATTTAGAAGTAACATCAAGTTAAAAGATAAAATGGTAAATGTTTCTGTGTCAATAGTAATAAAAAATAAATAAAATATAACTTAAAATAACCCTTTTAAGAAATGTGCAGGAGCCATTAAGGGTGAAGACACAGGAGGAAAAGCAGAAGTGAGGATGGAGGCAGAGACTGGAGTATGCACTGACAAGAGAAGGAATTCCAGGAGCAGGAGCAGGAGCAGGAGCAGGAGCAGGAGAGAGGCATAGAGCTGATTCTTCTCCAGAGCCTCTAGAAGGAACCCATCCTGCCAACACCATGATTCAGACTTCTGGCCTTTAGAACTGTGAGGGGATGCATTTCTGTCAGTTCAAGCCAGAAAAGAGTTTGTAGTGATCTGTGATGGCAGCTTTAGGAAACGAATGCAGTGCCATTGCATTGTTTTGCTCCAGGGGAAAAGGCCACATTTGGTTCCTTCCTCTTTATCCTTAGCTCAGTTACATCCTGTCATCTTTCAGAAATCAACTTTATTGTTATTTCCTCTGGGAAGCCTACCCTCCTCCCCAGATCTTTACCACTTCCTACTGTGTGCTTCCAAGATATCCTCTAGATCCCCTGTTATAAATTCACATATCTTAGTGTGATTATACATTTTGAGGACTCCGTTGTTAAGCTCTGACAGGGTGTGTGCCATTCATTTACTTCTGTATCCCATAGAACCTAGAAAAGTCCTCATTACATAGGCATCTAACAAATATTTGTTGCTTCACATAAGAGAGGTGATAGCATTTGAAAAAAAAAGAAAAAAAAAAAAAGAGCAGAATTCCACTAGAAGAAAAATGAGCCAAAGACAGGCAGGAACAAATGCTTATGGTCCATTCGGGGAAATGAGCTTTGTTTAGAATAAACTTTATAGAGAGTCAATGAGAAAAGACAAGGGTAAACATGTTTGTTTGGGTCAGAGTATAAAAGGTTGGGTTTGCCACACTAAAGCAATAGTGCTTTATCGTTTAGCCAGGATTTACAAACTTGAATTTCATAGATAATATTAAAAAGTGAAGCATACAAAGTATTTTATGCTTAATTTTAATTTTATTCCAAGAATAAATAGTCCAAATACTATAATGAACAACACTGACTTGGATGACAGAAGAAAGAAGTAGAAAGTGTGGCAACACAGAAATATATGCTCTTGCCCTGGCCAGTGTGGCTCAGTTGGTTGGGCATCATCCCATGCCCTGAAAGGTTTCCATTTTGATTCCCAGTCAGGGCACATGCCTGGGTTTTGAGTTCTACCCCCATTAGAAGGCATGCGGGAGACAGTCTATGGATGTTTCTCATATTGATGTTTCTCCTCACATACACACACTCTCTCTACCTCTCCCTCTACCTTTCTTTCTCTCTAATGATATCAATTAAAAAAAATTTATGTGATCTTTTTAAAGTCAGTGACTCAATTCCTGCCTATTGATTGCACATGGGAATTTGGACACAGTGTTGTCAGATATATTTTTTCCCCAAGAGATTCCACAAATCTGAAGTTCACACAATATATATCTGTAGATTGGATATAGTTTGAGAGACACAATTTTGTACTCTCTTTTAAACAATGGGATGAATTAGATTTCTATGAAAGACTTCACTAATATTCTCTTTCTGGTACAAGTCCTGGTCTTTGATCAGATGATCAGAATGAAATAACATGCAGTTGTAATATAATGTGAATGCCACGGTACCTTCAGTGATTCAGAAGGCACTGTGGGGTCTGGGGGAGCCCCAGTTATAATGCTGACAGCCAATTTTAGATGTGCTATAGAACCTAAGTGCTCCTGGTTTTATTATAAAGTGTCAACTAACAGAATGTGATACATCAACTTTCCAGTCACTGATTCAAAAACACATCTGAGCATCTACTAAGTGCCAAGCATAGTTGAAGACACAGAGGATGTGGCATTGACCATTACATCAAAAATCTCTTTCCTTAGGGAGCTTTCTCATTCAGCAACACTTTTTGAAGGGGATGGAATCATTATTTCTATATGCTCCCGTATTTTTCTGTGTATAGGACACATTTCCCCCCTAAAATTGTTAGACTGAAAATCAAGGGGCATCTTATACATGGAAGTCAGCTGAGGGGGGAACAGTGCTGATGTGTAGCTGCCCATACCTTGTCAAACAGGCTTCCTCCAATCAGGAGCCTTATTGCCACTGATGTCAGCTGATGCAGTAATTGGAGGTGGAGGTGGAGCGTGCGAAGATGCAACAGGGATGGGAGCATTCTGAGCCCATAAAGATGTCAAAAAGTAAAAAAAAAGAAAAAAAGATAAACACTAGTAAGTGATTGTCTTATTCTGCAAAATTCAAACTGAATGTGATCAGCTATGCAAAAGAGCATGGAAATAGAGCTACAGAGAGACAATTTGGACCTCCTTCCACTGAGCATATGATCAGACAGTGGAGGAAACAGGAAGAACAACTCCTTAAGATGCCAGAATAGAAGACGGCCTTAAGAGAAAAACCAGCAAAATGGCAAACTTGGAGTAGAGGTTTAAGACTTGGATTATGGAGCAGCACCAGAGTGGCTTATGTGTGTCAACCAAACTTATTCAATGTCAGGCAAGAATGTTTGCTGGAGAAATGAACATGATTGATTTTATAGGAAAGGCAAAATGGTGCTTTACTTTCATGAGGAAAGAAGAGTTGGCCATGAGAACATGAATGAAGTTAGCTCAGAAAATGCCACCAGTTTATGAGGATAATCTCACATATATAGACAGTGTCTCAAAGCAGTGATACAACATAAGTTGAAGAACTTGATATGTTTGGAATTAATAGTGATGAAGAAGAGTGCATGATGTAACTGAGGCCTTTGGTAATTACTAAATAAAAATATGTTCTGTTTTATGTTTAAAATATTGACTTCTTAATTTTGGGTTGTCTTATATATGGGGGCATCTTATACACTGAAGATATGGTATATTATATAATCACATATTTGAAAAATAGCAATGACCCAAGTGTGCCTATTTTGAAAGATAATTACATTTTGTTGGCCTTTTATTAGCTTCCTCTAATGGTGTCCTTGGCTCCAGTGTTCAATTCATTAGCTGTGTTAATTACAATTCCATTAATATACCCCAAATGCCATAACCTTGATTTTAAAAAAGAAATTGTTGACCGCATGTTTACACATTAGATGGTATACTGATAAGAATAGCACCTGTGAGGTGCTGTGGGAATTTTCAACTTTATTTGGCAAACCATTAATGCCAAATTAACTTTACCTATAAAATCTTCAAATTAAAAGATAACTAAGTTTGTACATAAACTTCTTTCTTTAATAGGGCTAAAATGAATTTGAAATAATTGTCACTGGGAGAATAATGGTACAAAATAATAAACATGAAAAGTGATAATGGACACATTTCCTCTTTATCAGTATACAAAAACTTCTTTCAGATTAAAAGTATTTTTTTCAAAGTGGTCCTTTTGATATTTCCAGTACCCAAATGGTACCATACATAGTATTACAATATTATTGACTATATTTCCTATGCTATACTATACATCCTTGTGACTGTTTTATAATTACCAACCTGTACTTATCAATACCTTCTTTGTTGGGTTAATTTGCATACTCACTCTGATTTGCTGTGGGCATAGTGAAGGTACATCAATTAGCATTTTTCTCTTTAATTGTGTAGATAAACTGAATCCTGCCACTTTTTTGCTTAAGACCCTTTGGGTGGGCTAACTCTTGATCTTCTAAAGTACTTTCTTTGGACTGCTGTGATTCAGTGAACCTTATCTTTAGCTTTCTACTTATTTGCACATTTGCCTCACCCTCACCTCTTTGACCATATTTTAATCACCTTTGTATCTCCCTGCCTGCTCAATAGATACTTGCATGAATAATTAAAAACACCCTCTGGATGAGTCCTTTTGCCTTTAGAATCAATTCCAAACTGGCTCAAAAGGTCTTGAATAACTTGACTCCACTTTTTTTGGCCATCCTCATTTCATGCCACTCTCTCTGTCATGCCCACGTTCCAGTTATCCTGGCCATCCTTTGGTTCCAGGAAGACACCTGGCTCTTTAGTATGGCGCATACCTTTTCATTGCCTATGTTGCTCTTCCCTGGTTCCCCATAACTTAAGACTTGGCTGAAATGTTTTCTCCTGAGAGAGGCCATCTCTGGACACTCTCTCTAAAAGACTCCTTACCCTTTTCATAACTATTACAGCACCTTGCATATTTCCCTTATGGAAACAGTAAAAATGTATTCATGTATTGACTTGCTTATTGCCTGTCTCCTTCATTAGAATGTAAACTTGATGAGGGCAGTGATTTTGATGTATTCTCCATTGTATTCCAGGGGACTAAGCAAAGCACAGGGAAAGGAATAGATTTAAAGAAACATTTATTGATGTATGAGTGACTCCCATCAATATATTTAACTGGAGTGATTATTCCATAGACTACTATTTCAGGAAAAGTGTGTAGAGAAATTATCATTATTGCTGTATGTCTGGTTCCTGCGTTTTACTCTGTTGTTTCCTCCCACCACTCAGCCTCATGGGCTCCAGCGGCATGAACCTGCTTCATTTTCTTCAATAAGCCACAAGCTCCCCCTTCTGCATCTGCAGCACAGTACTGCACCCTCTGATGTGCCTGATGCTCTCTGCTCTCCTGTGTCTAATTTCCACTTGGTCTCCAGGCATCTCATCAAGTGTTAGTTCCTCTGTGAAATCTACCCTGACATTGTCAGGCTGAGTCAAACGGTTTTCTTCCCAAGTTCATCTCTCTTTCTCTCTCTCTTAATCCCTGAGTAGCCCTTAGCACAGGATTAAAATTGCCCTTTTACTTCTCTGCTCTCCTGTAAGAAATAAACTTCTAGGAAGCAGGGAGACTGCATGTTGCTCACTCTTTTCTCAGTAGGCAGAATGGATGCTTAGAATAGGTCCTCAGTTAATATTGTTAAATGAAAAAAATAAGTAAATGAATACTGATAGATAAATACTATAGAGGAAGTAATATATTTAGAAAAATGTTTGGAAGATGGAATGTGCAAATAGCAATCTGTAGAGAGAGCATTTTATTTTTTATTTTTATGAGGTGTTAATTAGGTAGTAGGAACAATAATAATTTTGAGTAAGCATATCAGAAATAATACCCAGACCACTGCAGGATAGTGAGTGGGGTGAGAGAGGTCTGATTTTAATGCACAAAGAGATACTGACTCAAATGAGGATATTTGCTTTTTATATTGATGAACACAGACACACCCCTACACACAGTGGGGACAACTTAAGCACAGCAGGAAATTGGATGCAAATTATTATTATTACTTTAAAATGTGCTGGATATTTTCCATATATCATCTGTACCAAGACAATGACCAAATGTGAACTCTACTAGACCAACTTTGTCTATTTTTGTCTTTTACACTTTTTTTTTTGCCTTTTCTTCTTTTAAATGAACATTTTGTATGATTCCATTTACTTTTCTTTCATAACATATCAAGTTTACTTCTATTTAAAAAACTTCTTTGTATTGCTTTCCCTAGAGTTTGCAATATACATTTACAACTAATCTAAGTATAATTTCATATAACACTATATTGCAAGTACCTTATAATAACAGAAAAATACTAATTCCTCTCTCCTGTCTCTTGTATCATTACTGCTATTCATTTTACTAATAGATAACCATACATATAATATATATATATATATATATATATATATGCTATAACTTATATGTGGTTACATATATTTGATATGTATATTCATACATGAGCTTACATAATTGAATCTATTCTTGTTATTATTTTGACCAAACTACTATATGTTAGATTAATAAAGAACAATAAAAGTAAACCTTTTTATTTTACCTTCACTTATCATTCTCCAAAGCTCTTCCTTTCTTTAAGTAGATTAGAGTTTCTGATCTATATTATTTTACTTTTCTTTAAAATACCTTATTTTAACATATCTTGCAAGGCAGGTTTACTGGCAGCCAATTCCTACAATTTTGGTTTGCTGAGACAGTCTTTATTCTCTCTCACTTTTTTTGTTGTTGAATCTTGTAGAAGCTTTTGTTTCAATAATCAAGAGAATGCAATATATGGAATCTATACTGATTGATTAACATTAGGCATGTATCTCTACTTGAAACTGCTGTTAATTTTTGACAGGTCGAAATCTTTACAATTTATTTAGGCCCATTTTTTAATTTCTTTGACCCTGAAATACAAGGTTAAGTTAACTTCTTCCTTGTGGCACTTTAGTAATGAGAATCATGCTCACTGGCTAGATTCCTTTATAATTAAAGGCTTCTAGATACTCAGGCTTGAGGTACCCATATTACATCAAGACCATACTTTATATAGATACTTAAGTAAATCACAGCATAAGAAAGGGAGGAAATTTAGAAAGCTGAACTGTATTGTACGAATATTCCATAGATTTTCCACCCCCAACACTGATGGTTAAACACTAGTTAACTACCAAATAACTCTTCTCCCATTGCCACCCTTTCTCAGAGACATTAAGATGTGTATCAATGTTCTTAGGCAATTGAAACGAATTCACACAAATGACAGATTTTTGCCCGTGTGGTCCCACTATCAAATTACAAAGGCAGTTCCACTATCCAAATTATAGGAAAATTTTCCATTCATCTGACAATTGCTTTCATAAGATTAATATTAAAATAAAAAAAAGCCAAATACACATATGACCCTCAAATCCCAAACACACAGAAATATTGGTTTTTGTTCATTCCCACATGACTAGATGCTTCCAGAGTGCCAAAGGTGGCAGCCTTTTCTTCAGACATCCTTGTACTACCTAACTTTTCCAAAAAGGGAATGCTGAAACCAGTCAGAAAGCTTTCTGAGAAGATTGGCTTGGATTTCTGGATCTGTCCCAGTCTATTCAAGGTGAATTGACTTGTATCAATGAAGCGTTTAACACAGTTCACAAAACAGGCCTCAGCCCGGGTGACCAAGTCTGGCCCAGGCTTGTCCTCCCACTTCTCCCAACAAAGTGCGGTCACCTGGTGCACCAGTTGCTGGAAGCGCTGGTTCTGAGTCTCCACCTGGATGAGATGCTGCAGCTGCAGTTCCACGGAGCCCAGTCCAGCAGCGGAGGTGTTCCAAGAGGAATCCATCCCAGCCTGGCCTCGCGCTCCGAGATGAACTCCGCACCAACTCACCGACCTTCACGTGTCTCCATGAGGGACTCTCAGTTGTGCAGAATTCTAGGTGTGTTTTTGTTCTTGGGACATTTTAACTGTTTCAGTTCACTTTCTTCTTGATGCATGGTTTCTGAGAAGTCAAGTGAAATCATTATATCTCCTCTATTGATGAAGCTTTTTTCCTCTCTATTTTTTTCGTTATTTTTTTAAAAATTTATCTTTGATTTTCTGAAGCTTGAAAACAATAAGATTTTTGTTAGGTGTGGGGTTCTTTTCTTTTTTGAGCCATTTTTTTTTATTTGTGAGCTTCATGAATCCGTGGTTTAATGTTGATGTTAATTTGGGGAAAATTTTTAGTCATTATTGTTTCGAATAGTTCTTCTGTTCCTTTCTCTCTTTCTCCTTCTGGTATTCCCATATGTTACACTTTAAAAAAAAATATTTTTATTGCTTTCAGAGAGTGAGGGAGAGGGAGAGAGAAAAACATCAATGATGAGAGAATTGTTGATTGGTTGCCTCCTGCAACCCTACTGGGGATTGAGCCCGCAACCCAAGCATGTGCCCTTGACTGGAATCAAACTCGGGACCCTTCAGAATAGGCTGATGGTCTATCCACTGAGCCAAACCAGCTAGGGCACACTTTTTGTATTTGTTATAAATATGCTGTTTTGTACTTTTTTCAAAAAAAGTTTCTCTATCGCTACTTTTTAATTTCAGATGTTTCTAATGAGATATCCTCAAGCTCAGTTACTTGCCTCAGCTGTGTCCACTCTACCAATAAGTCCATCAAAGTCATCCTTTCGGTTACAGTGCTTTTTATCTCTTCCTTTTCTTTTTGGTTCTTTCTTAGACTTTTCATATCTCTGCTTAAACCACCCATCTCTTTTTGCATGCTCGCTCCTTTACCCATTTGAATCTTTAGGCATTAATAACAATTAATCATAATTGTTATTTTAAAATTTCCATTCCCATTCTGAAAATTTCAACATCCCTGCCATGCCTTTGATGCTTTCTCTGTCTCACTAAACTGTTTTCTTTTTTCTTTTTTTCTTTTAATAGTCTTGTAATTTTTCCTGGATAGCCAAGCATGGAATACTCATAAAAGGAGGTGCTATAAGTATGCCTTCAGTAATGTAGTGGTGAGGTATTGGGAGAAAGGAAGTATGATCTTATGATTAGGTGCCAGTCCTTTGGTGAGCCTGTCCCTCTACATGGAAACTTCACACATGCTTCTCAGTTCCTCGTCGTCCTTACTTTGGTGGGACAGGATGACTGCAGTTGCTGAGTTGGGAGTCTCCCTTCCTCCAGGTGAAGAACTATGCCCAGTTGGAGGTGACGATTTCTCTTTCCCAGGGCAGTTAGGCTCTGATGAGACTCCAGCAGGTTGGGCTCTGATTGCATCGTTTCTCCTAAGTGCAGACTTTGTTAAGAAGAATGGAATGTTTCAAGGTGTTTCCAAATCATCCCTTTTCAACTCTCCCTCCGAGAAGCTCAAGGGATCTTACTCTAGTATTTACTGAGAACCTGATAAAGCTCCTGGAGCCAAAACTCACAAAAATGAGGGTTCCCTAATGATTGGGTCCCCCTCAATTTTTCACCTCTCAGACTTGTCCACTCTGGATCTCTGGTAATTTGTCCATTAAAGTTCAGGTTTCCATGGAGATTGCTGCTCCTGGGTTTCTACTCTGGGAGGTTGGGGTTTTGTGTGTCCTCCTGTGGGTTTCTTCAATGTTGGTGGTTTGCCCTGTGACCTCACTTTTCTTATGATTCTAGGGAGAGTTGGTGCTTTTTCAGCTTGTTTAGCTTTTTACTTGTTTAGATGGAGTGGCAACTCCCAAAATCCTTACGTGCTGGAATGGAAACTTCTCATGCAATTTTGATATTTACTTCTCTTAAGCATTTGGTATCACAAATGTTTTCTCTCATTCCTTACCGTGTCATAACATAAACAAAAACTACTCATCTTTCTGTTAACTAAATAGAAACTTTATTAAAAGATATGACACGCTATGTATAATTATCATCTTAATCATTTTTAGATGTGTAGTTCAGTAGTGTTAAATATATTCTCACTGTTGTGCAACCAATTTTCAGAACTCTTTTCATTTTGCAAAACAAACTCTTTACTCATTAAATAACAGTTCTCAATTCTCCTCTTTTCCCAGGTCCTGGAAAAACCATACTTTCTCACTCTCTGAATTTGGTCTTCATATAAGTGTAATCATATGGCATTTGTCTTTTTGTAACTGGCTTATTTCACTTAGCTTACATCACCCCTAATTTTAGCCAATAGTTTTACACGGGATTTGACAAAATTGATGCTGACAGCCAGCTGACTCAAGTGTGTGTGCTGGTCTTTTGTTTCCCGCCCTGGAGCTTCTCTGACTTGGGTTTTGGGATAACTATGTGAGCACACCTGCCACTGGTGAGCAACTCAGAACTGCTGGAGGACACTTCTGAGATACATCCTGTATCTCTGCAATTGATTGAGTACCTGTTATCCACATTGCTTTACAACTTAATAATGGCTTTATATAGGCTTCTCTCCCTTCTCTCTTTTATAATCCAATATTAGATTCTCAAGAGAAGCATGCGGAATGAGAGAGGGAGGGAGGGGTAGGAAGAGAGGAAGGGAGAGAGAGAGAGAATATTATAAGGCTCATGTGAATCTTCAGGGTGAAAATGCTGTCTCTCTACCCAGGGAAAGCCAATGTTTCAGTTTGGATCCAAAGGAAGGAAAAAGCTGATATCCTTGTTCAAAAAAAAGTCAAGGAGGGGTAATTCTCTCTTACTTGGGAGAGGCCAACCTTTTTGTTTTATTCAGGCCTTCAACTGATTGGATGAGGCCAGTCCACATGGGGAAGGCAATCTATTGTACTTTACTCAGTCTACTGATTTAAATCTAACTCCCATCTCAAATCACCTCAAAGAAACACTAAGAATATTGTTTGACTTGATATCTGGGCATCACATGGCTCAGTTAGGTTGACATGTAAAATTAACTGTCATGCCCTTCTCATTCTTCACTCCTATTCCTGGCATCACCTATGAAGTAATCCACTTGTGCAGCAACCCTGCCTAGTTTTCAGGTAAGACTTGAGATAACACATCTATATACAATAGTATATATTGTGTGAAATAAGGTTTTTACTGCACAGGTACTAATGCTTGTGCAAGAGATATTTATGATCATTATAACTACTATCTGAGCCACTGAGCAATAATAAAGTAGAATTGTACATGCATATACATTTTGTATTATTCTTTGAGCTTATTTGAGATGTAGAAATAAAATAAAATTACAGAATTTTTGCAGGCATTAAAGCTGAATGCCCACTTGAACCCAATGGGTACCCTTTTTCAAAGGGAAGCATAGCACCCAAGAACATTTTGAATTTTCCGCAATCACCCATTTTTCAAAATAAAGAGAGAAGTCATTATAATGTGAAAAGAGGGAGAAAATATATCAAAATCTTTGCTCTAATTTGACATGCTGAGTTTAGCTAAATTTGTCCTTAGAATAGCTGCAAAATGCTGATTACTAATAAGACCCATCATTACCATTAATGGCTTGAACAGTCAAATTCACTTTTATTTACTGAAAGAAAGAAAAAAACTGTTAAAGATCTTTGAATAACACAACATGGCCTAAACATTTAAAAAATGTACTACTTAACATGTTTGCATTAGAAAAGAGGTCATTTTTCTTGATTCACAGTTGCTATATATAAAGTTTTAGCTTCATACGAATTTTAAAAAAAGACACACTTCTCTGATTCTGTATAGCCTCATTACCTTAAGACTGCATAACAAGTGATATTTATTATATGGTGACATATGGGAATAAATGCTAAAATGATTACTTACCGCTTTTTCCATACACTTGACCTTTCAAGCTGCCTATCAATTGGAAAGATTTTTAGCACTTAGCAATACTGACAGTCCTTTCTGTAGTCCTTTCTATTGGGAGATGTAACAAATCATTGACACCAATTAACCTGTGACATTTTTCTTTTAAATTATGCAGTGTTATTGTCTGTATTGGGTGAAGGCAATTCATTTCTGTCTCCCAGATTCTTGATTCTTCACAGCCAGTTATGTATTTAAAATGAAAAGGAAGCTGTGCTAAGTTCTGCTGAATTTTAGGTTTGCCTTGAACATTTTTGAGGGAATTTTATACAAACTGATGTTTGCTGCGCCACTAAGTTGACTCAAACAAGAGAAAGTGGAAGCACCGTTAGGGGAGAGGATGGGCAACCAAAGGGTGGACAGAAACTGCCTCTTGCTTTCACTTTGGTGTCTATGAGTGTAGTGGGTTCTTTCCTACTAGAGGTGTGTATAAGATTGGCTGCCAGGTTTCTGAATTTACAATTTATTTGTAAATGTTCAGAAGCTGATTAATATGATACCAGGTCCAACTTGGGCGGAGAGAATGAAAGGAAATAAATCTGTGAAGAGGTAAATACCTGCTTAGGTCAGTCCTTTTAAAAGCCAATTTAAAATCCAATCTAGATTTATATAAAGAGTAAAAGCAAGCAGTGTGACTTCTAAAAGAACATGGCATTAACCAAGACTCACTCTCTTTTTATTTACTGCTGCTTGTCTGTAATACAGATGTTAATTATTCAATGTTGTCAACAATTTCCATGTTTACTATGTGAACAGTTTTTGTAGCTGAATGATAGAAAGGTCAGTAGGAAGCTCACACGTTCTGAATTCAATTTATTTTGGGTTAAAGTTCTGATCTTGTAATTTCTCCTGGGTGACCTTTGGTATATTATTTAACTTATATGAATTTTGATTTCTACATCTGCAGGAAGGGGATTGAAATACATACCTTCCAGGATGACTGGCAAGATGAGAAATAATAGCATAAAATAGCTGGCCCAAAGTAGGTACTGTAGCCCTTCGTAGGCCTGTCATTAAAAGGTTAGACACCTGTGTGTCTTGGGGGCCCTCAGAGCTAAGAAACAGAATAGTCTCCCCTCTGCATCTTTGCCATGGAATCTAATTTCATGATTAATTGTGTTCTCTCTAGTCAGGGACATACATGGATGGGTTTATAGTCAATAAGTAGCAGGGACTTAGCCTTAAAAACAGTTTATGGGCATCATTCTAGCAAAAAATGAAATCCTTTAGTTTTGGTTCATAGCTTACAAAAGATTTGAAGATTATTATGTCTGTAAGCAAACTTATTATTTATATATTAGTCATTATCAACTTCTTACTATTCTTTTTTATATTTTTAAAATTGATTTTAGGGAGGAAGGGAGACGGAGAGATAGAAACCTTAAAGGTTAGAGAGAATCATTGATCGGCTGCCTCCTGCAAGCCTCACATTGGGGATCAAGCCCACAACCTGGGCATGGGCCTGACCAAAAATCAAACAGTGACCTCCTGGTTCATATGTTGATAATCACTGAGCCATGCCATTTGGGCAACTGCTTACTATTTATATGTTTGTTTATTCTTTGTAAAATAACTATTGCCAACAAAAGAGTATAAAGAATAATGATAAAATGAACACTTGTGTAACTGCCACAGAACTTTTGCCTGATTTTAGTGTAATTCTACTAGCTTTTATATAACTGGTATAGGCTAGGCATATATTTTCCAAATGTTTGCTTTTAATCTTTCTGTGTTTTATATTTTAGGTTTTCAAAATGCATGTAACTTTTGGCTTGACAGACTTTATATTTGAACTTTAGAGTTTAATTTATTTATAGTGATTTGGATAACGTATTAGTTGTAATTATTGTTTTTAGTATTAGTTGTAATTATTGTTTATAGTATAAACTTTATACGATGAATTATTATTTATAATTGTTTAGTGTGCTTTTTTGTATTTCTCGTTTAACCTCTTTTGACTTTTTTTTCCTGAAATGATTGTAACTTTATTTTTTTCTTATTCCTTTTCTCTCCTTACCTTATTAACACTAGTTTGAATATTACTTTGTTTTCAATTTTTAGTACAAAATTTAACATGCTATGTTGAGATATAATTTACATAAATTCACCCTTTAAAGTGTGCACCCTTTAAAGTATTCACAGAGTTGTGCAACCATCACCATAATACATTTTAAATTATCTTTATTATCTCTCAAAGAAATCTCATATCCACTAGTAATCTCTCCCTGCTCTCCCTCAACTGCACCAGCAATAACAACTATTACTCTATTTTCTTCCTCTATAAATTTGCCTATTCTGGACAATTAAATTCAATAAATGAAAGTATATATAAACTAGAGGCCTGGTGCATGAAATTAATGCACGGGGGAAGGTCTCCTCAGCCCAGTCTGCATTCTCTTCAATCTGGGACACCTTGGCAGATGGCCTATTTAGGCCTGATCCCCCATAGTAAGACATCTTTCTCACAATCCTGGACTGCTGCCTCCTAACTGCTCACGTGCTTGCCTGCCTGGTCGCTTCTAACTGCTCACCCTGCCTGCCTGTGACTCCTCACTGCCTCTGCGTGCTGGCCTATTGACCCTAACCACTTCCGCCTGCCTGATTGATGCCTAATTGCTCCCCTGTCGACCTGATGCCCCCAACCTCTTGTCCCTATCAGCTCGATCACCCTCAACTGCTTTCCCCTGCTGGCCTGGTAGTTCCTAACTTCCCTCCCCTGCCAGCCTGATGGCCCCCAATTGCCCTCCCCTGCAGGCCTGGTCACCCCCAACTGCCCTCCCTTGCAGGCCCAGTCTCTCCCAACTGGCTCCTCTGCCAGCCTGATCTATCCCCCAACTGCTTTCTCCTATTGGTCTGATGGCTCCCAACTGTCCTCCCCTGTTGGCCATCTTGTAGTGACCATCTTGTGGCAGCCATCTTGTGATGACATCGTGCAATGCTACTAGACTTTTATTATATAAGATATATATATATATATATATATATATATACACACACATATATGTATATACACACATACAAGTATATATGTATATATACTGACCTCTTTCTTTTTTTAATATATATTTTATTGACTTTTTACAGAGAGGAAGAGAGAGGGATAGTTAGTTAGAAACATTGATGAGAGAGAATCATCGATCAGCTGCCTCTTGCACACCCCCTACTGGGGATGTGCCCACAACCAAGGTACATGCCCTTGACCGGAATTGAATCTGGGACCTTTCAGTCTGCAGGCTTGCAGGCTGATGCTCTATCCACTGAGCCAAACTGGTTTCGGCTGACCTCTTTCTTTTAGTATATAATTTGCAAGGTTCATGTTGTGGCGGAACCTTAATACTTGCTAATTTTTTATGGCAGAATGACATTCCATTGCATGGCTATACAATATTCTGTTTATCTATTCTTCAGTTGCTGAACATTTGGGTTTGAATTTTTTAGCTATCATGAATAATGTTGCTATGAATATTCATGTACTACTTTTTATGTTGATTTGTGTCTTTATTTCTCATGGATATATACTTGAAAGTAATTGCAACATCATATGATAATTCTATATTTAACTTTTTGAGAACTGCCAAACTATTTTCCTGTTGAGCATTTTTAAATGGCTAATGAAGTTAAAGCATCTTTTCACATGCTTATTGGTCATTCATTTATCTTTTGGAGCAATGTCTAATTTGATACTTTGCTCATTTTTTAAATTAGGTAATGCGTTTTTATCACTGAATTATGAGTTCTTTTTGTATTCTGGATATAAATCTTTTGTCAGATATATGTTTGCAAATATTTTCTCCTAATAAGTAAGTTATCTTTTCACTTCTCTGATATCTTTGATTCATTTCTCCCCTCCCCCCAGCAATCATATATTATTTATTTATTTATTTATTTATTTATTATTTTAAAAATAATTCTTTATTGTTTAAAGTATTAAGTCTCTTTTCTTCCCCACTGACCCCTCCTCCCCCTGCTCCAGGCCTTCAGCATCCAATTGTCTGTGTCCATGGGTTATGCATATATGCATTCAAAGTCTTTGGTTGATTACCGCCCACTCACCCATTCTCCCCAGCCTTTCCTCTGAGATTTCTCACTCTGCTCCATGCTTCTTTGTCTCTGGGTCCACTCTGTTCATTAGTTTACTTTGTTACTTAGATTTCACATATGTGATTATGTGATACTTGTCTTTCTCTGACTGACTTATTTCAGTTAGCATGATACTCTCCAGGTTTCTTCATGCTGTCTCAAAGGTTAAGATATTCTTCTTCTTTTTTTTATTTATTGTTATATGTATCATGGTATAAATGTACCACAGCTTTTTTATTCACTCATCTACTGATGGGCACTTGGGCTGTTTCCAGATCTTAGCTATTATAAACTGCTACTATGAACACAGGGTCGCATATACTCTTTCTGATTGTTGTATCAATTTTCTAAGGATATATTCCTAGAAGAGGTATCACTGGGTCAGATGGCAGTTCCATGTTTAATTTTTTGAGAAAACTCTATTCTGTTTTCCATAATGGCTACACCAGTCTGCATTCCAACAAGCAGCGTACTAGAGTTCCCTTTTCTCCACACACTTGTCATTTGTTCATTTTATGATGGTAGGCATTCTGACAGGTGTGAGATGGTACCTTATTGTCATTTTGATTTGTGATGCCCAGTTTTTATTTTATGAAGTCCAATTTACCAAAGTTCTCTTTTTGGAACATTGATGTTTATTATTACTATAAAAGTAGTTCGATTAGGATCTTGGAATTGAGGATCTTAGACAAATCTCTTTTCTTCCAAACACAAATATTTATATGAGTAAATGCAAATAAGTGTATCACACTCTCAGTGTCTTAGTAGTTTATGATCTATCTCCATAGAAAAATATATGCAATTAAAATACTGGATAAGGTTTACATTTATTTAAGCTTTTCATATGGGCTTGAAAGTTACTCATTAAAATCCTTCCTGCCACCAACAACCTTAATTAATATTTTCTTTTATCTAATTTGGGCCTGCCTGAATCTTTTTTCAGATGTGTTTTTCCCAATTAAAAAAATGCATATGTTTAGCATTTCAATTGTAAAGAGATGGCAAATTAAATTTGCATTACTGAAAAGTTGACATTATCAATCTTTCTTCGAATCTTATGATTTGATTAAAATAAAAACAAAATTGGCTGATTTAATTTTCCCTTTTAAAAAATTTCTGAATTTATTGAGAACAGCATTCTAATGCCTATCAAGATGCTCAAGTGTAAGAGTAGCCAAGGGAAACCAGTCAGAGAAAAAGATTCTGATCCAGAGTTATCATTATTATCTAAGCAGGCTCAGGGATATTTTTGGAGAGAGAGAAAGAGTAGGTTCATAGGATAGTTCTGTAGACCATGAAAGTAAATATTTCCTTTTTTATTTTCCTCCCCTTGGGGAACTTCAAAACTAAATGTTTCCCATGGCTGGGTTGGCCTTCAGGAAGAGACTCAGGTACCTGCTAATCCAGAGTCAACAGAACATGTGATGCTTCTCTGGTCACTGTCAAGTCTAACTGGCATTTGGCATTCATAGTAATGTGCAGTGTCAGCCAGCAAGGATTAGCTATGCTAGAGGAGAGTGCCATAGAGGTAAATAAAACATTTTTCCCCTCTAAGCTGAGTTAATAAAACAACAAAAAAAAATTAGAGTTACCTAAAAGACTTGCAACTTTAATATGCTGTGATAAGCACTGGAGAATAATCTTTTCCCAGTCTGCTAGACTCAGTCTTACATAACATAAGGTAACCATGGGAGTGACATTCCACCACTTTTGAAATATTTTATTGGTTAGAAACAAGGTATAGCCTCTGCCTGCACTCAACAAAAGAGCATTATATAAAGGGATGGCTCACAGTGTGTGTCCACCAGTTGGAAATGCAGTTTTTAGCTTTCTAGGCTCTGCAATACACAAGTTGAAAGAGTTGCTGAGAGAGCTACTCTTTTGCACCTCCCTCCCCCTCCAGCCAATTACATTTCAGAACAGGTAAATAATCCAGTGTGGCTGCAGCCTAGTACCCTGCAAACAGTTTACTATAGATGAGACTGGAGAAGCAGGCAGGAGCCAGTTATAAAGGGTCTGGGATGGCATGGTGTAGGGGTAAGGAGAATTCACTTTTCTTCAACAGGGGAGCCTGTGAATCTTTAAGCAAGGACACCATATAATCAAATCTGGATTTTAGAAAGGTTTAAACAAATCTAAATTCTAATTTAAATTTATATGTTTAAACAAAGAATATATATATTTTTAAAAATATATTTTATTGACTTTTTACAGAGAGGAAGGAAGAGAGCTAGAGAGTTAGAAACATCGATGAGAGAGAGTCATCAATCAGCTGCCTCTTGCACACCCCCTACTGGGGTTATGCCCGCAACCAAGGTACATGCCCTTGACTGGAATCGAACCCGGGACCCTTCAGTCCCCAAGCCAACGCTCTATCCATTGAGCCAAACCTGTTTTGGCTAAACAAAGTATATTTTTAATGCTTTGTGATTAGTTACCACAAACTTAGTAGCTTAAAATGCACACTATTTTGTAGGTCAGAAGTCTGAGAGCGCACTATGGATGAGTTCTCTGCTAGGGACAAAATTAAGATATTGGTGAAACTGCATTCTTATGCAAAGGCCTTAGGGAAGAATCCATTTACAAACTTCAGGATGTTGGTTGAATCCATTGCCCTGTGGCTTAGGATCCTGATCTCCATTTTCTTGCTTGCTATCAGTAGGAGACCTCTCTCAGTTCCCAGAACTTACCTTCACAGGGTTCCTTTCATCTCAGCAATGAATTGCCCTAGGGTCAAATCCTTTTTGTGCTTTGAATCTCTCTGGAAAAAAATCTCTTTGTTTGTAAAGGGATCATGTGGTTGAATGTAGCCAACTCAGATAATCTATCTTTAGGTTAACAAATTAATAAACTTAATCACATCTGCAAGATCTCTTTGTTACATATCCTATATAATAAAAGCATAATATGCAAATTGACTGAATAACAGAATGATCGGGGATGCGGCAGGTGAGCAGGTGGCACCAGGCTAGCCAAGGTGTGTGCTAATGGGCAGACTGAGGGGACAGTGATGGGGTGGAGGGGAGGAGGCAGCAACTAGCAGTGGGGCAATGGGGGACAGGACCAGCCGCTTGCCGTCTGTGCCATCCCCTGATCAGTCTGCTGGTCACCTTCTGCAGAGGGAGGCCAGACTGTGGTGTAGGCCCACTCCCCATGGGTTCCTGGACTTCAAGAGGGTACAGGCTGGGCTGAAGGATCCACTCAAGTGCACAAATTTTCGTGCCCTGGGCCTCTAGTGGTAATATGATCACCGGCGTGACAGTATATCATATTCATAGTTTCTGCACACAGGGGAGATTATATAAGTACTAGAGGCCTGGTGCATGAGGGGGTGGTCTACCTCAGCCCAGCCTGCACCCTCTCCAATCTGGGACCCCTTGAGGGATGTCTGACTGCCCGTTTAGGTCCAATCCTGGGCCTAAACGGGCAGTCAGACATCCCTCTCACAATCTAGGACTGCTGGCTCCCAACTGCTCTCATGCCTGTCTTTCTGATTTCCCCTAACTGCTTCTGCCTGCCAGCCTTATCACCCCTAAACACTCCCATGACAGCCTGATTGATGTCTAACTGCTTCCCTTCCAGCTTGTTTGCCCCCAACTTCCCTCCTCTGCCTGCATGGTCACCCCTAATTGCCCTCCCCTGCAAGGTTGATCGCCTCCAACTGCTCTCCCTTGCAGGCCTGGTCACTCCCAACTGCCCTCCCCTGCTGGCCATCTGGTGGTGGCCATCTTGTGTCCACATGGGGGCAGGATCTTTGACCACATGGGGGCAGCCATATTGTGTATTGGAGTGATGGTCAATCTGCATATTACTCTTTTATTAGATAGGATGAGGTCAGTGGAGACATTCTTAGAATTTTATTTTCCATAAACAGAAGGTGAGGAAAGATTGGAGATTGCTTACCAATTATGATTGCCTCTACCCACTGGAGTCTTAACACATTAAGTACCCAGCTTGTTTTGTCTTCCAGACAGAAAGTATAGTGTCAGTCACCAGTGACTGACTGGGTGCTTAACATGTTAAATAACAGGCTGGATACTTAAGAGTCTTTTGTGGTTCATGTATCAACATATAATCACATCTGAAGGGGGCTTTCACCTAGCCTTTCAAGAAGACAACAATAAAAGGAATTGTTGCCCATGACGGAGCTTAGGCTGAATAATGGGAAATCATATACAACTTTCTACAAATAGTATGGAGTATATTTTTATAATAGTTTCTAATTTGATATCGCTAAATAGTTGGTGACTACATCTAGTCTGTGAATTGAGGGAAAGGTCTTTGATCTGTTTCTGAACTGTGAGTTCCCCATTGCTCCTCTGTTCCTTCCTTCAGCTATTTGTCTGGAAGGCTAGATACTTGTTTCTGGGCCCTCATTACCCAGTCAAGGTCTTTACTTCTGTGTTTGCTCAAACCTCCATCTTTAAGCTCTAAATCTCATGGATCCCTTTGCTATATCCAATATACTTGCAAGGTGACAGCTCCCTCTTTATTTCTTAAAAAACAAACAAACAAACAAACAAACAAACAAAAAACCCCACTACAACAAAAAAGCCTAATTTTTTTTATTACATCTGATAATCAATAGAAATGGTTTAGAAAGTCTTTGCTTTTAAACTAAAGAACATTGGCTATACCTGAAAATACACACCATAAGGAGAAATGAGACAAGGGATAGAAAAATGATTTCAAATGCATAGTATTTAATTTATAAAAGTCCTTTTCTCTTTCCAATCTGCTTTGTATGCTGAATAGTCTCTTTTTCCATGCCCATCTTTGTGATTGTTTCCTTTATTTACTTACTAGAGGCTCAGGGCATGAAATTTGTACATGGGAGTGTGTTCCCCAGCCCAGCCTGTACTCTCTCCAATCTGGGACCCCTCTCACAATCCAGGACTGCTGGCTCCCAACTGCTTGCCTGCCTGACTGCTTGATTGCTCCTAACCACTTCTGCCTGCCAGCCTGATCACCCCCTAACCACTCCCCTGCCAGCCCAATTAATGCCTAACTGCTCCCCTGCCAACCTGATTGCCCCTAACTGCCCTCCCCAGCTGGCCTGGTTGCCCCTAACTGTCCTCCCATGCTGGCTCACTCACCTCTCACTGTCCTCTCCTGCTGGCCTGGTCGCCTCTCACTCTCTTCCGCTGCAGGTCTGATTGCCCCCAACTGCCCTCCCTTGCAGGCCTGGTCCCTCCCAACTACCCTCCCCTGAAGGCCTGTTCTCCCCCAACTGTCCTTCACTGCAGGCCTGGGTCCCCTCCAACTGTCCTCCTCTGCAGGCCTGATCACCCCCAATTGCCCTTCCCTGCTGACCACCTTGTTATGGCCATCTTTGACCACATGGGGGCAGTCATTTTGTGTGTTGGAGTGATATTCATTTGCATATTACCTCTTTATTATATAGAATATTACATAACCACCTTCCTGCAGACCTTAGAGATCTGTTAGTTGTTTCTATAAACTGATGCATCCTGGCTGGCACTGTGACCTTGTTTTTAATTGTGAACTCATTCTTCTGTGGGCCTGACTCAAGGCAGTTTTAGTTTAAACTACCGTGTTTCCCTGAAAATAAGACATGCTCCGAAAATAAGACCTATTTACAGGTTTCCTTCTGAGTGAAATATAAGGCATCCCCCCGAAAATAAGTCCCCCATCCAGGCTAAACATGAGAGATTTGGTCCACTGATTCTGAAAGAAATGGAGTCACAGGAAATTCACCAGGAAATTCAGGAATTGAATTATTATGATGATATTCCAAAGATGATGACATGATTGTCATTGAATAAATGAGTAAATTCTTGATACTGTAGGATTCACAGTTTGTTTGGTTTGTGTTGACAACTACCATACTATCGTACCATATACAGGTAATAAATTTCCTTTATTTTCATTTAACATTTTTGTGCTTTTGCTGTTACAGATGGTCACCAACCTATACCTGCAGTTATCCTCTTTGAGGAGATTGGCTCATTAGGGATGAATCGGTATTAATATATTATCTCAGTTTCCTTTACTCAGACCCAAGCTCTCTTTTCTTTTTTTTCATTTTCTTTTCTTTTTTTCCCCTTCCCTTCCCCTTCCTTCCCCTTCCTTCCCCTTCCTTCCCCTTCCCTTCCCTTCCCTTTCCTTCCCTTCCCTACCCTTCCCTTCCCTTCCCTTCTCTTCACCCTCCTTTCCTCCCTTCCCCCCTCTTTTCCTTCGTTTTTTATTTTAAGTTATCTTTATTTTATTTATTTTTTTAAAATGTATCTTTAATGTTGAAAGTGTTACATATATTCCCTTTGCCTCTCCTTTGTCCCGCTCCATCATGGTCCCTCATTTTTCTTTTCTTTATGGAGGGGAAGGAAAGGGAGTCCTTGAAGAATCTACACCACTTACGTCTAGTGAAAGCAGTGGGAGGGAATATCCTTAACCTTACTGGCCATAATGCTATTTCAGAACACAAGATCAAGATTTCATTAATTTGTGATACTATTAATTTTTTTTTCTGGATGCAACTTTTTAATTTAAATTCTTTCTTTTTTCTTTCCCTCCCTCCTTCCCTCCTTCCCTCCTTCCCTCCCTCCCTCCTTTACCTTCCCTCCCACCCACTCTCCCTCTCTTCATCCCTCACTCCCTTCATTTCTTCTTTCCTTCCATTTTCCAACCATTGATTTTGGCAGAACACATATGATTACTAAGGGAATGGGAATGTTGATCAACACATTGAGGCTGGTGGAACTATCAGAAATAAAAGAAAACTGAATGTATATTTTATTTTACTTTAAATAAGAAATAGGATAGTAGCCCAAATGGTGTTGCTCAATGGTTGAGTGTCAATCCATGAACAAGAGGTCACTGGTTCGATTGCTGGGTTTGGTACATATGCTGTGTTTGCGGGCTCAATCCCCAGTAGGGTGTTGGGAGCCAGCAGAGTTGAGGCAAGCAACTCAGTCTTAGGAAAATAGAATTAAGTTCCTTCTAGCAGAAGTTATGCGGTGCCCTGAGGGCTTGGCCAGAAGATAAAGATTAACCTGCAGTTTAGCATCTTCCTGCCACTTCCCCTTCCTGATCCTCCCCCCCTAGATAGCCCAGCCTTGGAATGTTGCACCTTGGAATGTCACACCGCCCCTGGCAGTTAGCCAATCCTGTGTTGCCAGATACCAAAGACCCCCCTGCATAGGCAACCCTGCCCCGCTTTGTCTCTGCTGTATAAATACAGCCATTTCAGAGAATAAAGTTCGGGGCTTGATCAGAACCTTGTCTTGCCCCCATTCTTCCGAGTTCCTTGTTTGCCTCATTCTCTTAGGTGGTTCCTGCGTGCCCCCCGTTGTTGCCCTGCAGGTCGGGACAGTAGGGGACATGTAGGAGGCAGCCTATCAATGATTTCTCTCTCATTGATGTTTCTGTTTCTCTATTACTCTCCCTTCTCTTCTCTAAAAAATAAAAATAAATAGGATAGTAGAACGATAACACTTCATATTTATTAAAAACATAGGGGCCTTTTATTTATGGCAAATTATATTTCTAAAAAGTATTTCATTAAGAATGATTACTTTGACTCTGATTTCCTGTAGAAACAATACTATTTAATGAATAACATTTCAGATTTGACATTTAAAAATGTTCATCAATGATCTATTTAAATGCACCTAGCACATTAAGAACAGAATTTGACATCTCCGTTTTTATGATTGTCTTGAGTGCCTTGTATATTCTTATAATAATTGTATACCAGGTACAAGTCTATTTCTCTAATTGAAGAATTCACCTTTGAGGGTATGGAAATATGTTTCACTCATCTTTATATCCTTAGTATTTTTGTATATCTGGCATAGAATAGTTATGCAATAATTGTTTATTAAATAAAAAGCCAAAGAAATATCTGTTTAGAAAAAAAATTTGGGAAAATAAAGCTTATAATTAAAAATGATGGAATTTATTAATACTAAGACACATTTTTCTTAAATAAAAAAATGATCCTCACAATATATAGTTCTGATTATGATTGTAAAAAAATTGAATTTCAAAGAGAATATTAAATCATAAGGAAATAGAAATGTTCTTAAGGAGAAGTAGAAAAAGACTTAAAGTTCAACTAGAGTTATATAAATAAATGTTTCAGTACTAAAAACAACAAAAAGAAGTTGATGCAATTTTGACATTCTTAACATAAATTTCAGTTACCTCATTAAAAAGTTGTGACCAGTGATGAGAAAACTGAGAGCTCAGCAGCAAATATCAATTATGGACCTTCAATCCTGTCTCAGAAATGGAAAACTTTTATTTTTATAATTACTATGGACCTGTGAAGATTGTTAAAATTCCTGGAGTGTCCAGTCTTGCTATTTTCTGGTTTTGTGTTAGTGGAAAAGTTTCTCAAATTTTCCACTGTGAGGAATATTTACCCAATTGCTGTCAATCTTGGGTATATTTGTTCCTCATTTTACAGCCCACACTCAAGCACGCAATCCAAACCCCAAAGTATTCCTTTCGTGTATTTTCAAGACATGTTTTCTGCACAAGGAATCTAATTTCCAAGAGTCTCTTGGTAGACTGCAAAATGATATTTTGAGGTGAGGAAAATGATCAAAAGTTTTATTTTTGAAGAAACACCAGTTGCCAGGCAGGTACATAGCTACTGCTATATTTAAGGCACTAGATCAACAGCAAAAGTTGTTATTTTTTGTCTTCTTAAGCAATAAAAAATTGAGTTCTTGATCTGTTGTTTAGATGGTAGTTATACTTTTGTATACCTTGCACTACATTCATCCTATCTGAATTTGGATTCAAGTTCTAAAACTCTTAAAGATTCTATCTCCAAAGAGAGTGATCTAATTCATTTAATTTCCCAAGTATCAGGTATTCCACTTAATAGATGATTTTGGTCAAGTTTGAATTCTCCTTTGTTCCTTTAAACTCTTTCCTACTTATGTTCTTCAGTTCATTGAATCCAAGAGTTGGAGGGAACATGATGGGTCATATAATCCAGATTCCCAGAAAATGTGACCTACTGTATCACAGTTCTGACAAATTCTACTTTACGCAGTGAAAACTACTCTCAACCCTTAATCCTTTCTATGACAAGGTAGCATTGATAATTAAGAAATTATTTAAGCTTTAACTAACACCTGCCCCTCCCTAACTATCACCTATTTATTCTAGTTGTGCTTTGTAGTCTGAGTCTGTTAGTTAAGTTCTTTTTTCCCACAGATTTTTATAGTCATTTATTTTTACTCCTCATTCCCATACATTATTCACCTTGTTAGTTCTACTGATGCTCAGTTCTCATAAAATAGTGTAACCAAGATGATGTGTCAGCTCCAAGCTGATTTTAGAATGGAGGCAATTATTCATTGTCATTATTAATATAGAATAAGGTATTATCCTCTTTAATCTGTAGATTTATACTTTTTATGAGCTTTTAGTCTTCCCTTTCTTTATCCTCTTAGCTATTAGAAACAGATGAGCAGTTAATACTTTGCTGTTTGTCTACTAGATCAAAGGACTTCAACTCTTCTTGGTAGTAAGTGAAAAATCTTAAATGAGCTATTAGGTTTTAGTTTTTTGAATCTAAGGTTTATTTACATAAATATAAGCAGAGTATTAGCATATTCTAGTTGTTTTTCCCTAATTTTATTTTTTCCTAATTTATTTTTTACTTATTTGCAACCTAAAAATAAATTGGAAGAATGATGATTGGGGTATAAATGCTCTATTTTTAATTTTCAAAACAACTTTGTTAGGTTGGTAGTTTTATTTCCATTTTATAGATGAGGAAACTGATTATTTAGGGAAGATACTAAGCCTGCATATATAATAAGTGGTCTTTAAGAAAAAAATCTTTATAATCAGGAAAAGGCACAGTGCTGCAACTGGAAGGCCTATGAAACAACACAAACATAAGAAAGTAACACACACAGGTCTCCTATTTTAATAGACCTTGAGGAAAGAAGCAAATTTAGGGTAAGGTAGAAATAAATTTTCAAGATTATAAAGCTACAAAATTAAACCACCTCTGGCCAGTAACTCAGTTGGCTAGAATGTCATCCCAATACACAAAGGTTGTGGGTTCAATTCCAGGCCAGGGCACAATGAATGCATAAGTAAGTAGAACAACAAATTGATCTCTCTCTCTCTCTCTCTCTCCTTAACTCTCCTTCTCTCTATCTCAAACCAATAAAAAAATTAAATTAAAACCAATATTTATTTCTAGGAGATTGCAGAAAAGGAAAAACAAATGGGAACAGGTGAAAGAATACCACCTTGAATGTTGAGCTTCATGAAACAGCTCAATTAAAAGAGAATATAATGACAATAATAGTACATTAATAAATATTAAAATTAATATAAACAAATATATCAAGAAATAATATTTATGTCTTGTTTTATAATTTACAAATTTATTTCTCATACATTACTTAATTTATTGATTAAGTTAGTTATTCCAAAGAAACATGAGAATTCAATGTGGGTGAAACAAAATTAGTTAAATGATTTGTGTGTGGTTTTTGATATTGAGATTTGTCTTCAGAATCATCTTTCTATGAGCTCTGCGGTAGACACCTGGTGACTGCTCACAAGTGTACATATATGAAAGAGCTAGATTATAATTCAAGTTAACATTTAAACAAATTTAATTTTTTATTACAAAAATATGAGTATATATCATATCATAGCAATAGGACGAACCCTCTCAACTTAGGAAAGAACATGAAGTTGAAGTTAAGGAGGTTTGGCTTCTGATTTTAATTCATTCTTTAAATGATGGGACTATTAATTCAATTATTTGTAAAATAAGGGATTGGTATCAGATAGTGGTCCTTAGTTGGAGGTCTACTGGGTGTGTTAGGAGCTTTGGGTGTTTCTGAATAGAAGGCATTCAGTCTGATGCACAGGGACATCGACTCTCAGTGTTAAGTGCCTCTAGGGTTCTCTGTGATTCATGCTACTCACATCTACTTATTCAGGAGTTATTCATCTTTTACTAATTCACTTATTGAAGGAGGAAATCACAGAACAGTTTTTAGTTATGGTATTCCCCCCCCCTCCCCCCCGTATATCAATGTAAGAAAACCTAGGCAAGTCAGGTGCTTTATTCAAAGGAAAGGCATCATATTGTGTAGGCCATGAGGCATTCAATGACTAGGAAGTAAGCACCTAAAGCAAATAGGACTAAGCCCCTAAAATCAGTGCTACTTGAGTAATTTTAAGAGACCAAGCAAGATACATGGTCATAGCGTCAGGCTCACCTTAAGTGGTCAGTTTTCTGTTGTTATTTTATTTTATGAATTTCTCCTTGAAATTTCTAAACCAAACCATTCAGCCTTGATATAACCTTCCTGAGGAGAAACTCAAAAGTATTTTCAAGCATCATTGGCTTTTATTCTGGTTTTCTGAGCAATACTATTTACTAAGAATTAAACACGTTACTTACATTCTCAACAGACAGGTTAAGCTTCTCCTGAAGATGCTGAAAAATTCTCAGGAAGTACATCAAGCACAGTGATGCATTTTCCTCCACTTTAGGATTATTGCTGAAGTCACAAAACTTCATGGCATTTGAGCTTGGAATGTTACCGGGCTCTTATTTCTTCTGAAGTACATGGAACAGAAATGATAAAGAAAGGCACTCCAGCTTTGCACAAACCCGCTGAACTGCCTCCCGAGAAATGTTGATTGCTAAAGACTGCTTCCTCAAATTTGGAGAAAAGAAAGTCATTTTGGATAAGTCAAAATAAGCATCTAATCTTGGTAGAAATTGAAGTGAAACAAAATATCAACTTCTAGAAGCCTTCCCCTTTGCTAATTAGAGCATCTCAGCCAGCAAATTCCTCCCTGGTCAATACAACTCAGTGAAGAAGCAGCCATTGTGTCTGTGAGGATTAGAAAAGACAGTTTCATAAATGTAAATTGGTTACTTGGGATAGAATATAAGACTATGTAAAGGGAAAGTATAAGTTTAAAAAGTTTGTACCCTCCTAGGTTTTCCAATAACGAGGATCTTAAGAGTGATAGTCACTGTGTAATTGGTTTCATTTTTAGGTAAATTGAAATAGCAGTAGGGAAAATGCATTTATTTTTAGAAGCGAATGTTTCTGGCAGTGGTTTGAAGAGGCTTCTTATAGACAGGATGGACATTATATTTGAAAAACGAGATGAAAACAGTGATTTAGCAGCAATGTGCCTTCCTAGCTGCACCTGTGCTCAGTCGAGGCAAGCAGGATAAAATGCCACAGGAAGCACCATTTATTTACCACCACAGTGGAAGGTAAATGAGGCAGTCCTTGGGCCAAATTATAAAGCACAAGAAGATTAAATTTAAAAAAAAAAACTTATTTTGATATAGTGGGATGACTTCTTTTAAAAAATAACATTTTCTCCAAAGCTCCCTTACCTCTTTTAAAAGTACACAGAGGTGTACTTACACCTCAAATCCTAATTTATTATTTTCAATTGAGTGAGAATGCGTGTAACTTCACTTACTATAGTTTATTTGTATTTACTATGATTTCTTTAAAAGTTTGTTTGTACATTAGAAGGTAACCAACACTAGGACAGATATATATATATATATATATATATATATATATAGTCAATATAATTTAAATTATTTATTGCTTAAAGTATTACATGAGCTCCTCTTTTCCCCCATGAACTTTCCCCAGCCACCCCCACGCCCAAGCACAAGCCCTCACTCCCCTACTCTCTGTGTCCATTGGTTTTGCTCATTTGTATGCATACAAAGTCCTTTGGTTGATCTCTTACCCCTCCCCTCACCACGCACACTTTCACTCATAGATTGTAAAGTCTGTTGATGCTTATAAATATTTCTGGTTCTATTTTTGTTAATCAGTTTATGTTGTTCATTATATTCCACAAATGGGCGAGATCGTGTGATATTTATCTTTCTCTGACTGGTTTATTTCGCTTACCATAATGTTCTCCAGTTCCATTCATGCTGTTGCAAATGGTGAGAATTCCTTCTTTTTTACTGCAGCGTAGAATTTCACTGTGTAGATGTACCACAGTTTTCTAATTCACTCATGTGCTGATAGGCACTTAAGTTGTTTCCAAATCTTAGCTATTGTAAATTGTGCTGCTATGAATATAGTGGTGCATATATCCTTTTTGATTGGTGTTTCTATTTCCTTGGGATACATTCCTAGAATGGGATTACAGGGTCAAATGGAAGTTACATTTTTAATTTTTTGAGGAAACACCACACTGTTCTCCACAGTGGCTGCACCGGTCTGCATTCCCACCAGCAGTGCAGGAGGGCTCCTTTTTCTCCACCCTCTCCAGAACTTGTCATTTGTTGATTTGTTGATGATAGTCATTCTGACAGGTGTGAGATGGTACCTCATTGTTGTTTTGATTTGTATCTCTCAGATGATTAGTGACTTTGAGAATGTTTTCATATGTCCCTTGGCCTTTTGTATGCCTGTTTTAGAAAGGTGTTTATTTTGGTCATTTGTTCATTTTTAAATTTTATTTTTTATCTTAAGGTATTACATATGTGTCTTTATCCCCCATTGTCCCTCTCCCTCCCCCACCACCATCACTCAGGCCCTTACCCCCCCGTGTCTGTGTCCATTGGTTAAGTTTATATGTCCATTTTTTTTTTGTTGGATTGTTTATCTTCCTTTTGTTAAGTTATAGGAGTTCCCTATATATTTTGGAGATTCAATCTTTATTAGAGATAATATTGGCAAATATGTTCTTCCAAGCAGTGGGCTTTCTTATTGTTTTGTTGATGGTTTCTTTTGTTGTGCAGAAGCTATTTATTTATTTATTTTTTACAAACATATACTGTTTATTGTAAATGTGAACACATATGAGGAATATTTTTTTTCTTTATCTAAATGCTGGAACAATACTTTTCTCTTTTTTTTCTTTTAAAAATTAATTTCTTTATTGATTAAGGTATCACATATTTGTCCCCAAACCCCCATTCCAATACCCCCCACTCATGCCCCCACCCCCTATTGTCCTTGACCACTGGTTAGGCTCATATGTGTGCATATAAGTCCTTTGGTTGATCTCTCCCTTTTATCCCCACCCTCCCTTTGAGATCCAACCCATGGCTCCTTATCTCTGGGTCTGTTCTTATTCATCAGTCTATGTTGTTCACCATTTCCCCTAGATGAGTGAGATCATGTACTACTGGAAATATACTTATAAGAATAAAAAATGAGATAAGCAATAGTCTTTATGCTGAAAGGCATATGAATAAGTCTGTAGTGAGCTTCTTTCTGGGCCACCAGTTCTTTTGAGACCCAATTTTAATGTCAAACAGTTCCTTATGTGTACATGTCAGCAATGATATTTCAGTTCTGGATGGTGGGCAAATGGTGGTAATGCAGGTCCAACCCTCTCTGGTTTGGTTCTGGGCGACCGGCAGTGACACACAGCTGCTGATTGCTATTATGGTAAGGTGGAAGTCTCTGGACTTTATCTCTTCTGTCTTCATGGTTAGTGTAGTCCTGTCAATTCCTCTCTGTTGCCAGAATCCACATGGTCTCAGAGTTGTTTTCTGAAAATATACAAACATATTCTCTACCAAAAATTAATAAAGGAATATTTTCTATAAATTTGACTTGGGATCCTTTTTCATTTTTTGCCCAAATGATTATGATTTTCCTCTGGCTTGTTTTGACACCATGTGTGTTTTTCATGGGTGTCTTGCTGATAGCATTACAATTAATTTTCTAAAGTACAAATTTTCTAGATGTAATTTACTTTCAGGATATTTTTCCTTACCTGATATTCTTCTACTTTCCTCCTTTTTTGATTTAAATATTAGGAGGCTTTTGAAAATTTTATATTGTAGTCTTGATAACTTTTAAATTTTAATTTTTTGCACTATAATATGGCTGCTTTAGGAAGGAACAACCTAAGACAGGCACAGTCTAAGAGGGGCCATCAGTAGAGAACTTGGGGGTCAACTGAAGTGGGGCACAGACCCTCACCCCCAAAACTTTGCAGGGGCCTGAAACCTCACCCCTGCTGAGGTAGTCTCCTGCCCCCATGGTTGCTTAACTTCCCATGCCCAGCTCAAATCGGGACCCAGGTAAAAGACAGAGACTTGGCTGACAGCAGCTGCCCTCGCACTGCAACAAGACTTGTTTGAGTTGTCTTGTAAATATGGTGTGGGGAAGTGGGTTTTTGATATTCAAATCCAGCCTACCACCAGGAATACTCAGGGCCTACTCAAGAAGGCAAATAATCCTCTCCCCTATTATTTACATGGTAAAATAAGACTGTTTTAGAATAATAAATTTGACAGAAAAATAGTAGGCAAGTTTTCAGGCTTGAAATAAGCGAATATTCTAGGAAAACTAATTGCACTGGACAAAAAGCTGTTCCTAAAGTGTTAACTAAAATTTTTATTGGTAGTTCATCTCAGGATAAAATCTCATAACAGGAAATGAAGGTTTTTATTTTGATGTAGTCCTATTTGTTCATTTCATCCTTAGTTTCCATTGCCCTAGGAGCTGTATAGGTAAAGATATTGCTACAATATATGTTGCTATTTTGCTGCCTATAGTTTCTTCAAAGATTTTTATGGTCTCCCATTTTATGTTTAAGTCCTTTATCTATTTTGAGTTTATTTTTGTGTATGGTGTAAGTTGGTGGTCTAGTTTCATTTTTTTTTTTTTTTTTTTTTTGCATGTATCTGTCCAATTTTCCCAACACCATTTATTGAAGAGACTGTCTTGATTTCATTGTATGCTCTTGCCTCCTTTGTCAAATATTAATTGAACATAATGGCTTGGGTCAATCTCTGGGTTCTCTGAACTGTTCCATTGGTCTATATGTCTGTTCTTGTGCTGATACCAGGCAGTTTTGAGAACAGTGGCTTTGTAATATAGCTTGATATTTGGAATTGTGATCCCTTTAACATTGTTCTTCTTTCTCAAGATTGCTGCGACTATGCAGGATCATTTTTTAATCTAAATGAATTTTTGGAGAGTATCTTCTAGATCTTTGAAATATGCCATTGGTATTTTAATGGGGATTGCATTGAATATGTAGATTGCTTTGGGTAGTATGGACATTTTAATGATGTTGATTCTATCAAACCATGAACATGGTATATTCTTCAATTTGTTTATGTCTTCCTCTTCCTCTTTTTTTTTTTTTTTTTTTTTTTAACATCCTATAATTTTTTGAGTACAGGTCTTTTATTTAGTTGGTTAAATTTATTCCTAGGTATCTTAATATTTTTTGTTCCAATGGTAAATGGGATTGTTTTACTCATTTATCATTCTGTGAGTTCATTATTGGTGTATAAAAAGGCCATAGATTTCTGGGTGTTAATTTTATATCCTACTACATGAATAATTCACTTATTAAGCCTAGTAGTTTTTTTAATGGTATTTTTAGGGTTTTCTATGTACAATTTTATGGCATCTGTGAATAATGACAATTTTCCTTCTTCTTCTCCAATTTGGATGCCTTTTATTTCTTCTTATCAGATTGCTATGGCTAGCACTTCCAGTATTATGTGGAACAGGAGTGGGGAAAGAGGGCATCCCTATCTTTTTCAACTAGGGCATCCCTAGTTGTTCTTAAGAGAAATGGTTTTAGTTTTTCCCCATTGAGTATGATGTTGTCATATAAGGCTTTTATTATGTTGAGGTATGATCCTTGTATTCCCACTTTGCTCAGAGTTTTTATCAGAAAATGGTGTTAGATTTTGTCAAATGCTTTTTCTGCATCAATTGATATGATTATGTGACTTTTGTTTTTCAATTTGTTCATGTGATGTATCACATTTATTGGTTTTCAGACATTGTACCAGCCTTGCATCTCCAGAATAAATCCTACTTGGTCATAGTGTATGATCTTTCTAATGTAATGTTGGATCCGGTTTGCTAGAATGACTTTAGCATCTATGTTGATGACTTTAGCATCTATGTTCATCAGAAAAATTGGCCTGTGGTTCTTTTTTTTGTGGTGTCTTTATCTGGTTTTGTGATTAGGATAATCTGGCTTCATAGATAGAGCTTGGAAGTGTGCCTTCCTCTTGAAATTTTTGGAATAGTCTGAGAGTAGGTTTTAGTTCTTTGAATGTTTAGTAAAACTCATCTGTGAAACCATCCAGTCCAGGGATTTTGTTTGCTATAAGCCTTTTGATTACTGTTTTAGTTTCATCAGTACTTATTGGCCTATTTTGGTTCTTTGATTCTTCCTGATTGAGTTTTGGAAGCTTGTATTTTTATAGGAATATATGCATTTCATCGAGGTTGTACTGTTTGTTGGAGTAGAATTGTTCATAGTATATATACTATCTAATAAAAAAGTAGTATGCAAATTGACTGCACCTCCACTACACCCACAGGTCACACTCACCAGCCAATCAGGAGTGAGTATGCAAATTAACCCAACTCGTTGCAGCTATGGAACGAGCAGAAGGCTTGGGTTTCTTGGTAATGGAGGAAACCAAGTGTTCCGCACACCCTGGCTGGTCTAGGCCTCCACTCAAGGCTACAAAGTTTCAATTATAGAAGATAATAAATCTCAACAAAAATGGCTGCTACCACCAAGCTAACAGAAGGCTTGGCTCTGCTCCAGGTTACAAAGTTTCAATTGTAGAAGGTAAATAAATTCCAGATACCAGGGCCTCTGCTTGGGTGGCCAGGGGCCATGAAAAGCCTGCAAACCACCACAAACGCCTCACCCAGGCTGCCCCATAACCCAAGGTAACCCCCACCCTGATCCAGGACACTTTTCAGGGCAAACCAGCTGGCCTCCACCCATGCACCAGGCCTCTATCCTATCTAATAAAAGAGTAATATGCAAATTGACTATCATTCCAACACAGAAGATGGCTGCCCCCATGTGGACACAAGATGACTGCCACAAGATGACCAGCAGGGGAGGGCAGTTGGGAGGGACCAGGCCTACAAGGGAGGGCAGTTGGGGGTGATCAAGCCTGCAGAGGAAGGCAGTTAGAGGTGACCAGGCTGGCAGTGGAGGGAAGTTGGAGGCGACCAGGCCTGCAGGGAAGGGCAGTTGGGGGATGTGGGGGGGAGACCCAGGCTTGTAGGGGAGAGCAGTTGGGGGGGATTGGGTCTGCAGTGGAGGGCAGTTAGGGGTGACCAGGCCTGCAGGGGAGGGAAGTTGGGGGCTAACAGGCTGGCAGAGGAGCAGTTAGGTATCAATCAGGCTGGCAGGGGAGTGATTAGGGGGTGATCAGGCTGGTAGGCAGAAGCAGTTAGGGGCAATCAGGCAGGCCAGCAGGCAAGCGTTGGGACCCAGCAGTCCTAAATTGTGAGAGGGACAGCTGACTGCCCATTTAGGCCAGATCGCACCAGGATCAGGTCTAAACAGGCAGTTGGACATCCCTTGAGGGGTCCCAGATTGGAGAGGGTGCAGACTGGGCTGAGAGACCCCCCCCCCCCCCCCCCCGTGCATGAATTTTGTGTACTGGGCCTCTAGTATATATATATACATATGCATTTATATCCTATATAATAAAAGGCTAATATGCAAATTGTCCCCTTGATCTAGATTTCCATGAGGAGTTTGACTAGAGAGTGGGGCTGGCCAGCCAACCGCCTGTAGCCCTTCATCTGATTGGCAACCCTACACTGATTGGAGGTGGGGCCAGCCCACCAACTGCCCTTGGCCCCTCCCCACAACTGGCCTGGCTGGCCCCAATTGGGGCAAGCCAGATGGACCCCACCTGTGCACAAAGTTGTGCACCGGGTCTCTAGAATATATCTCTATCTATCTATCTATCTATCTATCTATCTATCTATCTATCATCTATCTATCTATCATCTATCACAATCCTTTGTATGTCTGTGGGGTTGGTTGTTACTTCACCTCTTTCATTTATGATTTTGTTTATTGGGTCCTCTCTCTTTGTTTCTTGGTGAGCTTGGCTAGAGGTTCATCATTCTTGTTTGTCCTTTCAAAGAACCAGCTCTTGGTTTCATTGATCTTTTGTATTTTTTTTTAATCACTATGTCATTTATTTCTGCTTTGATCTTTATTATTTCCTTCTGGCTACTCCGGGTTTTTCTTGTTGCTCTCTTTCTATTTATTTATGTTGCAAGGTTAGATAATTTATTACCATTTTTTCTTGTTTTTTGAGATAGGCCTGTAGAGTTATGAACTTCCCTCTCAGGATTGCTTTCATTGTGTTCCATAGATTTTGGATTGTTGTGTTTTCATTGTCATTTGTTTCCAGGATGCTTTTTATTTCTTCTTTGATCTCTTTAGTAACCCAATCATTGTTTAATAGCATACTATTTACCAGGGGTCCTCAAACTTTTTAAAGTGGGGGCTAGATCACGGTCCCTCAGAGAGCTGGAGGGCCGGACTATATGAACTACTAATTCCTACTGTAACACCTTGGCTGCGCTCACTGCCCAAAAAACCTGGCGGGCCGGATCAGACTCCTCTGCGGGCCGCATGTGGCCCGCGGGCCGTAGTTTGAAGACCCCTGCTACCCTCCAAGTGTTTTATTTTTTTCCATTGCTTTTATTTTAGTTGATTTCTAACTTTATGCCATTGTAATCTGAGAAGATGCTTGGTATGATTTCTATCTTCTTGAATTTGAAGAGATTTTGCCTGTCCCAATATGTGGTCTATCTCTGAAAATGTCCTGTGTGCACTTGAGAAGAATGTATATTCTGTAGCTTTAAGGTGAAATGTTCTGAAGATGTAGACAAGTGATATTTTTAAGGCTTTGTTCCCTGATGTATTCTTCAGAGCATTGTATATAGATAGTGCTCAAAGCATTTGCTTAGTAGATTTGAATTTATAATGAAATTATTCAAAAGTAGAATGCCTGCCTCTCTTTATAATCAGTTTTTTTGTATTTGAGGAGTTGGGTTGGAGAACATAAAAATTGAGGTAAATCATCTTCAACCACATCGCAACTAAATAAAGTGAAACCATCTCTGTAAATTAGTGTAATTTGTTCTGCCACACAGTCTGTTTTATTGAAATAGAAAAGAAAAGCTGTAGGTGCCGTCTGGTAGTAAATGCTTTCTAGTGCCTCTCTGACATGGGGAGAGGGCCTATGGTATGGGCCACTAAACAGCATAATATTGAAACACCCTATTTGACCTGTTCTGTGGGTCACTGACATTGCACCTCACACCTGAAACCTGAAGGTGCTCTAGGTGAGAAAATCATCATGGTTGCTCATTTCAGGCTCCTCCCTTGTACTCCTCTGCATGTTCTTCATCCTCATTTGCATATGTCTTTTCTGCTCTTGCAAAGGTCATGCCTTCTCTCCTAATGTCTCCCCTTCCTTTATTTTGCTCCAAGGCCTCTAGAACTGGAAAACAAGAATATAAATGATTTCATTGACAGGTATATATTGAACATTCTGTATCTCTCTTTCTCAACATAGACCTCAAACCTTGCAGCTCTTACTTGTGATGATACATATGGGAACATCTGTTCCTTGAACTCCATTTTTAGGAGAAATGCTATGAGTTTTACCCTTACAACAAGCCTTTCAGGATCAATTAAGGAAACTTTGACAGAGAAAAGTTCCTGGTTATTCTCCATAGACATACTTGAGTATCAGACTCATTTTTATTCCAGCAGTGTTTGCTCATCTTTAAACTGAATAGAAGAAACATTGTTGGGAGTATTTTTTAATGTATAAGCATATTTCTTTGATTTCTTATAAAGAGTTCCATTTTGCAGACCAAAGAAATGGAATTAGATGGTTTTAAATCTTTTTTAAATCTGACATCCTTAAATTGTGCTGAAGTCAGAGTACATATAAAAGGCAGACATGCTTCCTTTTCAGAGACTTGTAATTCATTATAAAGTGATTGAATTATCTGTCCTTCAGTTTCAAATGTCCATTCCGTTTCCTATATTTGTGTTCTGTGTCAGTTCATCTGATTGGAACATTGCTTATTCGGGAAGGCAGGGTTCTGTGTCAGCATCACACCGCTCTACTGTCACAGTCTAAATTCCATCCTGCTCACTCATCCCCAGTTACTTGATCCCAGAGGGGACTTGGGAGGGAGTGGAAACCAGAGATTCCAAACTGGAGGCCAAGGGACTGCATCTGGCTTTCAGATGTGTTTTGTTTGACTCACAGATCACTTTATTTTTTTAAAAATTGAGCCAATATTTAAATACTTAGAGAGTTCTCATAAAAATCCCAATTTATGGATTATTTTTAAAAGAACCAGCCAGAAATGAGTATCTGCTGAATTGCTCAGTCAACATGTTCTTTTTAATCAGCCAGGGTCTCCATCAAATATATTCTGGCCTTACTAAGTGTCCATTTGCAATTTTGAAAAGCGAATAAGATGACATTGGAATGCTAGAATTCCTATAGTAGGCCCACTCCATTTCACCTCATCTGTTACCCTTCAGATACCAATATCAGCAAACTCTGCCGTAACAACCTTTACCCCTGGAAAGAAGCAGCCAGTTGGCACATTCTCGTCCTTTGTTAGCTCAAGAAGACTCTTCTGAAATGCTGTTTCCCTTTCAGGTAACACAGTCCTCTGGTGACTCAGTGAGAGGAATGGGATTTGATGCTGCTCTTTATGACAATGGTGCATGATCAGATCTCTAAGGAACAAGATCCGCCTCCACCATGTGGATTCCGCCAGTTTTACACAATCTCTGGAATCTCAGCAATCTCAGAGCTGGTTCAGGACAGTGTGTGAGGATCCTTATACTTATTATGGTTAACAGCCTTGCTCAAGGTCACACTCTTAATAAGAGACACAACAGTATTCCAAGTCAAGTCACTGTCACTGTAAAACACTGTTCTGGGAGCTCCAGAAATATTAGTCAAATTCACAAATCTCTAAGGTTTTATATAACATTATCCATCTCATATAGTTATCAAGATTGTTAGATACTCAGAACTTTGAAAATTGCCTTGATTTTTATCTCTCCCTATTACCCATCACTTATGTGAACATTCCCTTCATCTGCCTGGTCAGTACCTGAGTCCAAGTGGTTACCATTTCTCAATTGGATTGGCACATTTGCATGTTGAGCTGTCTCCATGCTTCCAATTTTGTGCTTCTTCAGTACACTCTCCATAGTGCAACCTTAGTGCACTTCATGGTACTTATATCTTACCATATATGAGACCTTTGTCATTCCTTTGCTTAAAATCCTTCAGTCATTTCTTAGTGCCCTCAGGAAAAGTTTCAGAATCTTTAATGTGGCCAGCAAGCACTTGACTGCCCTGCCTCTAACTGGTCTCCATCCTCACCAAGAATTGCACTGAACTTCTCCGATAGCACCTTTCTGGTTCAGGGCCTTCCCAGATATATTCGTATCCCTCTTTCTTTGCATCTTTAACTTAAATTGATCCTTCCTGAAATTTCTCAGAGAGATTCTTCATCCTCTACTTTATTTTTAAAAAAATATATTTTATTGATTTTGTACAGAAAGGAAGGGAGAGAGATAGAGAGTTAGAAACATCAATGAGAGAGAGTCATCCTACTGGGGATATGCCCGCAACCAAGGTACATGCCCTTGACTGATATCGAACCCGGGATCCTTCAGTCCCCAAGCTGACGCTCTATCCATTGAGCCAAACCGGTTTCGGCTTCATCCTCCACTTTAGTTCTTTGACTGACACACACACACACACACACACACACACACACATACACCATGATTTTCACTCATGTTACTTCTTACTCTTTATAGCTACATAATAAATTAACTGTGTTACTATTTGATTATCAAACTCCTGAACAGAGACACATCTCTGTTGATAACTACTGGTGTCCCAGGACTAAACATGTACCTTATTCCTAAGAAATATTTGTTCAATTGAATTGCAAAAATGTATGTGGGCATTCTAGAAGGCTGAAGATCAGGAGACAGAGATGTGGTTAAGGGACCCTAGTGCAGACTCCAATTTTTCCCCTCCAGATTAAAATGTGATCTTGCTGATTCTAAGTTTGGTTCAAGATTCAAGAGTGCCCAAAGTTTGTCAACATTTTTTTTAATGGAAGTGTTTGATCATTAGTCTCCCAGAATGATACAAGCTCTGATTAGATAAGATGGTGCCACAGCAAAATTGGGGATTTTCATGGATCATGCAAGGATTATGTAGGTGAAGGGAAGTAAGAACATTTGAGGAAATACAACTGAGTTTGTGGGATTCTGTATAGGGGTTGAGAGTGCTAAGTCTAAGATGACTCTGTTATTAATAGGTTTTTCTCATTTACTCTTCATTTCCTTAATGTAAATATATTATCTTCATTGTATAGTTTATGCTATGTGTACAGTATTCCTGGCAGCCTTGTTTTCTATTGAATCAGTAGCTAGGGAAGGCCCCTCTGAGGGCTCTCTTTCTGCTCTGTGTGCCCAATTTACTTTTAAAAAATGTTGTTTTTTTTTAAAATTAATTTTATAGAGAGAAGGTTAGAGAGGGAGACACAGAGAGAGAAAAATTGATGTGAAAGAGAAACATTGATCCATTGCCTTCTGCATGCCCCCTACTGGGGATTGAGCCCACAATCTGGGCATGTGCCCTGACTGGAAATCCAACAGGTGATCTATTCATGCATGGGACAGCACTCAACCAACTGAGCCACACTGACCAGTGCCCAATTCACTTCTGAGAAGTTTATGTTCTCTTAGCCACTTAAGATGAAAACTTAATTCAACCTATGGGGTATATTTGAGGTGACTGGGGAGAAGAGTATGATAGTTTTCTTTATTCTGTAACCGCTATAGAGCACTGAAGTACAAAGAATCCAAAAACTGTTATTTGAGATAGAGAAATGCCTGCTAAAATATGCAAAGCACAAAATTGTTTTTCATTTTCCTGGTACATAGAGCTGTGAGGTATTAGGTGGCTTTGAATGTTGACATTTCCTTTATCTTCTAGTGACACATTAAAATTTAATGTCACCATGCCCCAAATTATTGCTAAGTGGTCTTGGTTGTGTGCATACAATGGAGTGAGCTAAAATCAGAAGATTAATCTCTTAAGAGATTTATTCTTTTGGGTTCCATGATTCCTGTAATGAATTCTTATGGGCTCTATGATTCCTATAATGTTCCTTGTAAGCTTCTTAATTTTCTTGAAAGTATTTAAGCATGAATGTGTAACCTTAGTTAAAACAATAACACCCAAGTTTAAGAATATGATTGTTAATTGCCAAGAAAAACTAGAGCCAGCATTAGTTGAATGAGCAGGTTCATAAATAGTCACCTGTGACATGTATGATAAATCCAAGTACTGAAACTGGAGTAAGGTAAAACTTTCCTTCATGTATGAATGAGTGAAACAATTTTTTGGTCATGTCATTTCTGTATGCACATGACATTTTTGAAATGATCATCTTAGTCGATCATTTAAGGCTGTGGATCTGTGAAAAAAGTTGGTTTGAGAATATATTTATATGTTTATAAATTCCCAAACCAATGTCATATATGGAGTTGATTGACGTTCTGTCAAGATACCATGCATATATGGTGACACAATCTGAAACTAAATCTTCATTGGGCCAGTACTGCTGATCATGTTCCTTGAGCTATGTACATATGGCTAAAGCTACAAGTGGCACCAGTATAGTTTTCACTTAGTCAACTAGGGCATACTTATATTTTGTATGAAAATCATAAATATTCAGGGTGCAAGTCTCCTCATGATCTTTCATGCGGAACCATATTGAAGATGGTAGAAAGAAATATGTGATGGAGAAATGATAGACATTTTCTTTTTTAAAAAGGATTCATTCAAAGAAAAACAAAATTGGCTTAATCCTTAAGTTGTTTTTTTGTTTGTTTGTTTGTTTTCTAAGAGAGGGGATTGCTAGGTTTTAAATACACTCATGGAAAGCCACTGTTATCTTTTAAGATTATAAAAAAGATAACAGGCTGAAATAGACAGTTGAAAATAATTATGTGAGACAAAAAAGAAGGAAAACAAAGTAATCACTTGTGGTTCTGAAGAGGTTTATTTATATACTGATAAAAAGGGCTTTTGTTATATTAAATAACACTTTTCTCACGGGTCCACCTAGGCTACTCCTGAATGAGTCACAAAAAAAAAAAAAAAAAAAAAAAAAAAAAAAAAAAAAAAAAAGAAGTGAGCTTTTATGTAGTGCTTTGCTTTCTCATGAAAAAAAAAAAAAAAAAGAAAGAGAGACTTTAAAATTCACAAGTATACCTTTTGAATGTTAACCCCATTCTACTGAATTTGTAGAATGTCCAGGCTTTGACTACCTGGAAAATAGAATTGGTTGTGGTCATCTGAAAGCCCAATTGTGTTGAATATGCTGAGCAAGGTAGAAAAAAATAAGAGATGTGGCTCTTTTATTTTTTTTAAAGAAGTTCACAACCTTATTATGATAGATTTTGCCTGATCTTTGTATGTACATGCTCTTGAGCTCGCCTTGAAATAAGGATTAATTATTTAGCTAGGGTTTACTAGGGAAGAAACATTTCTTATACATTTATATATTCTAAAACTCCTAAAAATAAAGAAATTATAGAATGGTCCTACCCTTTGAAGTGACAATTTGAAATCATTCCTTTGAAACATGAAGGAAAATTTAACAGCATTCTTTTATAAAGGAAATGAACAAGTTATTTAGAATATTAATCTACTTTACATGGGAAATTTTGAATACTTCATGCCAATTCCTTCTGGCCTACAAAGTTTCTGTTGAGAAATCAGTTGAAAGTTTTATGGGAGCACCTTTGTGTGTAACTTAACTGTTTTTCTCTTGCTGCTTTTAATATTCTCCCTCTGTCTTTAACCTTTGGCATTTAGTTATGATATATCTTGGTGAGAGACTCTTTGGGTTCATCTTGTTTGGGACTCTGCTTCCTGGACTTGTATGTCAATTTCCTTCACCAGATTAGGGAAGTTTCCACTCATTATTTCTTCAAGTAGGGGTTCAATTCTTTTCTCTCTTCTCTTTTTGGTACTCCTATGATGATAATGTTGGTACACTGCTATTGTCCCAGAAGTTCCTTAAAATCCTTAAAATATCCTCTTTTAAAAAAATACCTGTTCTGATTGGTTATTTTCTGCTACTGTGTTTTTCAGATCACTTATTTGATCTGTTTATCTAATCTGTTATTACTTTCCTCTAATGTATTCTTCATTTCAGTTATTGTGTTCTTCATTTCTGAATGATCCTTTTTATATTTTCTATCTCAATTTGTATGTTTCTATGTCTTTGTTGAAGTTCTCATTGAATTCATCTATTCTTTCCTTAAGTTCACTATAACCAGTGTCTTGAACTCTATTTGGTAGATTGCTTGTCTTCATTACCTTTATTTATTTTTTAAATTTTTGTCATTTTTTTTTTCTTTTAGGGCGAGTTTCTTTGTCTCCTCATTTTGGCTGCTTCTCTGTATTTGTTTCTATGTAGTAGGTAGATCTACTATGTCTCCCAGTCTTGATGGAGTGGCCTTATGTAGAAGGTATCCTATGGGACACAGTGGCACAGTCTCCCTGTTCACCTGAGCGGGGTGCTTTAGGAGTGTTCCCTGTGTGGGTTGTGTGTGCTCTTCTGTTGCAGTTGAACCTAATTGCTATGGAACATCAATGGGTGGGTTGATCCTTAGGATGACTGGCTTTGATTACACAGGATTATCTGTTGTATAGTTGGGCTCTGATTCCAGCTGAGTCTGCCCTTTAGGTGTGTCATTTGTGGAGCTGGTTTGTGGCGCTTTAGTTTGGTCTGAGAATGGTCACTGAATATGTTGCTTCTGGAGTTTCTTGTCAGGTGTTTCAGTGCATGTCAAGGACAGCTGCTGCTTGTGCTAGGCTTGTGTATGCTTAGTTGAAGTTATGATTCAGGCTCAGACTGGCCACTGCTTATGCCAGGCTTAGGGCCACATGATGGGAGTTACAATGCAAATTGAGATCTGCTATCCCTTGTGCTGAGTTAAGGCCTCTTAGCAATAGAGTCAAGGCATGCTGAGGTGGACAGATGCTTGTTTGGGATTTTTGGACCCTGAGAGATTTGTGGAAAATCTTCAGTGAGAGCTGAAATAGGCTTTTTGTATGGAGGACTTGCTTGAAGAGCCTTGGACCCAGCCCATGTGTTAAATGGGGCAGTGTCTCAGGGAATCACCAGAGAGAAGAATGGATTTAGCTAAGGTAATGGATAGCACAGATTTGACATGTATCTGCACTGGGTTGGCTGGATGGTGGGAAGAATGAACAATAGCATCTGCCAGCACTTCCATCCCCAGAGAGAGCTGTATTGACCCTTATCTATCCAGCCTCTCCCTAAAACTAATCAATTTAGTTCCTCCCTGTGTGTCCCCGTGCTGTTTAAGCTGCTGCCCTGTTGCTAGAGCCTAGAGTTAGTAAATTTGTGAGTGAGTCTGTGTATTGGCCGCTTAAGATGTTTGCCTCAGTCTCCAGTAGCCCCTTGTTCATGTTGGGTGTAATCTCTGCTAATTTTCAGAGCCAGATGCTGTGGAGACTCCTATTCCTGGTACTGGTGCACTGGTCTCAGGAGACTGATGTGGGACTGGGCCACCCACTCCTCGGGAGACCTCTGCAGCCAAGTAATCTCTCCAGATTTTTAATTGCCACACAGTGTGTGTGGGACCTGCCTGATTTGTGTCTCCGTCCCTTATACTATCTTCAATATGGTGGCTCTTTATATCCCCAGTTATAGGAATTCTGTTCAGGTAGTCTTGTCAAAGTAAGAAATAGTTAAACCTGAAGAGAATTTTTATGAGTTTATTTGATGACAGTTGCTGGGAAGCAAAGTCTCCAAAAACTGGGAAAATGCTCAAGAGAATGGCAGTTTTGCACCTTATTTCTTACATTTCAATCAAAGGAGAAGGTATAAGGGGTTACATTAAAACCACTAGTGATAGTTTAGGGGAGCAAGAGAAAGTAAAGTAGGGGAATCTGGGATTGGATAAAAAGTAAAACAAATGCACACACACTTTTACATTTGTGGGCTTAGGATAGTTAACAGTTAACATGATAGCAATAACAATGAGGGATTCTGTGGTCTCCTGCTCTGGCAGGAGATTGTGCCATGAGGAATCTGGAAGAGGAGAATACTCTGATTTGCAAAGGTATGTTATTGTAGATGCAAAAAGACAATAGATAGGCTCAGTTAAGTCAAGCTTAGTTAAGATAAAGATTGACCTTTGCCATGGAAGATATTGGCCCAGGACATGACTACTAGCTATGAGTCATTTTTAGTTAGAAAATTTTTAATTTTTAAAAATTTAATTTTAGAGAGGCAGGATGGGAGAGAGAGAGAGAAACATTGATTTGTGAGAGAGATCAGTTGTCTCCTGCACACACCTTGACAGGGGATGGAACCTGTAAGCAAGGTATGTGTCTGTTCAGTAATCAAACCTGTGACCTTTTAGTGTACAGGATTTGACACTCCAACCAACTGACACACACTGGCCAGTTCCAGTTAGAAAATTTTAATTTCAGACCATCCTATGTTGTTGCTTTAAGTTTTTGAGTTTGTAAGGCTCACCATGCAGGCCTCCCCTGAGCTTGTTGCATATAGTATGTGGCTCCTTTTCTGTCCACCATCTTTGTGTGGTTGTCAATAATGGTTGTTCTATTCTGTAATTGTAATTTTGATGTGGTTTTTGGAGGAGTTGAGCACAGAGTTTACCTATTCTGCCATCTTGACTAGAAGCAGAATAAAATTTGCTTGAGAATTTTGAGGCAACCAAAATGTCTAGGGCAACCTAAATGCCAAGGGCAACCAGATATTTTAATCAAAGGAACTTGTGTATTTGACTTGTGTATGTGTGGGCACAGGAAAAGAAACTAGAGAATTAACCTTGGAGTAACATGAGTGAGAATTATATCTGCACATTTTTCTGAAAACTTTAGCCCATGACATTTGATTGAAGAAATGACATAAATGACACCTTGAATTAGGAAGTTATAGAATAACTTGTATTCCATTTTATACATGAGTTCAGAAACATTGAATTTTCCTGCAGAGAAAACTTTTAGCAACACAGAGGTGTTATTTGCATATCATTCCTATAATCTATTATTATTGCTATGCTGATGTGGAAAAGGAATCTTAATAATTATCAAGGTTACTGAACTTTTGAGTGGCACAGCTACCATTTAAAACTAAATCTGACTAATCTCCAAGCCAGGGCTCAGGCTACTGACTATAGCCAACTTATTTCTACCAGCCAAACGGTAACATTTGAAAATAGCCTTGAACATCCAAATCTGCGGGGTGGGGGTGGGGGAGGTAGGGGAAGGGAGAACAGAAGACTTTTCCTCTTACTTCTTCTGTATAGCAGGACACTGCTTAGTTTTTCCACCTCAGGGTTTCTGGGTGACCTGAATTCTGGTTGAGGGATTTAAAAAAAGTATAAACTCCTTACAATCTTGGTGGTACTTTAACTCTTGTATTTTCCCAATCTACCTGCTATTCTTTCCTCTGTAGAGCCCTCAAACAGCTATTCCAGTTGTTATATTTTAGTTGCATTCTGTGAGAGAGAGAATATGGAGTGTGCCTACTCCATCTTTTCCAGAGCCGGACCTTCTTATATAATATACATAATAGAAGAGGAAACTCTGGGAAAATAGTCTGGTTCAACCATCTGCTATTACGTAGTGGAATCACAAGCCTTCCAGACAGAAAGCTTCTATCCTCTTAGAAATCTATTAGAAGAAGTTTTCATATAATCCTCTCGTAACTCCTTTCACTGTTGAATCACCTTGTTGGTGAGAAAATTCCATAAATATAAATAAAATCTTCTTTATTTCTAAAGGGAATTCTTCCTGAACATTGACTTTAATACAATTCACCATATTTTGAATATCGACTGCAGTTGAAAACCAATATTTTATCTTCAATCTTCCTCTGCCCCTCCCCCATAGGTATCACCACTTCATTGTTCAGCTGTACCATAGGTACAAATTATTTCAAATAAATTGAATTATTTCAAGCTAAATTGGCTTCTCTTTGAAATAATTTGCACCTATGGTACAGCAGCCTAGTCCCTCAAGAGAAATCTCCTCAGCACTGAGCAGCACAGAGTTTCACTAAGCAACTGGAGACTTTAGAAATGCGGTGCTCAATGGAAAGAAACTTAGGGAATATTAACATTTTTAAAGTAAGAACATATGGAGTATCCTTATGTTCCTTTTCAGTATCCTTTCAGATATAGATTTCACTCTGTAAACATTGCCTCTAATTTTCTAAGTTAGAAATTTTTTTAGAGGCATAGATTTCTTGCATTTTCATTGCAAATGTGTACCTCAGACATCACACTTCTATTAGGGAAAGTACATTGATAGACTGAACTCTTAATTTTCAGCTATACTTATAGCTCTGAACAGTTTCAGCTTCTTTTGTTCTAACAACCTAGTTCAACACTGCTTAGCCATTCCAGGGTTAATAATGCCAGTCAAGGCTGACTTGTCAACATGGAGAGAGTGACAGGGAGACAAATAGAGATGTGATTTGGTATGACAAAATGTGAAAATAACTTTAGGTTCCATTAATGCACCAGTGCAAGCTAACCTCCTAGTCTTGTCCTCTTTTATTTGTTGTTCTTATTCTTTCTCACATCTTCCTTTTTTTTTTCAGAGCATTTTTCTCTACCAATATGTGTGGGAGTGTTTTTGCATATAAAGTCCCTCATTTTTTAATGGTCAGGCAAAAACATGCATTGCATTCTTTAGTTATTCCATCTAAACATAAGCATAAAGACAATAAAAACAAAACAGGGCACAGAGAAGTAGCCCTTGATGAAAAGCTGTGTGGGAGTCTTTTATAGAGCAGTGTGTAAAATCTGGATTTGCCTTTCAGTTATTTGTTCTGCCCCGGCATTGCCTGGAGTCATTAATGTTTAAAATCTGTTTTATTTTACTTCCGTTTAATCTGAAGACTGTGGGCCTGTGGAAAATGATCTAAACCAATATTGTCGTTTATATTTCCAAGGATAAGGCACTATCTTTTTGAAAGATGACAAGAAAAATCAGCCATTTATGGGTCAAATTTATTTCTTAAGATCTTAAACCAACCCTTGTGTTTTATACATGGTAAAATTATTTCCTTTTTGCTCAATGAAAAAAAAAAAGTAACTACTTGAATGATCCGTTCAGAAAACTTTAGTCTTTGGGTTCATTTACTGCCCATTTGAAGGCTAAATTAAAGGAAAATACCCCCCTCCCTAGCTCCCCACAACTCTGCTAGGTAGTAGGCTTTTTGAAGCACTGTGTAATTACAGCACTCATATAAAATATTCTCCCAATGTGTCCTGAAGTACCTGGCCTGAGATTAAATGTTCTGGTGAGGGTCCCAGTGAGTACGATGGTTTTTATGAAGAAGCCCTCATACTATGCTTATGGTTTGGCTCTTGGACAAAAGTGCATAGAAATGGCCACAATGTGAAGGCTCTTGACAAAGTACTCTCTGACAGCTCACATGTTTTAGAAATGACACAATATTTTGTTCTGCTTAATTAAATGAGAAGTTGAGTTTTATGGATTGAATGTTTGTGTTCCCTCAATACCCCCTATAATAATGATATTGGATGGGTAGGTGAGGGCTTTGAGAAGTAATTTGGATTAGATATGGTCATGAAGGATGGGATTGCAAGAAAAGGAAAAGGGACCAGATCTCTCTTTCTTTTCTTCTTTCCCTTCATCTCCCCTTCATCCCCCATCTCTTACCCCCTTTTCTCTCCCTCTCCCCATCCCTCTTTCTGTATTTGCCACATAAGAATATAGCAAGGAGGCTGCTATCTGAAAGCCAGGAAGAGAGCTCTCATCAGGAACTGAATCAGCTGGCATCTTGTTCTTGGGTTTCCCAGCCTCAAGAATTGTGAGAAATATATTCCTCTTGCTTGCACCACCCATTTTATGGCATTTTGTTATGGTAGCCCCAGCTTACTAATTCAGTGATGTACAGAAGTAAAAGTATTATAAGAAAATTGAATACGTTTATTAGTTCCATGCTCAGTTAGAGTGTTATGTGTAGAGAGAAAAGTTTAATCATTTGAAGCTGCTTAAATTAAACCTTAATAATTCTGAGGGGGAAAATAATAGATGTTGAATTGCATATCATTATTGGCAACATTTAAACTTTTGACTTTGAAATAAAATCTCAGTCTAAAACTTCAAGGCAATGTAGCATATATTATTTTTCAAAATTTAATGTTACCTTCAGAGTTCTGGATAAGGTGTTTATATAACATTTGGTAATTTTCCAATAACTTCAATATGGACTGTTAGAAAACTGTTGTTATTTCAAGTGAAAGTAAAAGGAAGATTATGCTATTCTAGTAATAACCTCAAAATATGTTATTCATTTAAAAATATAGCCATGAATCATGAAAATAGATGAAAAACTATGGAATTGGTAACTCAGAAATATTTTTAAAATCAACTCACTATAGGGGCCTTACATTGTGTTCATATATAAAAAATTCAAGATTTTCAAAAATAAAAATGTAAAACAATTCTCATTACTGTTGGCCCCAAATTCAGTTTCATGCACTCCATGACATTTCCTTGCATTTATCCCATGGTACATCTTTTCAAGTCTCTAAACATTGCATCAAACTTTAATTCAGCTGAGATGACTCTGCTTAAAGAGCTATGAGCTGTGTGTGACTTTTTTTTTTTTTTTTAATAGTTTCTGGAGCAATCAATTTGAAGAAATCCTTTATTGAAAGTTTGGGTGATTCCAATGGGATTGCCTGCCTAAGTATTGCAAACATGAGCCACACACTTAACTTTAGGTGAGTGGGGTGAATGTGTAATTTCCACATATGTGGGTCACCTTAAGGAGATACATATACTATAAGACTCAACAGGGCATCTCATTATCTTACAACTAAAAAGAGAACCCAAAAACCCAAGCCTAAGAATAAAATAGATAACAACCCTCTATAAAGTTGGACTAGTGATCTAAAGCATATATGCTATAATAGGAGAAGTATTCTCCTACAGAAGGCCAAGTGCTCCTCCTGTGGACTAGATCTTATTTCCTTTTTGCTTTTTAACTTGTATAATTTTACTCTCTTTCTGTATCATCGACTTCTTTCTCCCTGATGAAATATTTCTATTAGACCAAAAATGCCATTTTGAAAAAAAAGTTCTTTCTGCTCTTTGTTTTCTATCTACTCATTTCTCTGTTCTCTTTTTATAGGAAAACTCCCAGAGGAAGCTAGCAATCCTTATTGCTTCAACTTCCTCATTTCCTTTCTTCTATTCCATTGCAGTAAGAGTTGCATCTCCTTCACTCCACTGCAACTTGCCATGGTCACTAACAGTCTCCTCTCCATATTGTCAAGCCCGAAGTCAAGTTTAAGTTCTTACATACTCGACTTCTCAGAAATTTCTGATATAGTCATCCCTCCAACCATTCCCCGTTCTCCTACATTATTCAGTTCATTTCTAGAATAAGATCTCCTTGGGTTCCTTGGGTCTTCCTAGCACTCATTTTAAGTCTCCTGTGCTGGTTCTTTCTATTCTTCCCAGTCTCTAATTGATGAGATACTTTAGGGTTTAGTTTTTCATCATACCTTCCCTACCCACTCTTAGTCCCTAGGCAATCTCATCTACTTCCAGGGCTTTAAGTAATATCCATAAGCTTCCAAATTTCAAATTTTTATTTCCAGATATGATTTCTCCCCGAAGCTCAGACTCATATTCAACTTTCTTTTCCACACCTCTACTTAAAAGTCTAATAGGAATTTTAATCCTAATTTGCCCAAAGCTAACTCCTAATATTTTTTTCTCTAGCCTGCTCACTCTCTAATCTTCTCAAACTCAGTGTTTTGCACATTATTTTTCTGTTGCTACAGCCAAAAATGTTGGAAACATCTTGACAGCTCTTATTACCCAATATATTTTCAAGCCTCTTGATACGACTTTTAAACTATTTTTTGACCTCAACCAGTTTCACTTATTTATTGTTGTGCAAAACTACTGTGAATTTACCATTTTGTTTTTGAAGTTTTAGTTTTTCCATTTCATTTAGGTCTTTTGGGCCTTCTGAAATTTATTTCTGTACCGAGTGTGAGGTTGGATTTAAAAATTTTCCTCTGTCCCTTCTATTTTAGACAGGTTTTTGGTTGCTTTCAATCTTCCCCCAGAGTGCTAGTCCATAAATACTTTTATAATGATATTAGAGGCCTGGTGCATGAAATTTGTGCACAGGGTGTGTGTCCCCCAGCTCAGCCTGCACCCTCTCCAATCTGGGATCCCTCTCACATTCCAGGACTGCTAGCTCCCAACTGCTCGCCTGCCTTCCTTCCTTATTGCCCCTAACTGCTTCTGCCTGCAAGCTTGATCACCCCCTAACCACTCCCTGCCAGCCTGATTGATGCCTAACTGCTCCCCTGCCAGACTGTTTGTCCCTAACTGCCCTTCCCCGCAGGCTCGATCACCCCCAACTGCCCTCTCATGAAGGCCTGGTCCCTCTCACCTGCCCTCCCCTGCTGGCCATCTTGTGGTGACCATCTTGTGGTGACTATCTTGTGGTTACATGGAGGCAGTCATCTTTGACCACATGGGTCAGCCAATTTGTGTGTTGGAGTGACAGTCATTTTGCATATTACTCTTTTATTAGATAGGATAGAGACCTGGTGCATGGGTGGGGGCCAGCTGGTTTTCCCTGAAGGGTGTCCCAGATCAGGATGGGGGGTTTCCTTGGGGTGTGGTGAAGCCTGGGCAAGAGGCCTGTGGTGGTTTTCAGGCCAGCTACAACCCCCAGCAACCCAAGCGGAGGCCATGGTATATGGGATTTATTTATCTTCTATAATTGAAACATTGTAGCCTTGAGTGGAGGCCAGGACTGGCCAGAGCAGGTGGGAAGCTTTGCTTTCTCCCTTGCTGGGGAAACCCAAGCCTCTTGCTTCTCTGTGGCCACAGCCATCTTGGTTGGGTTAATTTGCATACTCGCTCCTGATTGTTTGGTGGGTGTGGCTTGTGGGTGTAGTGGAGTTATAGTCAGTTTGCATGTTTCTCTTTTATTAGTGTAGACATTACCTGTTTTCCATTGTGATACTGTGAACATAGGGAGTCCAGTCATAGAAGTAGGAACTGGCTTGACTGAGTTGCTGGTTGTAAGGCTGCCTTTTTCACCCTTTGTACTGAAGTTCAGAGTTTCCAGTAAGGCAACTGCTCCAGATTGACAAATGGTCAGCCTCTTCTTATGAGCAGGAGAGTCTCACGTGAGCCTTGGTTTAAAGTACTTTTGATCTTGTCCCCTTTCTTATATGGAGATATTTTAATTCTCATTGTACCCTTAAAATTCATTTCCCTTTTTCTACCACTTACCTTCTGTCCAGCAGTTCATGAAGTTGAAATTTAAGGTCCACTATTTTTGTTTGGTCCATTGATACAACTTATTCCAAACCCAGTTTTGTCTCATTATTTTTATCTGTTACTATTTAATCTGTCATTGTCATTTGTTTTATGCAAGAGAGCTGGGTTAAGGCAGGGACTCAGAAATCTGAAGTCAGGGATTGACCTTGGGCAATGACCTTTCACTGCAATGCTTTAATACAAACAACTGCTAGTAGTTCCAAAGATAGCATTTCCTTGGAAATACCTCCCTAAGATAAACTGACATAGAAGGTATTTTAGGCCAGAAGTAACTTTCCAAATTACATTAAAGGTACATATTAAGAATTTTTTTTATGTTCTTATTAGAGTAAAATACTGTATTTGCAAATAAGACATTATAATAAATATTCAAAATTCTCTATAGCAATATATGTGGCACACATACTAAATACTGAAATAAATAGCATGGCTTCTGTGCACACAAATTCATGAATGTACCCTTTCTCCCCCTAGTACTTCTGAGTGCTTTTAAGGCACAGAGTATGCTTTACTTGTCATTGTCTTCACTGGCAACTTGCATCTAGTAGCAGTAGATGCTCAAAATATATTTTTAGAATGCATTATTTATTGAATATTTAATGTTGTTTGAATGGATGAACTGTAAGGAAGAATAGATGAATGATGACTGTATTTACATGCAACACTTTGCAAGATAATTAACACCTTACTATGTGTCTTTAGGAAAAAATACTTGGTAGTTGCCTTTGGAATATGTATTTCATATTTAGATTTTTCTATCCCTGGGTTTTGGAAGAGTGGAGGTACACATACATGCCATTAAAAAAATCTAGCTGCTGGGCAATTTTTGTTACTAATTTGAAAGGATCGACCAAATTCTATAATTTTTTTCTGGATTTATCTGCTTAACTAAATCTGAATACATAATTGACAAAAAGAACTTAAAATTATTTTCTTGTACATAGATTTAGTACATTGGTATTTGTTATATCATGAACTGATCTATAGAGTAACTTGTTTTAAGAGTTGGATAAATAGAAATAATAAAGAGATGCCATGTAACTTTCTACCTTATGATGAATTTTTCATTATGTTTGTATATACACTCAAACCTCACAATAGCACATCAAAAAGTCATTTCCCCCCAAAATTTTACAGATGGGAAAATGAAACTCAAAGAGGGGAATGACGTGTTTACTGTCATTTATTTCAGACAGTCTCCTGGGTAGGAATGATTCAATGATAACAAAGATAATCATTGGCTTAGAATTTATAGTCTTGAGATGTGGGGAGGATAAATAAAGAGGAAAACACTACAGTGAATGAAACTTAATACATGCCCAGGGTGCTAAAAACACATGGAGTGTGTATTTCCATATATTGTCCAGGAGTCAGTAGAACTTGAACCAGAACTATGGTTAGTGAAGGCTACCACAGCAAGCTTTTCTCTCCTTTATCCTTGATTCTTCTCTTAAGCCTAGTAGAAGTAGGTTAACAAAGTTAATATGACATTAAACTTTAAAGCAATTAAACTTCAACTGAAGAAAAGAGCGGGGTCTTTATAAAGTTGCATTTTGGTATTAGATATTTGAGAGGTTACAGAATGAAATGGGGGAATGGGCAAGGAGGGACAAGAGAGCACGACCCTCTTAGCAGCAGTACTAATAAACAATGGACTTCAAACTCTAGACTTCTTCATCTTATGATTGACTCAGGAAAATCCACCCAATCTTCCAACACACACAAAGCACACACACAAGATTTTGTGACCAAGCAAGGGTGAGGCGAATAGTTAATATTTCTTTAAAAGCAAGTCGCTAATTTTGAAGATTTCATTTTTTTATTTTTATTCATAATTCACGGTAGCGTGCTTACACTAGAGAAGATTTTGCTTACCAAGATCCATTGACCGAGAACAGAACATTCACTATAATGAAATTCTAGACAACAGAAAGTGTATGTACTGTGGAGTTCTTTGGTAATGAGATTTGAAAATAGAATTTTATCAGCAGACTAATATTAGAATATTACAGCATAATGACTGACCTTTGTTTCTTGGAGCCCCAGAGCTTCTTCCCCTTGTCTATTTCCATTTCTAATATCCTGAAGTCATTTCCTGTGTGCCAATTTTATAATTGTCCTACTGTTTAACTGTTCTGTCCATATGCAACCTCAAATGTATGTTCTTTCATCATTAATTTGGGAATGCAGTTTTAAAGTTAATTTTAGGGTAATTTAAATTCCAGTGATCAATTTTCTAGTGTCTTGGCCACCAGCCTTTTTTCTTTTTCTTTTTCTTTTTTCTGGTTTCCGCTCTTCCCATTTTATTTGAGGAAATAAAAGTTTCTTGATGTATTAATATTTTCAGCATCACTTTTATCTTGTACTTAATTCCCCATATGTGGATGCTGTTATGATTATAGTATCTTTATATTTTCACCCTTTAAGTCATGTTGAAGTTTTGGTTATATCTCAAGAATATGGGTTTTCAGTAAAAATAAATAAATGCTATATAAGATTTCCAACTTCCATAAAATATTTAATATTTTATTTATGAGCCTATGGATTCTTTTTCTACATAATATATAAAAGTTACTTGATATCATCTTTTCTCATAAGAATTATAATTTCTTCATCAACTTGTCAAAAGCTATATAAACATACAAAAACATTTGGTGTTCAGGGGACCAGGCTTAAACTTGGGGATATATATTTAGAATAACATATGTTTCAAAATAACTTTATTGGAGTATAAGTTACATACTATAAAGCACACATTTGAAAATAAAGTCAATGAGTTTTGGTAAATATACCAGGTTATGCAATCACCACTATAGTTAAAATTTAGAACACATTCATCATCCACAAAGTGGTACCATATCCCTTTGGTAGTCAAACTTCATACCTCACCCACAAACTCTTAAACCAGCCAACATTCTTTTTTAAAAATATATTTTTATTGATTTCAGAGAGGAAGGGAGAGGGAGAGAGAGATAGAAGCATCAATGATGAGAGAGAATCATTGATCGACTGCCTCTTGCACGCCTCACACTGGGGACAGAGCCTGCAACCCAGGCATGTGCCCTCGACTGGAATCAAACCCAGGACCCTTCAGTCCACAGGCTAATACTCTATCCACTGAGCCAAACCAGCTAGGGCAACATTTTCCCCCCTATAGTTTTATCTTTTTTATAATGTCATATATTTGAAATTATTCAGTATTAACACCCTTCTAACATGGTTTCCAAGGTTTCATTCTCTAGGATCACTAGTTCCTTGTACAGATCAATACCTATGAAGTAATAAAAATACTATAGAAAATTTTGCTGAAGGTGCATATTGTTTTTACATGTGTCAGCAGACTTTTGTTTTTCTCATTTCAATTTTTTTCTTTAAAAGGAGTGAGTTGCCCTATCTTGTATGGCTCAGTGGACAGAATGTTGGCCTGCAGGTTCCTGGGTTGAATTCTGGTCCAGGGCACATGCCCAGATTGTGGGCTATACCTAATAGGGGTTGTGGAGGAGGCAGCCAATCAATCTCTCTCATCATTGATGTTTATATCTCTCTCTCCCTTTCCCTTCCTCTCTGACAAAAAAGGTCTGAATTGTGTTGGTGGGAGGGGTTTAAATGCTTTATAGACAAGAAAAAAACTGCATTACAACCAACTTATCACCATTACCTTCATCCTCATAATTTTCATCTTTGTCCTCATCCTCTTCATCTTCTTCCTTTTCTTCTTTAAAAAAATATATTTTCTTGATTTTTTTACAAAGAGGAAGGGAGAGGGATAAAGAATTAGAAATATCAATGAGAGAAACATTGATTGGCTGCCTCCTGCAAACCTTCTACTGGGGATGTACCCCCAACCAAGGTACATGCCCTTGACCGGAATTGAACCTGGAACCTTTCAGTCTGCAGACTGATGCTCTATCCACTGAGCCAAACTGGTGAGGGCTCTCCTTCCTTCCTTTTCTTGCTTTTTCAACCTTGACAATTCCATTTTTGGCCACATCAGACTTTCCTTTAGCCTGGTATGCAGCCGTATCCTTTTTATATTTCTACTTCAGCTTAGCAACTTTTTTTTTCTTTTCACATCTCTCCCAGTTTCTTTGAAATGTCACCAATGGATAGGCCAGGATGCTCTCCTTTGATTTTTGGGCTATACTCAGAACAAAACAAACAAACAAACAAACAAACAAACAGTATGAAGGAGGTATCTTGGCTACATTGGGATCCTGTAATTTCCTTTTTGTTTTCCCTTTAGGAGGGATATAAGTTTTCATTTCTCTCTTATAACGGGCCTTGTCTGCCTTTGCCATCTCTTCAAATTTTCCTTTCTCCTTAGCAGATATGGTCTTCCACCTATCTGACCACTTCTCTGAGAAGTCCTGAAACATCTGGGTGTTTCTTCCTGTGTTCCTCCCAGCAAGTTTTCACAAAGAAAGCAAACAATGACATTTTGCCTCTTGGCTTCTTAGGATCTCTCTTGCCCATAATTAATTACTTTTCCTCAGTGAGCACAAGGTCACCTAGTGCCCAGCTGGCTTGCACTTACCCTGGTGCTGTCTCTATGTACTGAAATGGCTGTGTGTGTCTGTCCTTGGCTTTTATGTAAGAATCTGTATATATAAATATATGCTACATTTACTTATAGACCTATAAATATAAACCCACATATGTATTTGATTTATTCTTGAAATAATCTTGTCAATTCACTTTAGCAAAAGTTCGTTGTGTAAAACATTGTTCTAGTCTTGTACAGGATAAAAAGAGAAATAAATCACAATATTTGTTCTATTTAATTTTGGTATCAACATAATTATAGAAGTCAAAATGTAGATATAATTTGTAGTACAAGGAAAGTGTATAGGGTAAGTAGAAAGAATTTTTTGAGATATTAACAAAGTTTCACTAAAATTATGGCTTTGAATAGATGGGCCTTGGTGGATAGGTAAAAATTCGGTGGGTGGAGATGGAGAAGATTGACAGGCCAGGGAGAGAAAATGACATGAGAAAGCTAGGAAGGAATTTAAAAAGCAGAGAAAACTGTGTGAACAAGCTTGGCTCAATAAATATTTGTTGAGTGAATGAAATGTTAATGTCTATCCTATATAATAAAAGCCTAATATGCTAAGTGTCCAGTTGCCTGGTCGTCCATTCAACAAATCAAAGCATAATATGTTCATGATATGCTAAGGCTGCTCAACCACTCGCTATGACGTTCACTGACCACCAAGGGGTAGTTGACCAGTCAACCAGTTGCTATGATGTGCACTGACCAGTAGGGGGCAGACACTCTGACTGGCAGGTTAGCTTGGGTCTGGCTAATTGAGACTGAGTGAGATGGGCTGGACATGCCCTGGAGCCTTCCTGCAGTCTCTTCCTGGCTGGCCAACCTCCTGCATCCCTCTCTGGCCCTGATTGTGTACTGGTGGGGTCCCTCTGCCTGGCCTGTGCCCTTTCGCAATCCAGGACCCCTCGGGGGATGTCAGAGTGCCAGTTTCATCCCAATCCCACAGGCCAGGCCAAAGGACCCCACTAGTACATGGATTCGTGCACCGGACATCTAGTTTATTTATAAGCAAGTGCTGGTAAAGTGAACTTTAAATGGGGTTGTCATTAATCATGTATGTTGGATGGAATGTGTGGAAATAGAATTGTAAGAAACCTCACTTCACTGCCTGCCATTGCAGCCCTTTCACTGTGTCTGAGGCTTTCCTGGCCACACCTCTTCACTTGCCTGTTAACTGATTTTTCACCTTCAATGTTCAGTTTCATTTTATCTTCTAAAGAAGCTTTCCTTGATTTTCCTCCCCAGTCAGAGTAATATGCTCCTTCTCTGTCTACTTTAACATAGTGTTTACATTGAAAACATTGACTTATGTGTTGTTCTTCACCTCTAAACTATGAAAAATTCAAGGATAAACCCTTTGCACTCCGGACCATTCTGGACATTGGCTACCAGCTACTCTCGACGCTACTTTGCGGCGGAAATGTGCATTTACAGACCCTCATATTATTTAGTATAATTTTGGAACCAAGTAACGTATTATAATGATATTGGACTTATATGAATTGGGTGACATCAAGGAATGTATATTTGCAAAAAAAAACCCCACAATATTTTATTGTTTATAATTTTGTACAGTATGATAAGTTTTGAAACACTCCCCAATATGCATTGCATGCTGATTAGTGCATGTTTGACAGTAATAAGTGGTTTGACACCTGTCTCAAAAAGTTGCGTTGAAATAACTCAATTCCCCGTAATCACTAATAAACTGCAATGTCCCCTGAGAGGGGACATCTGAGTGATATGCTAGAATTCCGATGTCCCCTGAGAGGGGACAGTGGAGTGCAAAAGGTTAAAATTTTGTTTTACTGGTCTTTGCATAACTCATTTGTAGATCTATAGGTGCTCAATGCTAGTTTAAGGAATTAAACATTTTAAATTGAGTATTGGATTGATAATTTTCTCTCCTTTTATTTTATTCATTTTTTCATTCTCAATATCATCCTATATAATAAAAGCCTAATATGCAAATTGACTGAACAGCTGAACAATCGGTGGAAGGACTGGTTACTATGATGCACACTGACCTCCAGGGAGAAGATGCTCAACGCAAGAGCTGCCCCCAGCCTGCAGGCCCTAGGGCAGCCAAGGAAGGTGTCAGTAGGGGTCATCAGATCGCCCTGCCAGTTGCCTCGCAAAGGGAGGTGACTGGTGGCAGCAGGGGACAGGGCCAGTGAGTGGGCAGCACCAGGTCAGCCAAGGCAGGTGCAAGCAAGGGGGCCCTGATCACCCCACTGGTCACCCCACAGATAGGCCCTGATCACTCACCAAGCCTAGAGACCCTATCTCTTCATGAATTTCATGCAGTGAGCCTCTAGTAAGTTATAATTCTTTACCTATAGCTGGGACTGAAGTGCCCATACACATTTCACGACTCTGCTTATGTTCTTCCATGTTCCCTCAGCCCACCATGACCTTTTGCTATGTCTCAGAGACCTGAATCCTAGACATGTTTCTTGTTCAAGTTTCAAGGCCTCTTTTATCAGAAGTACTTCTCCAAATCCCCCCATAAAGGAATATTATTCCTGCTCTAAATTCCATGATGGTTTTCTATACTACTCACTTTTCTATTTTTTAGACCCTACCTGGAGGTAGAATCAGCATTTTCTGTATCTTCAAAGGGCTATGAAGTGCTCTCAGAATAGACACACATTCCAGATGTAGCCAATTTATTTTTTTATTGAGCACTGACTATTTGTGAGACACTATGTTAACTGCAAGTTATTCAATAAATATTTACTAAACAAATGTTTCACTCACACCTTGCTTGGGGAAAAACTGCAGTGACATAGTGTGGGTAAAATCGAATTTGGAGGCAGAGATATAAAAAAAAAATAGGAAGGAATAAATAAGAAATATATCCTCTAGCAAATTATAGAATTTCACATAACCATTTGAAACCTTGCTTTGTTTTTGAAAATCTCCATAAAATCTAGCAAGTCTGAAAAACAGTTTGAAAAAAAATGACACCCTGGAAGAAACAAACATTTTCTCAGCATGGAAGGAGTTTTAAAGAGTCTGTCGTTTCTTTTACAGTTATGGACTTGTCTTTCCAGTAATTCCATAGCGACTAATTTTATATTGAAGCTAACCACTTAACATTAAATGTGTTTGGTGCTGCAGATCAAGTATAGACTAGGAAGCTTTGAATGGAAAGTAATAACAATAAGTAACAATAAGTAGTAACAATAAGAAAGAAAAATGAAATCTACTTGGAGCTACTTTCTTTGATGCAAACAACCAGCTTTTATGATTTCAGTGGCTTATTTTTTCTTTCATTTTCAAAAGCATTCACTTTGGCTAGAATTTTCTGTCTTTTTCTTGATTGGCTTGGAGACCCCAGCCAATCCACCAGCTTTACTCTCATGTACTTCCTCTTCCTCCTCCTTTGCAAAACTGAATGTGTTTGAAAACCTTAGCATAGCATATTCAAATGGGATCTGTGCTTCCAAGGCAAAGGGCTTTCATGTTAATTTGCACCAGGATTTAACTATTAAATATAAATATTTCCTTTTAAAGTCATTAAATGTTAATCGAGTGTTTGATAGAATAACATTTTAGAGTTTGTGCCTGTGTGTTAACCAGGGTGCCTACCCGCTCTGAAGCATGTGGTGTTCCCACCATCCAGGTGAGGACACTGAATAGAAGCTCTCCCAGGATGAATAAGCAAAGCCCTGGATAAAGTGATCATTCAGGGGCCAATTCACTTTGGTGCAGCAATAATAATGGTCTTATCAATAGTCCTTGAAGGAATGGTGATATCTTGGGGGGAAAAAGTGTTCACTTAAAGACTTGATTTTTCCCTCTTTTCTAGGAGACACTGAAAAACCACTCTTTGAATAATCCTTCTCCAGGAACAGTGAGTAGACTCATTATTGTATTTTCATCAACTTGTCTCATATTTTTCTGTCCTTTTAGCCAATGCATACTTCCTTCCTCTGCTTTCCCCAATCCTCTCGAAAATTGAAGCCATCTCCTACATCAAATATTTACTCTTTTGGTTTTGTTTTGATTTCTCATGTTCTTTCTACTCACTAAGCTCATTTTTTTAAAAAGCAGAGAACACAGGGGAAATTTCTCTGAGCTCATCAATGTTGACAAAACAGAAATGTCAGCACTTCATCATTAGTTTTATGTCATATATCTTTGAAAAATTTCTTTCCTGTCAGAGGAGGCCATCGGATGCAGAAAAATTCCGGAATGAGCTTGGCTCGTGCTGTGAATGTGCTTCTCAGAATGCAGGTCCCAGCACAGGGAAAGTTCAACGAATGTTGAATGAATAAATAAAGATAGAGAGAACGAGCATCAGCCCTACTGAATGCACATGATGGCAATTCATCCTTTATAACAGAATCTAGGATTGTAAATGCAATTATAATCTGGCAGGCTGTATCCTGATCATGTTAATATGGTCTTAGCAACAGTGGTTTGAAGGTAGAGTTTGTTCTAAACATGTAGTCAACTGGAAATAGGATTCTCAATAAAAAGCTATTCTGTGATTTTGAATCTCTTTTCTACAATCTTCTTTATAAGCTATTAGGTTTTTTTTTTTTTTTTTTTGTAAACCTCTTTCATAAATAGGTTATAAATATACTGTAAATAATAAACTGACAACAGGAAGAACACGTACAGAAACAATACCTTTTACATAGTGAAATGATTACTACAGTCAAATTAACATGTCATCTCCTTACATAGTTAAAAATATATATCCAGTATTCAATATGGTACTATTAACTATAGTCATTATGCTGTATATTACATTATCTTATGATTCTATTTGTATGAAAAATTAGAAAAGGCAAAACTCTAATGTCAGAAAGTGGATCACTGGTTGCCAGGGCCAAAACAAACAGAGGTGATGGAAGTGTTCAACATGATTGTAGTAGTGGTGATAGCCATATATATATATATATATATATATATATATATATATATATATATATATATTTAAGGCTGTATACCTAAAATTAGTAAATTTTATTATCTGTTAATTCCATGCCAATTAAAAACAAAACAAACAAATGTATCTTTGTTGTTGGGTAAAATAAAGAAAAAGAAACATTGCCTTTTGAGGTTGGCCCTAGAGGAGAAGCTAATGGCAGAGCTGTACCCTGAGACTGCCATCAGTCCTTGGGGTTATTTGCTATCCCCATAATACTGTCAGTGGCACGGCTTACCCTTAGACTTTCTGTTTCATATTTAGAGATAGGGAGAATCATCGATCAGCTGCCTCTTGCATACCCCCTAGTGGGGATGTGCCCACAACCAAAGTACATGCCCTTGACCAAAATCGAACCTGGGACTCTTGAGTCCGCAGGCTGACACTCTATCCACTTAGAGATAGGGCTTTGCTTTTGTTTCACTATAGCTTAACTGGGACATGGTTGAATATATATATATATATATTTTTTTAATATTCAGGAGTACAAAGGAAAACAATGGTAGAGAATACTATGACTCTTTAAAAGAATCCATCTTGCATTTTGTTCTCTACATCAGATTGGCAAACTTTTGTTATAAAGGGCTAGGTAATAAATATTTTATGCGTATGGGCCCAACTATCTCTGTTGCAACTGCTCAAGGCTGCAGTTGTAGCGTTAAAGCAGTAACTTAATGAACTGTGTTCCAATAGAGTTGTTTTTAAAAAATATATAATTTATTGATTTTTTTTTTACAGAGAGGAAGGGAGAGGGATAGAGAGTTAGAAACATCGATGAACTGCCTCCTGCACACCCCTACTGGGGAAGTGCCCACAACCAAGGTACATGCCCTTGACTAGAATTGAACCTGGCCACTCTCTAGCCACTGAGCCAAACAGTCTAGGGTCCAATAGAGTTTTATAGTCAGGCAAGGCCAAATTTTGCTTACAGGCCATAGTTTTAAGACCTTGCTCTAGATTGCCCAATCTGGTTCATTCTCATGGGCAAGGTAAGGTCTTGACAAGTTCTCTACCTCACTAGCTCCATCACCCAAGAGTTCCCTTTGGATATTGGCATCACTCAACCTCTAGATGAATGAGAGAAGTTAAGGATGGTCATCTTTAAATCTGATGGTTTTGTTTTGTCTGAGGTTCTTCCTCTCACTTGGTTCAATGACATCAAACATTACCTGCCCCTTTAAGGGCTACTCACCCTCTAATGTCTAAAGTAGGCCCTACCTTTAAAAAAAAAAATCATAATCTTGTCAGATGATGGAAGAATTGCAACATCATTTTAAGACACAAGTTCATCTAGTTAAGAACCAGAGATGCATTTTCTCATGAAATTTCTAGAAATACAATTATCACTGTTACTATTGGACTTGTTTATTCAAGGCCGAGCATGCACATATGGGCAAATATTTGCTTTGGGTTTCTCAGTGAATCTTGCTTAATGCAGAAATAGTTTACTGCTTGGGTCAGAAGCATATATTTGTACAGAGGGCTGAAAGAGACTAGACTAAGGTTGGGGGAATGGGAGTATATACATCATCTCAATATACTGAGGTGAGCAAAAGTTAATTTACAGCTGTGAGTATGTAGAACAGAGCATTTATTCTTGTATTATTACTTATCAACTATTGTATTATTTTCTGTACTGTAAACCTACTTTTGCCCACCCATTCATATTCCACCTGTATTCCTACCTTAGGTTTTACTGGTCCTTTCATACACAAAGTTAGCTCTAAAAAGATATCTTCTTTAGCAAAACAAATCTATAAGCCTGGTTTGCCTTTGGTTTTACTCTAAGCTATTACTCCATGTCAAAACTTTGAATCAATTTGGGATGGGAGCCTCTAACTCCTCTCTATGCTTCTTGATGTTAAGAGTGACTTGACTATTGTGATGTTCAGGTGACTTTTAGTTCCTGAAGTTGGTACATGTATCCCAATCTTATTGCAGACAGGTGGTCGTTGGGTCAGCACATTGGACATTGTATGCTCTGCCATTGTGGCTGGATCTGTGTTTCTCATGTGGTCCCTTGGCTCCGCCTGTCTGATAACTTCTGTGTCCTTTGACATATCCCTGTTATTGTGATTTTTGTTGCTGTGTTTTGGGACTTTCTTAGACTCTGACATACAAAATGCACCAGACTCATCTTATATATTATTTACTGCTTCAGTCTTTGAATCAGCCATTTTCCCAAGGAGCACTTGTTTCTCATATTAGAGAATGTAAATGCATTGCACAAGATCTGGATGAAAGGTATGACAAACAGCATTTTTCATCTGGAATTATAAGTAGGTGAGCTTCCTCTTAAGACTTTCCGCTGAGCACTTTCTTTCCAACACCTTTGTTCAGGTGGGAGGGAGCTTTAAGGCAATTCCCAAGAGGCCATTGTCATTGGAACATTTCTCCTAGCTGTTACAAATAAGAAAGAAGGGAGAACAGCAACCCTGGAATCTCTGCAATCTTCTCCTAGCACTGACCTCTGAGTTTAGCAGGGTCATAGGTGTGACAATGGATATTGAAAATTGTTCATGAGAGAACTTGGACATGAAATATTTAAGCTGAAGTTCTAAGTGCAGTATTCTAGGGTTTTATGTGCTAATATCTGTTGTGTGCTTTTTGTACTCTAGAGAATGTAGTTGGGGCTAATGATTGAATTTTCCTCCTGATTTGGTGGTTAGTATGATACTTCTTACACGAATGAAATAGGTGTGAAATAATATTATGGAAAAGGACTTATTGCAAGTGTACCAAATGGAAAAAGGGAGAACAAATAACTGAGGAGTTTTCTGGTTAAACATAATTGTTGAGACTTGAATAAAAATGGTGTTATTAGGTATTGATGCAGGTGTTGGCCACAAAGGTGAAAATGTGCATCTGAAACTCAGAAGAGAAGCTCTAGGTGAGTGGATTTCAGAGCTGTTTTATGGGTATTAATAAATTACTTCCTTTCACAGGTCTGATGTGTGTCTTGTAAATTGTAATATGTGTAATGGAAATAGTAATGTATCAATGGATTTTACTTCAAAAAAAGAGACATGAGTTGAATATGAAGATACTTTAATAATAAAACTCAATTTAATTATTCATGGCCTTTTAGGATATACGAGTATTAAAATCAAGATCTAAGTAGCAACAACAACAACAACAAAAAAGAGTGGTTCAATGAACAGCCAGACTACAAAGTTATAAGCGTGTACTGCATACTAATATGAGAATTGCTGTGATTACAGGAGCTTTTAGTAAATATCAAGTTTTTAAAAGTACACATTACTTTTGTTTGCAAAATGTGGAAGTTATCTAAGAGTGATATTTGTGTTTCATTTATAAACTAGAGGTCCAGTGCACAAAATTGTGCATTTGTGGGTGGGGTGGTCCCTTAGCTCAGCCTGCAACATATCCCAGTCCAGGAGCCCTCAGGGGATATCTGACTGATAGTTTAGGCCTGCTCCTCTAAGCTGGCAGTCGGACATCCATACTGCTGCTGTGGTGGCTCCCACCACTGCTGCTGTGCTCATGAGCAATGAACCTGGCTTCTGGCTAAGCAGCACTTCCTCTGTGGGAGTGCACTAACCACCAGGGGGCAGCTTCTGCATTGAGTGTCTGCCCCCTGCTGGTCAGTGAGCATCATAGCAACTGGTTTTTCTGCCCTTTGGGCAATTTGCATATTAGCCTTTTATTATGTAGGATTACTTTTTTTGAGAGATATTACTCAATTTGGGATTATATTTTTATTTGATTTAACAGATAATAGTAGTTCATACTTTATAATAGCATCTATCAGCCCTTCTGGTATGTAATACTGAATAACTGCTGTAGGTACATCTAGGCTTATTGCTCATATAAATAAACTTACTATGAACTGGAGAGGACCAAATAAATTCTTCTCAGTAGCAGATGTTTGAAATGTTGGAGGACAGTTTTGATATAAAGCTATAAAGGAAATAACTGAAAAATTAGAGATTTTAAAAAAAGCACACTTAAAAATAAATCATATATGCCCTAACTGGGTTAGTTCATTGGGTAGAGCTTCAGCCCAAGGATTGAAGGGTCCTGGGTTCAATTCCAATCCAGGGCACATGCCCAGGTTGCAGACTTGATCCATAGTAGGGGAGTGCAGGAGGCAGCCAATCAATGATTCTCTCTTATCATTGATGTTTCTATCTCTCTCTCTCCCTCCATGAAATCAATAAAAATATATTTAAAAAATAAGTCATATATCCATGGGGATAAAGCTTCAAGATGGCTTTTATTTTTCTGTAGGTGAACAAGATCAGATGTAAGGTATATAGTGCATTAAGGCTGCTGGGCCCATTATGTAGGAAAACTAAGTATTCATTACTCTCTAGTGCTCATCAACACCATTTCTGTCATGCTCTTTTTGAATATTGGTGGTGGCACAGAGATGTGACAAATAATTGGCTATTGCTTTCTTTTTTTTGGACATGCAGCATATGTAACCCAAGATTATTATAACTTTAATTTTCCTATTTTCAGCCCAGAACTCTTCTATCCACTATGATCCAAATGATTAGAGTTGAAATACAAAATATAGCCTATTTGCTGTCTTTGTGCAAGAAAAAATAAAACCTCATAAGAATACCAGTACATTTGGAAACCCCAGTTGGATCTATCAAAGACAGGAAGGTTCAAGAACCAGGTGGATTTCCAGTGCAAACATTTGCTGATTGCATCTTTGATTTAATTACTATAATTTATCTTTGTGCTATTAAGTGCTCCTTTTTAAATATCAGCACATTAGATTGAAAGTTCATTGGGTTTTTGCCAACATCCTCTCTATCGGTCCTGCATCATCATTATTTTAGGCAGTGTCCTGTGCAAATCAAAATCTGGTTTTGTTATGCTACTTCCCTTCTGGTGCAGGTGCAGTGAATTGGTCTTAAATCAGGCCGAATTTTAAGCCCCAGGACACACTCAGCCAAAAGATCTCAGTACATTAATTACACTTTGTACATCAATGAAACCTTATGCCCAAAGAAAAGCAGAGAGGGAAAACCGACCAATTAGCTGTGTTCCCCACTCTGTGGACTCAACACCCGTCCCTCCCTACCCTGAGTCAATGATGAGCTCTGGCTATGACAGGACAAGCCTGAGGCACAGTGCCAGCGGGATCTAGAAAGTTCTGTCTTTTCAAATGTGAGCCAGTGTTAATCTGAGGTCTGATGTCCTGGGTTTCAGTATTTAGTCTTGGTCTTGCTGTTAAATAGCTTTTACACGCCTCTCTTTTCTTATTTGTCAGATGAAAAAGTATCTGCAATATATTATTCTACTGAGTTCCTTCTCACTTCTTTCTCCTGCTCTCTCTTTTTAAATTAACCGTAAGATTTGAACTGAACAGAACTCCCCCAGGCTCTAACTGGGGGTGGTAGAAAGCCTTTCCATGCCCTTTCTTCATATTCATTACAGCATAATTGACATTGTTTTTTGTTGTTTTGCACCTTTAAGCTGTGCAGAAAGAAATGAATACCCATAGTTAAAGAAAAGACAAACATGAAGAAACAAATATTCTTAAAAACGGAGAAAAAGGCATGAACAAAAATATTTATAAAAGAATGAATATAGAAGAACAGACATGTGGGAATGTATTGAAGCTCAGTGGTAGTCATTCCAATTTATAATATCATTTTCATGCACCAAAATAGCATGTTTTAAAAAGGCTGATACTCAATGCTGATGAGACAAGAGTGGAGTTTACATTGTTACTCAGATTGTAAATTATTAAGATTCTTCATGAAAAATAATTTAGCAATATGTACCAAGAGTCTCTTGGTCCTTGTTTTCCCTTTTAGGACTTATTCTAGGAATCCTTATTCTTTAAAAAAAAGTTGAATAAATATTTATGTAAAATATATTATTAGTAAGAATAAAAAATTGGAAGCAACACAAATATGCAACAATAGCGTTAAATAAATGATAGTATGTTGAAATGCCATAGTACATGGTCATTTAAAGTGACATATTAAAGAACAATTAATGTTAACTGAATGAAATAATTATGTAGTAGAATCTACCACAAGTAGATAATGATTTTAATTATGTAAGTGTATATATATATACATACATACATATATATTTATATGTATGTTGTTTTGAAGACATGCTCCCATAATAAATAAAGATAATAAATCAACATCAGTCACTGTTAAGTATTTTAAGTGTATTTAGAAATGTTTTCACATTTCTCCTTTAACTCTATGTTCTCTAATGTAGAAATGAGAATATATTTTTACAATAAACATACTAAAAAGTAATATTTAGGATTTTTAAGTACAATTTTTATTTTTATATTGTTAATATGTCAAATTATGATGTACCTAACAAATTCAGTAAACAGATTTTGTCAGATGTTTTCTAATTTCAAATTGTACTTGCACAAAGCACAATTTATTACTACGAGTTATAATGAGTTAAGAAAAGATATTCTGGGGATTAATTAATTCATAAATGTAAAGAAAACAATATTTTTAGTCTAAAAACAGATGAAAAGATGACAAATAAGACATTCTTTTTGTATTTTCCCCTCTACGATTTCTCTCTGGGGATGAATAGTTTTGTCAAGAAGCATTAACTCTCTAAGTCAGTTTGGATGTCTTTTTATTGTCCTTTAGGGAAATACTGGTCCAGTGAACTAAAAGTGATAAAGCAGCATTCTGTGAGCCTAACATACAGTAAGTCCTCACTCGACCTTGTTGAAAGGTTCTGCGACTTTAAAAAAATGAAGTGTAATGAAACCAATTTTACCATATGATAATTAGTACAAAGAAGAGTTAAGTTCCTTTGGAAATGAAATTATTGGGCGAATTGCTATACTCATTTAGAAAGGTTTAATATTCTCTCCCATAGTTCTTTAGGAGGAGCATGAAAGTTGAGCCTGTCAACTTTTCCTTATTTTTAAAAATAAATATTTAAAGACATTTTAAGACATATTTTTACATTAATATACTTCTCAATAAAAGTTGCTCCAATAGTGGAAATTTTCACAAATAGTCAAATGCTTACAAGCAAAAGGTTTGTTACTTGGTGTTGATTTCCAATGGAGCTTGTATTTGAGATGTAGATGTTGTTTTGAAGACATGCTCCCATAACAAGTAAATTGGGTATCTTCACTCCACACTCCTTTCAGTCACGTGGAGTTGCTGATTCTGGTTTTACAGAGATTCATTTTAATTCCCAGCGAAATAAAACAAACAAAGAACACCATAGAGAGCAATGCTTCAGGTTACATCATCTGACATGGATATCAGATTAGAAATTGTCTTTCATAAGCAGACTGTTTATATTGTCTGCTTAGTCTGTGGTTTATAAGATAGCATACATTTTTTAGCCCTCCGTTAAAAAACTGCATTGCATGTGAAATTGTCTAGAAGCCAGTTACTTATGGGCTCTAACACTAAGAAATAACACTAAGAAATAAAAATACATTAGTCAATTGTAACAAACGGAAGTGCTTATTAAATGAATGTTAGTGCAAAAACAATACACAGTTCCTACCATCCATGAAATATGTATTGTCTTTTGAAGACATCATTTTGATGCAGGAGGAATTAATGGGCCAGGTTTTTCCAGATACTAGTGGGAATGAGGTAAAGGTTCTTGGGGCACCGTTGACATAAGCATTTTCAGAGCCCTCCACGAGAGGATAGGATGTGGACGATTTTATTGGCATGGAGTTACATTTTTCAGGTTCCAAAGTCCCCTGCCACCTTAAGCCAGTCCTGAAAGTGGGGTGTGTGTGTGTGTGTGTGTGTGTGTGTGTGTGTGTATGTGTGTGTGTGTGTGGAGGGGCAGCTAGGAGTTCAGCAGAGCCAGAAACAAGGTCACTGTCCAGAGTTTCCGCTCCCTGTTGCAGCCAGATGTGGTTCAGCATTCAGCTGGCCAGATTAAAGTCAATTAGTCTAGGTGTGGAGTCCAACATGGCTGTGTGGCATGTGGGCACAAGGTCACGCAGTCCCTGCAGCAGGAGTCCCAAGAGGGCAAACACATGAGAGAGAGAGTTCACTTCTTTGTTTTGAAGTTTAAATATTTAGGTTTCCCATGCTTGCAGTGGCCATGCCCATCCTAGCCAATTACCTGTTTCTAGGTGTGATTGACAGACAGGCACCTTCCCATGTCACTCTTACTGGGCTCACACCTAATCTGCTGTTGTCCAGTCCTTTCCCTTGTCAATCAGTGCAGAACAAAGTTTTTGGCAAAGCTGCATAAATGTCATGCCTCTATCTAGTCTTCCCTTTCCCCATTTGCTGTTAAATAATAACCAGGTTATTGCAATGACATCAATTTCACATTATTAGGAGGCTTTTTAATAACTGCATTTGAACAGTTGCTGTATTTTGGATGAGAATGTTCTCATCTAATAAAGATTCTAAGGAACTCAGGTTATGCAATAAATCCATAAGGCAAGTGAGAGGATATTTCAAAAAATTTTGGCTCTCTTTAAGCAGGTGAAGTTTTATATTCTCTGTTTGCCAGAGGGGAAACCACACCTACACACTGAGTCCTATGCACTAATCAACACAGGCTAAAGCAGAGGGGCGTGAAGACTTGCCTCTGATTTCTTTTTCTCGCACACCATATTACCGCAACTAGAATCCACGTTCCTCTTTGTGAATGAGTAGCAGTCCCGTTAGCCAGGGAGCCCTAGATTCAATATGAGGATTATTTGTTCTACCCAATGTTTGTTAGTTTGCTCTGTTGTTAATCAGTAGGTTTCTTCGTGGGTCTGTTGTTATTCAGTAGGTTTCTTTGGCTGTAATATAAAGCACTGTGACTGAAGCACTCATCTTTTGTCTGTCAGTATGAAATAATGAGTGTACCCTTCTTTCTTCCACTCACTGCTTAAATCCTTTTAAAAAATCAATTTGAACTGCATCAAATGTCAAATTTATTTATGCCTAAAATGTAGTAGGCTTGTTCAGATGTCTCTAATTTTTACATTTGGCTATAAAATATATCTTTTAAATTAGTAAGTGGGTTGTTTCTATAATATTTTATGAAATGAGTGTTTCTTATAAAAAACTTAAAAGAAGGAAAAGTCCATATCACATTTTTGATAAATTGTGTTTAATCTTTAATTATTTGTATAAACTTATTTGCCTAGTTTATTCAAGTGGTTTTAAAACATGTACTGACCATGGACAATGTCCTACACACTGTAAGAGGACTGAATGAAATTTGTGTGTGTGTTCTGCTCTCAAGTCACTGGCACTTTGATGGTGCAGAGAAATAGTGCAGGAAGTTCTATTTTTGAGGAATAACATGGAGCTTAGGGTTGCCTTCACACTCAAAAAATTATATAATTTTTGACTCCTCTCAAATTTAACCACTAATAGTCTCCTATTTACCAGAAGCCTTACAATGTAATTAACAGTTGATTAATAAATATTTTGTATATTATATGTATCATGTACTATATCTTATAATAAAGTAAGCTAGAGAAAACAAAATGTTATTAAGAAAATCATGCCTCAGAACAAAAAGTGATTTGTATTTGTGAATGTGAAATTTGTAAAACTTGAGTTTTTCCAATGTGCTGTAATGTATACTTTATTGTAAACTGCTCCAGTCTCAATAAAATCATATACAAAGAAGTAAAAATACTACAAAGAAGCTAAATTTATACTGCACAGATTGCTTTTGTCTTTCCTATGTTTATTCTTTTGCCACTTATATTTATTAACAAATCTAACAGATGATTTTTATAAAAATGAACTTTATATATTTACTTTCAACAAAAGAAAACAATGCTGCTAATATACCTAAACTGTTTTTTTTTTTAATAGTTTGTCTTTTCTCTCAGATAGTGAACACCCAAAGGTATATTTTCATCCTTTGCTTTTTTTCTTTTTTATAAGTGACATATTTTATCACTGCCATATGTGAAGGTTTTGAATGCATGTGCATCCATATATTTCAGCCAGCTATTTGAGGACTTGCTCAAGTGAATTTGGAGAAGTGTATAATTTAAGCTATGCACACTTGACTAAAGCAATCCCATCTATCTGAGTTATTTTAGAATAGAATTCTGGGATATGAGGACTATTGGTGTTTCCTCTTGTCAAGATTGAGATTTTATTTGGATGCAACTAATATTTCACATTGGGTATTCTATATATAAAAGAGTAATATGCAAATCAACCACACCTCAGCTACATCCACAAGCCATGCCCACCAGCTATGCCCACCAGCCAATCAGGAGCGAATAAATAAACCCAACCAAGATGGCTGCCGCCATGGGAGGCTTGGGTTTCTCCTGTAATGGAGGAAGCCAAGCTTTCTGCCTGCCCTTGCAGGTGCTGAGTCTGGTGATTAGAGCCAGCTGGGGTCCCCTGCTGGCAATCAGAGTGAGTTAGGGGTCTCTGCCCAGAACCCAAGCCTCAGCCAGAGGCTTGAAGCCTTGGCCGTGGGTGGATCCGAGCGATTGCGTTAGCTGGGCTTGTGACCTTGGCTTGCGACCTTGGCTGGGGCAATCGGAGACAGCTGGAGGTCCTTGCCCAAGCCTGAGCCTTGGCCAGAGGCTTGTGGCCTTGGCCCCGGGAGTGGAGCCTAGTGATCAGAGCCAGCTGGAGGTCCCCTGCCAAGGGCTGGAGGTTTTAGGCCTTGGCAGGGGCAGAGCTGGAGATTGGAGGAGATAGGTGTGAACTACAGAGGAAACACCTTTTCTGACTGCACATTTGCTAAGCTCCCTGTATGCCACTGGTAATATTCTTAGTAACTTGGGTAGAAGAATCCAAAAAGGTGATCTAGGGTTTTTTCCTCCTGAGGAAAAAATGAAGGTCTGCTGCTGGAGGGCTAAGAAATGTCATAATGTGCCCTAGGCGGTTTGGCTCAGTGGATAATGCCTAGGTTTGCCAACCGCAGGGTCCAGGTTAGATTCTGATCAAGGGCATGTATCTAAGTTGCTGGCTCCTCCCTGGCTGGGGCCTAGGTCAGGGCTCATGCAGGAGGCAACCAATCGAAGTGTTCCTCTCACTCTGATGTTTCTCTCTGTCTTTCCCTTTCTCTTCCACATTCTCTCTAAAAATCAATGTAAACATATACTCAAGTGAGGATAAAAAAAAAGAAAGAAAGAAATGTCAAATCCTATGAAAGACACATCTTGAAAATGCCTAAAGAAAGTTGTCATTTTTTCATGGTAAAGGGACTGGAGTCCGTGTTGATGAAAACACCTTGGTGGCTGTGGTGACTGGCAGTGGCTCCAGCAGTGGGGTGATGGGGCTGGTTCCTTCCTCTGATCAGCCAGGTTGTCTTCCACAAAGGGAGGCCAGACTGTGGCTTAGGCCCACTCCCCATGGGTTTGAAATTATAAAGTCACAAAAAATGTATTCTCAGACACAGCCTGATGCATTTCCTTCTTTTTGTATTTGATGGAGGCCCAATATTATCACATGCATACTTTTGATATCTAGTAATGTCAATCCTGTTTGCCAGAACACAAAGTAAATGACAGAAAAAGGGGCCACAGCTGAGCAAACAGGACTTGTTGAAGAATATACTCATCACTAGATAAAGTGGTAGAGCAGTCTTGGCTGCAGCATTTATAATTTTGGCTGGGATTCTCAGTAGAATATGTCTCACCAGTTCTCACTGACTCAGAATTCAAGGCATGGGAAAATATAAATACACATTTATTGGCAGTTGCATATTGTTTACTGTAAAGATAATTATACACACATATCATATGCACATATTTACATATATACTTCAAAAATAAAATTACAACAAATTAGTATTATGTGGGCATGGTCAGTGTATTAGATGTGCATATGATTGTAGCATAGATTTCTAAGAGTGAAAATGCTGGGTAAGAAATGATGAGGGACCTGCCAGATTAGTACTGCAAATGGAAACTAATCTTTTCAATACTCAGTTTATTCCTTCTACACAATTCACCAATGATATTCTGATGAAATCATTCAACCCTCAGCGGGCATATAGGAAGTAAAGACTTTAAATCTCATATTATCATGTGCATGGGGAAGAGAAAAATTTCATATTTTAAAAAACAAATAAAAAGTAAGTATTATTTTAGGTGGTCTTATGAAATTATAATGGAAGTTTAGGAGTATGAAAAATAAAAAAGGTTCTAGGTTCAAAGAAGACTTCTGTTCAGGGATATTAAAACTATAAAGGTAGGACTAGCTTGTTATAGACTAAATGTCTTAAAGAGACTAGACCAGTGGTTCTCAACCTTTCTAATGCCACGACACTTTAATACAGTTCCTCCCGTTGTGGTGACCTCCAACCATAAAATTATTTTCGTTGCTACTTCATAACTGTAATTTTGCTACTATTATGAATTGTAATGCAAATATCTGTGTTTTCAGATGCTCTTAGGCGACCCTGCTAGTGGTAGTCTAAGAGCATCGGAAAACACAAATATTTGCATTCCAATTCATAATAGTAGCAAAATTACAGTTATGACAGGAGGAACTATATTAAAAGATTGCGGTATTAGGAAGGTTGAAAACGACTGATCTAGACAAACTTAAAAAAAAAAAAAGTCTATAAGAAAGTATTACAAGGACTCAAGGGACCCAGAGCCCAAAAGAAGAAAAGGGAAAAAAAAATGACACTTCGTATGACTTTTTCCTTCAAAGCACTTATCCGTTTTCACAGAGATGCTTAGAAGCTGAGATAAACTGTCAGACTCGGGGGGCTGTGGGTCAGAAGCTAGAGTCTAGGGACTATCAAGAAGGAAGGGCCTAGTGTTCCCACAGGCTTCCCCTTGGTATTCTAATGCCGCGACACTATAAGGCCTAGACCCTAGAGTAAGAGTGACCTTTTATAAGGAGCAGCATTTACAAAGCCTGCAGCCTTGCTTTGAAGCATCTCTGTATTAGATGGATTTTGCCTTGACCATAGCTGCCTGCCAGCGAAATCATCCAGAGACTCAAATTAGCTATGCAAGTTTTCATATAAAATTCCTGGCTTTCTATCACAAATTACCAAGCATGGGCGGAAATTAGATTACATGATTGAAAATGATGTAAACATGCATAGAAGGGAAACATAGATCCACAGGACATCCAGATATTGAAGTCCATGAACAAAGACTTCGTAATGATTGCATGCTCCAGTCAGTGCAGTGACCTGTTCACTAGGTAAGGGTGCAAGCTTACTTGGTCAGACTCGCTGGTGCCGGTTACCTGTCCACAGACTCTTTTGGGCCTCTCGTTATGCTTCTTAGATTTATGTGCTGTTTTCTCTCTGTGAACTTCTGCTTTAAACTGCGCTCTTTACTTCCCTTTGTGAGCATGCTTATAACTTGCAACTGAAGACACCTTTCTGAAAATTGCCAATTCCTCCCCAGCTCTTCATTTCACAGCAGGACTTTTCCTTCCAAACCTATGATCCCTTTCTCCCCATTACATGTAAAGAGTTGCCAGGGACTTTAAGGGAGATGTGGAAGTCAGCCATGTTAATTAGAAACAGCTTTGAACCGTTCCTGCTGGGTTTGGGAGTCACACAGAAAATGACATGAACGTGGAGACCGGGAAATCCCGGACACGTTTCAAGTTTATGTTTCTTGGTAATAACTTTGTCTCATTTAGACGGTGAACCTCAGTCCCCTAACACAGCTGGGAGTTAGAGCAGATGATCTTCCTGCTGCAGGCGATGACATTGGATACCATCCCTGCTCATCTTAACTCTGCTCTGATGAAGTTTCGTGCTTCATTGAGAATTTAGGGTGCTGGTAAATGGTTGAGATCATCATCCCAAACAGGGTGTTATGCTGTCCCACTTACATAAGAATTACAGACAACTGAGGTTTCTTCAATTATGTTCACGATCTGCAGAAAATTCTTTATTAGAAGTCTATTGGAAAGAGAGGGGGATCCAAAGTCCCCTTTGTAAGAGAAACCACATACATTTAGTTGACATGTTTTTACTGTCCACCTAATAGCCTTTCTTCCCCTCTTCGTCTAATATCAACAACATGCCATTCCCGGTCTTGTTTCCTCATCACTCTAGTGAAGCCAGCAAAGAGGATAGCTTGTTTTTGTGGTAAAAGGGGTGGACTTATGATCCAGAGCTAGCAAAAGCTGGGTCAGTTAGAGTTCCATTTTATAGATGCATTAACCCCTCCCTTTCATGCACACGCACACCACTGAGGGACAGAGAGTAAGAGAGTTTCTCTCTCTTTTTTTTTTTTTGTTTGTTTCAATAACTGAAAATGTTTGTGACTACCCTGCTCATCCTATGTAATAAAAGAGTAATATACAAATTAACTATCACTCCCACAAATACGGTGGTGCTCATAGCACCAGGGCAGGGCGCTGTCGTCACCATGGTGACGACACTAGCCTTCCATGCCCAGGCTGTAGAGGGAGGAAGGCCTGCCAACAGAATGCTGGGTTGCTGGCCCAGCTGACAGAAAGTAGGCGCTGGGCTGGGGGTGAGCTCTGAGCTGCCACTGTGCGGCTCTGGGTACTCCCCCAGCTCAGTGGACAAAGCCCAGTGGACAGAACCTGCTGATGGGCTGGGGACATGCTCAGAGCCGCCGCTGCATGACTTGGGGCATGCCCTGGGCCCAGCTGTCAGAAAGGGGGCCTGGGCTGGTGTGAGCTCAGAGCTGCCACTGAGTGGTTCTAGGCACCCCCCCACCCCCCAGACCAGTGGACAGAAGCCCAACTGACTGAAAGTGGGCGGGGGGCATGCTCAGAGCTGCTGCAGGGAGGCTCAGGCAGGCCTCAGACTCAGCAGACAGAAGCCCAGCTGACAGAAAGCAGGACTGCTGGGCTGGGGTTGTGCCCCTGGCAGTCCCCACAGTGTGGCTTGGAGCATGCCCTCAGCCCAGTGGACAGAAGCCCTGCAAACACAATGCAGGGGGTCCTCTGCAAATGAGCTGCAGAGGAAACACCTTTTCTGAAGGCTCATTGGCTAAGCTCCCTGTAATCTGCCTCTCACAGAGTTCTTGGTAACTTGAGTTACAAGAATCCAAGAAGGTGATCTAGGGTTTTTCCAGCATATTCCTGGAAGAAAAACTAAGGTCCACTGCTGGAGGGGCTAAGAAATGTCAGATCCTGCTCTAGTCAGTTTGGCTCAGTGGATAGAGCCTCAGCCTGCCAATCGCAGGGTCTGGGTGTGATTTTGATCAGGGGCATGTACCTAGGTTGCAGGCTCCTACCTGGCTGGGGCCCAGGTCAGGGCTCATGCAGGAGGCATCCAATCGAAGTGTCCCTCTCACATTGATGTTTCTCTCTGTCTTTCCCTCTCTCTTCTAAGCTCTCTAAAAATCAATGGAAACATATCCTCAGATGAGGATGAAAAAGAATGAAATGTCATATCCTTTGAAAGACACATCTTGAAAATGCCTAAAAAAAGTTGTCATTTTTTCATGGTGAAGGGACTGGAGTCAGTGCTGATGAAAGCACCTTAGCGGCTGTGACAGTGGCAACAGTATTGGGGTGATAGGGCTGGCACCTTCCCCTGATCAGCCAGTCACCTCCCACAGAGGAAGGCCAGACTGCGGGCTTAGGCCCGCTTCCCATCAGTAGGACATCTCCGGAGGGCTTCCAGTCTGTGAGAGGGGGCAGGCTTGGCTGAGGGACTCCCCCCAATCCAATGCACAAATTTCATGCACCAGGCCTCTAGTCTTAAGAAGAAAGAGACAGAGGGGAAATAATCATTTGGTCATTTGACCCCTGAATCTAGGTTTGGCCGAGTCTAGCTCTAGTCTTGACTCAGTATGTAAGCCAGCGCATTACTTTTTTCATAGGATGGATTTCAATTGAATTTCTGTCACTTGCACTAAGAGAATCCTGAGTAGCCCAGGTATGAGAATTGGTGGAAATTACCCAAAGTGAAGAACTCTGTAGAAAGGAGAGCCTCCTTTGAGGTGCGCAACAATGAAACCCTAAATCTGAAGCTGCTCCTGCACAGCTGGGTAAAGTTAGATTCTAGGGCCTTTACCATGATCTTAATAACTTTGTATATATGATGATTAGAAAATATTACACATACTTTTTACAAGTATCATTTGAACTTTTTGTCCCTTTTAAAGAAGAAGAATCCAGGATAAAAATGGACATCAAGAAAGAGATCGTTCTTTCAGCATGCCTTAAGTATCCAAAAATGAATTACTTTATGTTAAAGAGGTTTATGTTTTTGAAAATTGTTATACAATAGGGATTATTTAAAATATGTCTTTGAAGCATTAATATATTTACTTATAACCTTTTATATATTAGCTGTTATATAATATTTAAAGGAAATGAAACTGCATTTCTGAACAGATATTGGACAGTTGAAAATTTCATTATCATATTGGACTTTTCCCCATTATCTGGAAGCAGAAGAATTTTTCTCTAAAATGTTTCAATAATGTTTATTATTTAAAAAATCTTTATTGTTGAGAATATTAAAAATGCCTCATTATTCCTCTACCTGGCTCCCATTCTACCTCAGGCCCTCACTTCATTGTTGTCTGTGACTGTGGGTTACGCATATATGCATATAAATTTCTTTGGTTAATAGAAATTATTAACCAAATAATTTTCCTTTCAGATGAGATTCATCAGTATGTTTCATGCTTCCATGTCTCTTGATCTACTTGGTTCAAGTTATTTTGTTCATTAGATTCCACAGATAAGTGAGATCACGTGATATATATATTTTCTTTGACTGGCTTATTTTGCTTAGCATAATATTCTCAAGGTCCCTCCATGCTTTCTCAAAGGATAAGATATTCTTCTTTTATAGAGCTGCATAGGATTCCTTGTGCAAATGTACCACTGATTTTGTTCCCAAAGCAAAAGAAATCATCATTGAAATGAAAAGGGAACCCACTGTATGGGAGAACATGTTTGCCAATGATACATCTGATAAGGGGTTAATTTCCAAAATATATAAAGAATTCATATAACTCAACAAAAGAATGACCAACAATCCAATGAAATGATGGACAAAGGACCTAAATAGACAATTCTCCAAAGAGGGAATATAGATGGCCGAGAGACAAATGTTTATCTTTTTTTAAGCTTTTGCGGTTGGATGTTTTAACACTGGAAGTCTCTTATGCTTATGTTCATGACTCTTGGAAATGCAATCTTGATTAAAATAAGTTAACCTGAAGCTGAAACAATTATTTGTCAAGATCAAGACATGACATTAATTTATTTAGAATAGAGTAGGGCAATCCCTATTCATACTAATTAATTAAGCAAATCTATAGAAACATTCCCAAAATTAATTAAATGTATTGTGATCCTATTATACTAAATAGTTTAAGCTTCTATTTACTTTTCAAATAGCAAATGTTTTTTTGTGTTTTTTTTTTAATATTTTTATTGTTTTCAGAGAGGAAGGAACAGGAAGAGGGAGAAACATCAATGAGAGGGAATCATTGATCAGCTGCCTCCTTCACATCCCCCACTGGGGATTGAGCCTGCAATGTGCACATGTGCCTCTGACCAGAATCGAGCCTGGGACCCTTCAGTCCATAGGCCGATGCTCCATCCACTGAGCCAAATGGGTGATCAGTAACTGTGTAACAGGTTGAAGCTGTCTATTGCTTTTTAGATATACCTGTATAAATTCATTTGTCCCAATTATAAATGATGTCAGTCTGGTGTGTCTTTGAGGTGTTTCTATCTCCTCCTTCACTGTCAAAATCTCGCCTGTCACTTCTACTTCTCTCAATATGCTAGCCTTTAGCAATCTCCCAATTCCTTCTTGTTCTTATTCTCATCATTATTCCACAGTTCTCACATAAACTTGATAAATTCTATTTTGGCCATTCATTAGTATCTTTGGCTGACTTCTGATAATGGAATGTAGGACTTATAGATAAATAAATCTTGAATAAATGAAGTGGCATCCACTTTCATTTTAATGATAAAGAAACTGCTACCTGTTTTCAGATGGTGAAAATTGGCTTCAGAGGCCTCAGATAATGATGAAAAATCTATTCATATCAGTCAGAAAAGATAATATTTTAAACATTTTAGAAATAGAAAACATTCTCAATAACTATTCCTTGAAGAAAGGAAGATTTTTGGAAGTTTCCTTTATTTCTTTTTTGTTTTGATTTGAAAGGTCCTAAAAGTAAGGGCTTGCTTATTACATTTTTTAAAAGGCTAAGAGCACATGACCATTTCCCTCAAATGGAGTCATCAATAATTCAAGAACAAGGTAGAGAGGTTTATATAGAATGTATAAAATTGCAAAGCCCAAGGATAACATGATCTATAAACTCACCAGGGGAAAACTAAGATGACAAATTTGGTTCATGACCACCTTGCAAATGTGCAGTGTTACGGAACACTTGACTTCATTCTGCAAAAATATAAATAACATTTTAGTTATCTGAAGACATTGACATATGGGAGGTATTTGGAAATTTATGCTAGTTGAAAAATTATTTAATAAATAAATGAGCAAGTTATTATTGGACATTCACTGTATGCACAGAACATCCCAGGAGGTGTGGGGGAAGTAGTAATCAAGTCACATCCTGCCTTTGCTATTCCCATGGGATATCCTGCCATCAGATTACAACTATTTTCTGCAGAAAAAAAAAGTACCTTCTTTTAAAATGTCTGTCATGTTTGCTTTTCAGTTTCTAAATGTGGTACTGGGCATGGTAGAAAGAAGCAGTACAGCAATATTGCAATGTAAGCAAAGACAAAACATTCCTCTAAAATGTGCCTGATGAAAAGGAATATTACCACATAAAAGTGTCTGAATTCCAGATGGTCAGATGGGGTTTTTGGTTTTGCTTTGGGCTTACAATGATTAAATGTCAATTCTTGATGATGACAGAGATGGAGAAATAGAGATAGATTGAGAGAGAGAGATTGAAAGGGCCAATGATGAAGAGGAATTTGAAAAGGGGAATAGAAAGAAAATGAATCTGGGCTGTTCTTCAGGGTTTAGGGAAGCATTATACACTGAGTGGCCAGATTATTATGATCTCTGAATGCATAATAATCTGGCCACTCAGTGTATATCCTATATAATAAAAGGCTAATATGCAAATTGTCCCCTTAACCAGGAGTTCAACCAGCAGGCAGGCCGGCCAACTGCCCATGCGCCCTCATCTGACCAGGCTGGCCGGATCCCACCCATGCATGAATTCATGCACCAGGCCTCTAATATATACACCTTGGTGGCTATGGTGACTGGCAGTGGCTGCAGCAGTGGGGTGATGGGGCTGGTGCCTTCCCCTGATAAGCCAAGTTGCCTCCCACAAAGGGAGGCCAGACTGCAGCTTAGGCCCACTTTCCCCGGGGAGCAGGCCTAAGCCATCAGTAGGACATCCCCTGAGGGCTACCAGTATGTGAGCAGGAGCAGTTTGGGCTGAGGGACATCCCACCCCCCAGTGCATGAATTTTAAAACAATTTGTTTTGAGGCTGTTCCCTTAGAAACAGGGTGTAGGCCACAATGATTCCAGTAGTAAAGGATGTGAGTATCAATTGGTAACCCTTGTTGTAGGCTACCTTATACAATCTACTTTACATATGATTTTATTACTTAACATAGTTTCAGATGTTTCCCTCAAGTCTGCTAGAAATAGTTACATCAATGGCAAATAAATATATTTTTGTCTTTTTCTTTCCTGCATAAACTTTATCTTTACTTCATGTATTACTGTACTGTTCATTGCTTCAAGCAATATTAAATAATAGTGCCACTAAATAGTTTTACTGATTCATGAATTTAATGGCAATTTTTCTAGTGAAACAATTTTAGAATGGTTGTTGAAAAATGTTTTCAGTTTAGTCATCAGTTATCTTTCGATTTCTATTTCCTTTCTAGTCAGCATTGGCAATTTACTTTCTAGTAAATCATTCATGGTACGGTGGCAATTTAAAAATATTGTATTTTTCATATGTTTTGTGTTACATTACAAGATTTGGTCATGGATTTTGTTTTTCTTGCTGATGGATTTGCTTATAGTTTTAGCATTTCATTAAAATTTCAAAGAACTAGCTTAGATTTATTAACTCTACTATGTAATATGTAAAATTCAGTTGTAGATTTTAGTAATTTCCATTAGAACTGGTTCATTTTATTTTCTATAAAATTTAAACTTGAAAAAAATGAGTTTATTGCAGTCTCTCTCACCCCCCAACAATAAACACATTTAATTCAAGACCTTTATCTTTGAAACCAGCATTTTCTACATATGTAACCTTGGATGTATTGTGTTCTTATTTTATTGACTTACAAAAATAACTGGTAATATTTTTTCTTTTAGTATTTTTCCTTGACTCAGAGTCATTTAGGACAGTATTTTTTAAATTAAAAAAGATGCTGTAATTTGTGTTTTAAATTTATATTATTAGTTTATTTTTGTTGAACTTTAATCAGATGAGCCTAGTAAAATGTCTGCTTTTTAAACTTATTACATTTTTCTCATGACCTAATTCTTGTATAAGCCACTCATAAGATTTCCAAGAAAATATCCATTACCAACAACAATGTCATAAAAATCCATTTATTCTTCTGAAAAGTGGGTCATAGACTTGAGACTTTCAGACTAAAAATGTATATAGCTATTTTTTTCCCTTGAAGCAAGTTCAAAAATGAAGTTTGTATTAATCCACTTGTATTTTAAGCCTAAATTTTTTTCTCCTTTATATGCCAAGCAGTTTCTAATCTACAATCATGTCATAACCAAAACCAGATGGTATAATGCAAATAAAGTTTCTTAATTAATCAATTGTATACTTCAATTTATGTTATACAACCTTGTGCCAGGGACAAATGCCCTAATTCCATTATATATCTAATTATGGTGAATCTAATAGGTAAAGAACTATAATACTACTATTTACAGTTGTAGTTTATGACTGTATAAAGAAAATACTTACCAGATTTCTTTTAGGAAGAGAGAGATCTTATTATTAGCCCACCATTTGTTGGACAATTTGGGTTAGTAAAGGTGGATTTATTTTATGGGCTGAAAGGAGATGATGGAAGGAAAGTATTGAACTACTCTACACAAGAAAATGAGGTAAGTTTCAGATTTTTCACAGTAAACTAGAGAGAAATATGTACTGAAATTTCTGAGAAAATGTTGAAAGAAAGTGCTAAAGTTATAGAAGAGAATTCTGTAAGTTAGACATAGAATTGCAATAGGACCTAACAATTACACTTCTACTTATATACTCTATGGAAACAGGTTTTCAAACAAGAAGTTGTATATGAATGTTCACAGCAGCACTATTCACAATTGGAGCTAACAGGTAGAAACAAAACATATATGCATGAGTGAATGCATGGGTAAACAAGATGTGGTCTATCCATACAATGAAATATTAATCAGCCATAAAAAGGAATAAAATACCGATACATGTTATAACTGGGATGAACTTTGAACACATTATGCTAAGTGAAAGAAGCTGGACACACGGGGCCACATATTGTTTGATTTCATTTACATGAAATTCTTGAATTGGCAAATCCATAGAGACAGAAAGCAGATCTGTAGTTGGTTGTCAAGGGCTAGAGGGGGTGGGATGGAGGGGAATAGGGAATGATTGCTTAATACCTATGGGTTTCCATTTGGAATGATAAAAATGTTCTGAAACTAGATAGTGGTAGTTATATGACATTGAGAATATTCTTAATGACAATGAATTGTATACTTAAAAATAATAAATTTGCAATATATCTATTATACCCCCCAAAACAACAACAACAACAACAACAACAACAATAACAAGTTGCTGAGTTGAAAATGATTTTAGTCTGACCACTTTATTTTCAGAAATTTGTTTAATTTACTTATAATTTAATTAAAGTAGGCCCAATTAAAGGAAATAAAGTTACGCATTTATCATTTTAAAAAAAATCATAGGAGAAGAAGACGGAGCCTTCCACTCAAAGAGAAAGACCAGCAAGTGAAAATTCTAGAAAGGAATATTTCTGGAAGGGAAAATAGAAGTCAATATTAGTGAGTGTTACTGGGAAAGAAACTAGAGGACAAGGTAGGAGGAGTTGATTTTCATCTGTACTTTTTGTACCTTTTGCAATGAGAATATATTACCTACTAAACATTAATTGATTGAAAAATGTCTAGTTGTTGAAATAAAAGAGGCTTTAAAAAACAAAGACTTAATATTTACTCTTCAGTTTTGTTTGCTGTGAAATCACCCTTTACTGTATTGCCTAAGCTTCAATAAAGCCTAGTACACATCAATGCCTATACATTTTTTTAATAAGAGAAAAGAACAATGAGCTACTCTTGGTCCAGGTGGCTAACCAGAGGGAATAGGCATGAAGTGAGGTAAGATTCAGAATGATGGTCAGAAGCAAAGAGAGTAAGAAATGAATATAAAAAATGAGAAAAATATTTAAAGATTGGATTTCCCTCATATATGGGATAGGGACTCAATGTATTTTAATAGATATAATCATTAAATATTAATATTCACTTAATTTAACTTTGTTTAATAATCCTATAGAATAAAAGGGTAATATGCAAATTGACTGAACTGCAGAAAGACTGGTCACTATGACACACACTGACCACCAGGGGGCAGATGCTCAATGCAGGAGCAACCCCCCTGGTGATCAGCGCACTCCCACAGGGGGAACACTGCTTAACACAAGCCACACTAACAGCTGGTGAGCGCAATGGCCAACCTCAGCAGCAGCTCTTAGGATGTCCTACTGATGTCTTAGTCCAGCTTCCCCTAGTCAGACATCTCCTGAGGGCTCCTGGACTGTGAAAGGGCACAGGCCAGGCTGAGGGGACCCCCCCTCCCCAGTGCATGACATTCATGCACTGGGCCTCTAGTTCATAATAAAGGCAAGAGTCTGCATGAGTTATGGATACCCAGGCAACTGGAATTTGGGTATACCAACATTATAAAGAAGTAAAACTGACTCCTACATATAGTTTGAATATTTTCTTAACAACAATATCAAGCAATGAATTTCAGTTGCACTTGAACAGTGGTAGCAAAAGTTAGTTGGATTAATTTTTCAAGGTAAACAATTACAAATTACAGATTATCAGTTCTGGGAACTATACAAACAGTTAAAACAAGAAAATGGTTCCTGAATATAGTTCCAGCATTTTTGCTGTGTAGAATAGTTCTTTGTTTAATAATTAGTTGTATATCTTTTTTCCAACTGGATAGTAAACAAAGTTGAGGTTTGTTTCTACTTACTTCTTGTATTTACCCAGTGACAGACACTGATAGATCCTGAAAAATACACTTTTATTAAATGATCCAAATATTTTTTTAGCAGGTGAGAAGTGACATGTCATGTAAGCAACTACTTAATTCTTCTGACAATAAGATTGAAGGAGTCAGGCAGTAGATAATTTATCCATATTTTAGAATGGAAGGGAAAGTTCTATGAATTTCTGAAGTGAAAACCTTTGACATGCTCTTTGATGCTCACATTAAAACTGACATTTGGCCGAAACCGGTTTGGCTCAGTGGTAGAGCGTCAGTCTGTGGACTGAAAGGTCCCAGGTTCGATTCCGGTCAAGGGAATGTACCTGGGTTGCGGGCACATCCCCAGTAGGGGGTGTGCAAGAGGCAGCTGGTCAATGTTTCTCTCTCATTGATATTTCTAGCTCTCTATCTCTCTCCCTTCCTCTCTGTAAAAAATCAATAAAATATATATTAAAAAAAACTGACATTTGTTTTAAGAATTTGACAATTATTTTAACAGATTTTGAAACAAAATACAATTTTTAACTATGTAAGAAAGCCAGACTCTGAAGTGGTCACATGTTTATTTAACAGTTTGGATTAGATGATGGAGAGATGCAAAGCTGAGAAAGATAAGACCTAGGCACTTAAAATGTCCACAAAGTTGTGACATAAACATATAAACAAATTCATATCTATTTAATAGTAAAAGTGTAATATGCTAGTTAGACCGAACATCGTTCCAGATGACCTTCTGGATGAAGCTGCGGTGGCAGGGACTGCCACGACGGGTGGGGGCTGAGGCAAAAGAGACAGGGCCAGAAGCCACAGAGGCCCCTGGCCACTTGGCAGTAGGAGCCAACCCCCTTGCACAAATTTTGTGCAGTGGGCCTCTAGTCAAAATATAAGTTCAATAATGTACAACCCAAGTAAAGTGGAAAGATGAAGGACATAATGTCCAGACTAAGTATAAGAACTATTACCTGTGAATTATAATTGTATTACATCATAAATATAACTTGATAGCATAATTTTTAGCGCAGAAAGGACAATGCAGAAAACCTTTAAAGACTTTTTTTTCTTCTTGTCATGCACTGTCTACATGTATTACATATATAACTAGGCTCATGGAATTATTACTGATTAAATTGGTTATAGAAATGTATAATGAAGTATTATATCAACTATTTAGAGGTAGAAAAAATGTTTTTATAATACATTTTGACATTTTGGATGTGTTAGAAATTCCGGAGTGAGCTAAATAACTGCTTATTAATGTAGACTTTGTCATGTATTGTAGTTTAAGATGCTGAATTTTCTTCTGGTGGTTTCTGTCAGATTTTACCATTTAGTCATTACCTGTGTTGCCTTAGATAACGTATTATTCATAAAGTCTCTATAATAGGTTGAAAATTGTTTCATTTTAGGATTGTCATCTTGCTGAAGATCTATTTTCCTCTTCACGCGTTCTGTCGTTTGAATTAAAATGCAATGACTTATGCATTATTTACAAAGGAACGATAGGATTTCCTAGTTTGCAGAGATTGTAATAGTTGCCTGGAATCTGTCACGACTAAGAGATGGGTTTCTCAGTGGGGTTACATCACAGTCTTGGTCTTTGTTGTGTTAGACCATAAATATTTTCCACTTTGTTGAAACATTTATGACCTGCTTTCATTCTCTGGTATGTTTTCCCCTCTATGTAAATTTTGAGGTGTTTTAGTATAATTTCAAGTTTCTGAAAATTTTAAGAAGCTGAACTACCTAGTTATTATGCACTTTGCTGTTTTTCTTACATAAAATTTAACTATCATAAAAATTAATGAAATTCAGAATTCTGAGCTTATAAATAAAGGAAAGTGACTTGTAAAATGTCATACTTGCAATGTTCATCTTCCACCACAAAATATCTTGTATTCTAGTGTAAAATATTATCCTGGTTGTTTAATTCTCAGCTTAACCATTTAATACATTATTAAAGGCAGTAGGAATGATCTTGGAAAACAATTCTATATGACTTTTTCACATTCATGTGGGACTTTGAGTTTCTCTTTCTCTTCATCAGAAAGCTGTGGCTGCCATGGTAGCTTCCTGGTGTTTACTCAGATAGTTTTTATATTTTATCCATTGTTTTTCTTGGTGCATGGATTAGTTCACTACAGATTGGTCAGTCTCTGCCAAAAGACTATATAGAATTTCATTCTGATTGTTTCATTTTTATATCTTTCTCTCTTGATAAATACATTAGTGTGGACATATATATATATATATATATTGGATAGATGAATAAATGGTTATGGACTTGTGCATGTTTGTGTCGTTAACATAGTTTATGTTCTACTGCCAAAATAGGTTATCATCTCTTCAACTTTTTATATACATTTCATTTTCTGTGAATTTAATAGCCCACCCACCATAGAAACAATTGTCCCATTAGTACCTCTTCCTTAACATCCTCAAAATCACATTCTTCCATATGAACTTGGCTATAGGCCTAAAGCCACAATTCAAGACATAGTAAAGTAACTAATGTTCCAAGACTGTCCACATGAGATTTATTACCTATTAGAATTATTTTCATTTACCATAGTGACGATAGCCAATATTTATTTCTTTTAATGACTCTCTTAGTTTTATCCATTCTGATTGTTCCTTAGGCATTACTTTTTCTTATTACTTTTTAGTTACTTGTCTGTAATTAACATCAGCTTGTTTCCACATCATTTCATATTTTTAATTAAATTATGTTGGCTGAAAAAATGTGTTGGGGCATTCATTTTGTAACTTTCCAATTTTGATCTTCTTAGCCCTGCACCATAGTGACACAGGTACCAAACATTCTGACATTTCATTTTTTTAAAAGAACTTTAACTTTTATTTTCCATTACAGTTTACATTCAATATTATTTTGTATTAGGTTTAGGTGTACGGTGTAGTGGTTATACAGTCATATGCTTTATAAAATGTTTCCCTCGATATTTCCAGGACTCATGTATGTTGAACTTTACATCCTGTCACTATTTTATCACTACCAACCTGACATTCTGTTTTATTTATGACTATTTTATTTGTGATTCAACCAATCACCAAAACTATAAGAAACCAAAGCCAGTCACATATTATACTCAAGAAAATACCCCTCACCTGGCTATTGTTGCATCTAGTAAAATATTATTCTATATTTAAGTATTTAATTTAATTATTTTCTATAAAATATTTTAGACATTAGGCTATATGGTCAGCAGTCTCACCAATGTTTTATCTCCCTGAGCTTTATTTAGGTATGATTAGAAAATAATTTTTTATGTATAGGTTATACAATCTGAGTTTTTAAGGTATACAAATGATGACCACAACCAAGTAATTAACACATCCATCATGTCACATAATTATCTTTTTTTCATGTGTGAAGAGAACACTTAAGATCTACTCTCTTAGAAATTGCTATCAAAACTCCAAAGGAATTTTTCACAGGAAAAGAAAAAAATAATCCTAAAATTCCTATGGAACTGCAAAAGACCTCAAATAGCCAAATTGTTTCACCTATGTTTTAGAATAGGTGAGCAGAAATGGTATATAATTAGCTAGATCTGTTATAATTTAATCCAATTCTCTCAAATTTCTGTTGATATTGGTTAAAATTATATTGGATAGATAAACATAAATGTAATTAGTTTTTGAATGTTATGCATCAATATATAGAAATGTATTAAATATTTTGAAAGCATTCCAAATATACAAAAAACGAATAACCATGAAACAGTTAAATATATTTGTCAGAGTCATAATATTTTTCTAGGAAGGGCCTTTATAGTTATCATCTTCAATGGTTATTTTTGATTTTGTGACTCCTTCTCACAGCTGTGTCAGTACCAGTAGGAACCAGTACATAAACTTAGTATATACTTGTGCTTGTGATGACAGAATTAAGTCTGTCATCAAAAGTTATGTTGTTAGGCAAATGCCATTGACTCACTGTTGAGAAAGACACATACTGGATCTATGAGCTTCATTCCTTTTGAAGGTCACTGGAGAAAATATGCTTAATGACATTTATCCTGGGAACAAAGCTAGTCACGTACACGCTTTGTGCAGGAAAGAGGAAAGGAAGGCTTTGGTAGAAGAAGGGCATTCTGGGGAACCAATGGAAGAAATTTTGGAGGACAGAATTATTTGTTGACTATTGGTCCTCTGGCCAAATTGGTCATTTAGTTGGGTTTAAGTCCAAGGAATAAATGACTATGAGTAGACACTGAAAGAGTGGTTGGTATGTATAATTCTTATGAATATAAATTGGAAGTGCAGGGTGGTATTTTATGACAAAATGTAAAAGCTAATGTGTTGTGACTAAAAGAGAATTCTAGAAAAAAGTCTTAAGTCAGCATGGCACTCCAATACCATGAGATGAAATTAACACACACTAAGAAAAGGTGGCATTCGTGGTGGGGAATAGTACAGTGGTAACGAGTACATTTATCTAACCTCAAAAACAATACACAGAGAATTAACCTGGAGCAGAAATAAGGAAAAATACTGGACCTCTTGTGGTTTCCCAAAATCACAGGCTTGACCCCATCTCCTTTTACTTACTTATTTTTAAAAATATATTTCATTGATTTCAGAGAGGAAGGAAGAAGGAGAGATAGAAACATCAGTGATGAGAGAGAATCATTGATTGGCTGCCTCCTGCATGTTCCTCAATGGTGACCCCATTTCCTTTTAGATTGTTACTAGTTAGAACCATGTCAGCTGCAAGTGCAAAAACATATTTGGATTAGCTTCAGGAAAAGGAGAGATGTTACCGGCTCCCATAAATGCAGAAAGGGAAGTGCGTTTGGGTTCAAGGGAATCTCAAGGGACCTCTGTATTCAGGAACTGAAAAAGTTGCTCTTTTTCTACTTCTCTCCATTCCTCTTTACCCCTCCCCACCATTCTTCCCCTCCACCCCCACCCTCCAGTATATTTTTATTGATTTCAGAGATGAAGCGAGAAGGAGAGATAGAAACATCAATGATGAGAGAGAATCACTGATCAGTTGCCTCCTGCACATCCCCTACTTGGGATCAAGCCTGAAACCCTTGGTATATGTCCTGACAGGGAATCAAACTGTGGCATCCTGATTCATAGGTCAACGCTCAACCATTGAGTCATGATTGCTGGGCCACCACTTTCTATTCTTATCTCATATGTCTCTACTCATATATTTAGAAAAAAAATTCTGATAATATTTTTTTATTTTATTTCTTCATCACCATTTATTCCTCTATGTTCTTTTCCACCTTCAACCCCCCCTACAATCACTATACTATTGCCCTTATCCATGATGGGGGCTGATGATATTTTCTAAATAAAGAACCACATCTTTGTTCCCAGCAGTCCCATTTCTGGAAGCTATCCTGTAGAGATAAATAGCAGACAATAAAACACACACACATATATAATGTGAGAGCATTAAAAAATATGAAAGCAAATGTGAGTGTTTATATATACTTTAAGAAACGTCCTAGAAAGATATACATGAAATTTAATGGCAGCTACTCTGGGGAAGCAATATCTTGATGTGGGAAGGAAGAGAAAAAACATTCCTTTTTTGTTTTCAATAGTTTTGTCTTGCTTAATTGTATTACAACAAAATCATTTTTCTATTTCCTGTATAATTCTAAATAGTAAAAATGAGACCTTACAGAAAACCAAATGAAAAGTGGTTTAAGAAGGAAGTAGAATTCATAATACAAAAATCTCATTGCAGAAACATTTCTAGTTCAGTGTTTTACCAAATATATGCTGCAGAAAGTGTGAATGAGGACCAAATAGCTGTTGTCATGGTGACATTACCTAATTTGTTTCATATTTTCTGTTCAAGTATTCAGTAATCCTAGAGACTTGCTTCTGGCTTGTTTGAACTTGGGGAAGCATGGAAAGACAAAATCACAGAGAGAAAAATGCATGCAGAAATAACATATGACTGCTGTTCTCCCCAATTTTTCTCTTCTTCCTTTTAGCCATTGTTGAAGGATTGACTTGGTCTATATTGACAGAGACATCCATGGTTTCCCAAAAGACTACTTTAACATATTGCTTTAAAATGATAAGCATGGGTCAAAAGTACATGGCTCTGGGAATTAGATGATCCAGCTGCTAGTTGCAGCTCTTACATTTGTGTCTATATAATTTTGTCATTCACCTAGAACTCTACAGTTTGCAAACTGCTTTCAAGTAAACTGCTCTGTTTAATCCTCATAACAACTCCATGAGGTGCATGTACTATCACCCCAATTTTAAAGATCAGAGATCTCATTGTAGAAAGGTTAAATTATTTGCCCTAGGTGAGAACTGTTTATAATTGAAATTGCAAGAGAATTGACACAAAAGTGGGTTTATAGTTTCCAAGCTCAAAGCTTATTTCAAGATACAAGCCATGTAGTAGATACGTAAGACAACAATACAGATTTTAAAAAATTAAATCAAGGTAGAATTCAAGACAAATATATCAAACTAGAGGCCCAGTGCATGAAATTTGTGCAGGAGAGGTGTGCCTCAGCTTGGCCTGTGCCCTCTCGCAATCTGGGACTCCTCGCTAATTCCCCACCTGCTCTCTCCTTACTACTTGGCTCACCACTCCTTAGTGCTGTGTGGAGGCAGGGCAGACTCCCGCCACCGCCACTGTGCTTGCCAGCCCTGAGCCCAGCTTCTGGCTGAGCGACACTCCCACTGTGGGAGTGCACTGACCACCAAGGGGCAGATCCCATGTTGAGCATCTGCCCCCCGGGTGGTCAATGCATGGCATAGTGACTGGTTGTTCTGGTTGTTTCCTTTTAATGGTCACTGGGCTTTTATATAATAGATGGGACAGGGGATAGTAAGACATTGTAAGCAGAAGTTTTAATTTTTATCTTTTTAAAAATAAATATTATTAATTTCTGAATAAAGTGTGTTTTTCAATCAGGAATAGAAGGCTGTTTTCATAATTTGAGAATATCTAAAACTATATAATACTCTATTTAAAAGAAACAGTCAAATATTCTAATTAAACTCACAGAGACTACAAGGGCTTTTGCTTTAAATTGTTCTGGCCAGTGTTGTGCAGCTCAACTCTCATCTGTCATTGTGCACACTGACAATCTGGAGAGCTTTTACAAATATCAGTGCTTGGATCCAAACACAGAAATTCTGATTAATTTGATTTTGAGAACCAGCATTGGTAAGCAAGCTCCCAAGGTGTGAAATGAAGAGGAAAACAGACAGATGAACATTGTAGAATCCCCACCTCCCCTTTTTTTTGTGTAAGATAAAATCTTAGCCACAACGTCATGGAAATACCTTTCATTTGTGTAGTATAAGTAAATTTTAAAATATTTCAGTCAGCATTTTCACATTTTATTTCTACTACAATCTTAAAAGGTTTTTTTTTAAAAAAATTATGACCTAATTTTTTAAAATTGATTTTTAGAGAGGAAGGGAGAGGAAGAGAGAGAAACATCTATGTGAGAGCTTAACATCAGTTGGTTGCCTCCTGCATGCCCCCACCAGGAATCGAGGCCCCTACCGGGGAATCAAACTGTCGAGATGATGTCCAACCAACTAAGCAACACCAGCTAGGGAAAATTATGTCCTAATTTAATACATGTTTGGGTAACCGTCATGTCTTCACCAAACCTATTAAAAATTATCTTGCATTATCGTTAATGGATGTAAGGTTCAGCTGAGAGGATGAAAAATATATAGTAGTTATGTTATTCTCTAATGTGGAAGCATAGCAACCAAAATAAAGATAAAAGATGGCAATAATTAGTTTTAATTAGTGGTAAAAAATTAGAAATGACATGTTGCACATATAATTTGAAGGTTAGAATTTCATTATTTATCCATATTATACATTTAAATTTCATATAATCATAACTAATTACCTGGAAACCACAGAGCTATTACCAAAACATTAGGTACACAATGAATGATATGACTTAGTGAAAGAAGAAGGTAACAGGGTTTCAGAACTGAGAAATATAAAGACTTTCAGAAAAAGGAAAACTAAGAGGTGCTATACACATCAAACATGAGCTCCCTGCAGGAACTGTGAAGTGGCTATAATGGAAGAAAAATGTCAGAGTGAATGGATATTAAGGAAGTTTGACAATTTCAGATCACTAATTAAGATTGTAATTCAAACACCAGAATGTTGCCTTTAAAACAAAAAATTGCCGAAACCGGTTTGGCTCAATGGATGGAGAGTCGGCTTGGGGACTGAAGGGACCTGGGTTTGATTCTGGTCAGGGGCATGCACCTTGGTTGTGGGCACATCCCCTGTGGGGGGTGTGCAAGAGGCAGCTGGAAGGTGTTTCTCTCTCATCGACATTTCTAGTTCTCTATCTCTCTCCATTCCTCTCTGTTAAAAATAAATAAAATATATATTTAAAAAAATAAATAAAATAAAACAAAAAATCATTGCTAGATACTCTAAATTTTAAGGAGAAATAATCTTGTCTGTATGTGAGAAAGAAGTTTATGAAGAAACAGCCGGCCTTGATCCCAAATCCTTTGAGGCTCATATAACTGAACTTGTTATGAAGAACATTGGACCACTAAACTCACTTCACTTTAATTCCACGAGAGTGTAAGTACATTGCAACCTTTTGGCATATTAAGCTATTTAAAGGATTCAAATGAGTTGTGGAATTGGTGTTAACTCTAGGCTTCAAAAGTTTTAAGTGGCATTGATAATAATAAGAAGGAACTTGTGTCTTTAAGAGATAGTGTAGAACAAGAGTCCGGGAGAAATTATTTCAGAAACAATAATGCCCCTTGTTGGTACTGAACAGGATTTATTGTTTGAATAGGGATGCTTCCATTTCTAATACAATGGATGCCAGCAATGAAGAGAATTAAGGGATTCAAGCAGAAGCAGTGGAATATGAAGTTTTGGGAATCATGATTTGCATAGCTTTGGAGATGGTGATTTTTAAGTTCTGAGGTTAAGGATTGCTATAAAACCTTTATGACAGGTACATTCTTATATTTTTCCTTCTTTTTCTACAGTGATATTTTATTGAAACTGAAGTATATATTAGAATTCATTCTTTTTTGTGTTGTCGGCTGTCTATTAATATTAAAAGAAATACAAAATATTTGTCTTTAATGCATTCTATAGCATGAATTAGACATCTTTCAAATTTATTATTTCCTATATGCTTTGTACCATTTAAATCAAACTATTGGTTTATATGCAAGTGCAATGGCTATTTATATAGAAATTATTTCAATTTGTGACTTGATTCTTATAAAAACGTATTATGCTATTTTTTTTTAAAACAGGATCTTGAGTATATTATGAACTAGAGGCTTGGTACCCAAATTCGTGAATGGTGGGGTCCCTCAGCCTGGCCTGTGCCCTCTTGCTATCTTGAACTCTTCGGGGGATGTCGGACTGCCAGTTTCTCTCTCTCTCTCTATTTTTATTTACAAGAAAATTCCATTTTGCTTTTATACTATGTCTTGATATTTACTGACATCCATGTATTTGTCTTATATACAGTTGATACTCATTTTTCACAGTGATATATAAAATGCCCTAGCCTGTTTGACTCCAGCTTGTGAACTGAAAGATCCCAGGTTCGATTCTAGTCAAGGGCACATACCTGGGTTGTGGGCTTGATCCCCAGTGGGGAACTTGAAGGAGGCAGCCGATCAACGATTCTCTCTCATCGTGGATGTTTCTATCTCTCACTCCCTCTTTCTTCCTCTCTGAAATCAATAAAAATATATTAATAAAAAAAGCCTCAGCAACTGAACAACTAAATGACCGAACAAATGGTTGACTGGTTACTATGACATGCACTGATCACCAGGGGCCAGATGCTCAATATAGGAGCTTCCCCCTGGTGGTGAGTGCTCTCCCACACAGAAGCCAGGCTCACTGCTGGTGAGTGCAGTTGGAGCCTTTCCCGCCTCTGAGGCCGCCTACCAAGCAGCAGCACTGGCAAGCACAGTAGGGCTGAGATGAGCGGGAGCAGTGCTGGCCTAGCTAGGGCTCCTTCCTGGTTGCCTGCAGCTTCCTGCACTGCTACATCCCCCAATTGTGAGAGGGCCAGGTTAAGGGACCCCACTGGTGCACAAATCCATGCACTGGGCTTCTAGTGTTCTATACAGTCAGCTCAGATACTTAATAAGTAATTACTCAACTGTAGTTCCTAGGGGATTATAGGTTTAGATGCCTGTGAACCTCTTGTCACATTTTCATCAACTGGTTAATACACAACTTTGTTTTTGTTTTATGTGTTTCTGTGTAAAGCCACCTTATTTAATTTACACATTTCCAGCTTCATTGAAATATAATTGACAAATAACAATTGTAAATTTAAGATATACAAAGTGATGATTGGATATATGTATAGATTGTAAAATAATTACCACGACAAGTTTAGTTAGCACCTGCTCACATAGGTATCTTTTTTTTGTGTGTGGTGACAATATTTAAGAAATATTCTTAGCAAATTTACGTATACAGTACAGTACTTTTAAATATAGTCACCACACTATACATTATTAGATTCCCAGAACTTACCCATCTGATAACTGAAAGTTTGTACCTTTTGACTAACATTCCATTCTCCTACCAGCCAGCCCCTGGTAACCATCAATCTCCTCTCTGCTTCTATGAGTTCATGTTCTTTGGATTGCACATCTGAGATCATACACTATTTGCTGTCTGACTTATTTTACATAGCATGATGCCTTCTAGGTTCATTCGTGTTGTTGTGAAATGGTAGGATTTTCTTCCTTTTTTATGGCTGAATGGAATTATACTGTACATTTGTACCATATTTTTTTTTGTTTATTCATCTATTGCTAGACACTTAGATTGTTTCCATGTTTTAGCTATTGTGAATAATGCTATGATGAACACGAGGGTTCAGATCTCTTAGAGGTAGTCATTTTACTTTCTTTAGATATGTAACCAGAGGTTGCTAGATAGCTTAATCATATGGTAGTTCTATTTTTAATTTTTTGGTGAACCTCATACTGTTTTCTATCTGGCTTACCAATTTATGGTTCTGCCAACAGTGCACAAAGGCACCATTTCCCCCACATCTTCTCTGTATAATGTTGATGCATTTTTTTGTCTATTCCCCTGGAAGCCTGTCAAGTTTTCTTTCATATTAGTTGTCTGTAGTTGCTTAATATTTGGTTATTTTCAGTTTCCTTCTTTGGTTGCTCAGATGGTCCTTGTGAAGATTTCCATGGTGTATCCTCTGGGTCTGGTCTCAACGTCTTCAGTAACTCTAAGTGATGTGACCTTTGGTCCCTACCTAAAGCACTACATACTGGAATTAAGAAAATGGATCACAAACAAGAGGTCAGTTTGTAATGAGCAAAGGATCCAAATAGACGCTTCTCCAAAGAAGACAAACAGATGGCCAAGAGACATATGAAAAAATGCTCTAAGTCACTAATCATCTGAGAGATGCAAATTAAAATGACAATGAGATATCACCTCACACCTGCTAGAGAGGCTACCATCAGCAAAAGACAAGTGCTGGGGAGCATGTGGAGAAAAGGGAACCCTAGTTCACTGCTGGTGGGAATGCAGACTGGAGTAGCCACTGTGAAAAACAGTATGGGGTTTTCTCAAAAAAAAAACACAAAAAATGGAACTGCCATTTGACCCAGTGATCCCACATCTAGGAATATGTGATAAGGAATAAGAAACACCAATTAGAAAGGACATATGCATCTTTGTCCAGCTGGTTTGGTTCAGTGTATAGAGCAAAGGGGCCCAGGTTCAACCCCGGTGAAGGGCTCATACTTTGGTTCCAGGCTAGACCTCTAGCCCTGGTCAGAGCACACGCAGGAGGCAACCAATCCAAATGTCTCTCTCACATCAATGCTTTTCTTTCTCTCTCTCTCCCTTCCTTCCACTCTCTCTAAAAGAACTAATGGAAAAAATATCCTCAGGTGAGGATTAACAACAAACCATGAAGACAAAAATTCTTGAAAATTTTCATTTCAAAGTGGAGTGTCATGGAATATTGCCTTGCTTTTTCTCAACTCCATACAATTAACTGGTAGAAGGAATATGAATTGCAGTTTTCAATGATGCTCTGATGTTAAGAAAATAGATATTTCTCATGAAAAGTTCACTAGATTGTGATAAACATACAGTGATATTTTGAGAAGATAAATTATTCAGGAATAATCACTCAAATCTCTTCACTCAAAGATATCTACTAAATAGAATTCCTCTACCATATACAAAGGGAGCAGGTTAATAGCAACACATCATATGTGGCTCTACATTATAAAGACATGGTAATACCTTTCTATGGACCACACAAAGGAAATTTTGAATAATCTCCTAACAGAACTTTGACTTTTTGAATTGTGCAAGCAATCATCTGTCTTGGGTGAAAGCGATTAGTAATAAAGTAAGAAGAGCCTAAAATTCTTCACTTAATTTCATTCTCTGTATCAAACATGGAGTAGAAACTTTCCTCCATTCTTTACGATCTCTAGCTCCACATACACAATTATTATGATCATTCCCAAAGAGAAAACACTTAATAAAATATGCCCCATTTCAAAATGATTTATAAGTGATTGGTTTCTGTTGATGTAACATTTCTAAACATTGTGAAGGGACTTTACAGGAATAACTCTCAGTGCTATAAATCTAATATAAAACATACTATTGTAATTCCTACTTTATCTATGTCTGCTTATGTCCAGAGAAATTGAAGATAATGTTTTGTTTGGCAAAAGCCCTGACTTGTGCATACTATCTATATCTGATGGATAAAAAAACAGTTATGCTCAGTAGTTAACTTTAACTGCAATATGCAACACATCAGCAGCATTTAAATAATACATGTTATCAAAGATAGCTTGTTTGGAGACATCTTGAAAGTCACAAAACAATCAAATTTCAAAAGCTGAAAATGTGAAAAATACTAATGGGCATTAGTGTTGACTTTTATCTTTCCATTAATCAGTGCTCATAGGTAATTATTTAACAGGAGGAGAGGGAAAGAGATTTAGAGAGAAGGGAAATTAAAACTGGTTACTTGGAAAATTAAAAATAACCTTTGTGTGTGGGTGTGTGCACACATATGCTCCCTGTCAGAAATGGGAAAGCGGCTAGTTTTATGAGATTCAGAACTAATTTTATCACTACTTAAAAATGTAATTATGATATATTGAGTGAAAGTGAGTTAGAGCCCATATTATTGTAATTTCCTCTTTACAATATCCTAGAGAAATGTCATCAGCTTTCTTCTTGGACCAACAACTAAAAAGGGGAAAATCAGCATGCCAAGTGAGCCCACTCCATCACTGGACAATTCTAAATGGTAGGAGCTTCTTAGCTTCTTCCATATTTTAGCCTCAATTTTGATTTTTAGAGGCAAAAGGGACAAATAAACTTCTGTTGTATGCCCTTATTTGTTTGAAATAATTATCATATCTCCCAGTGAACTTTTGCCTAATAGAGTTCCATTGTTTCTCTTAATCGAAGATTACCAACCCCTTATCATCCTGATAGAATTTCTCAGAACACATTCTATTTTGTGCTTTATAATATGATGCTAAGAATTGAAAATAATGCTGTAAGAGTGAGAGTCCTATCAATCTACCATGATTTGGACACTACAATTTTGCTTACATTGTTTAAAGTAACATTCTATTAGTCATTATACCAATGGTTTACATTAGGTCAACAAGAGTTAGCTGAAGTACCAGAAAGCCAGATCTTTGCTCTCTCCCTATCTTGTTTTATACCCATTAGGATGGCTACTATCAAGAGGATAGAAAATAACAAATGTTAGTGAGGATGCAGAGAAATTGGAACCCTTATGCACTGTTGCTGGGAATGCAAAATGGTACAGCCATTATGGACAACAGTATGGAAGCTCCTCAAAAAAAATAAAAATAGAACTACCGTATGATCCAGCAATTTCATTTCTGGGTTCATATCACAAACAATTCAAAGCAGGATTTCAAAGAGATATTTGCACCCCCCATGTTCATTGCAGCATTATTCACAATAACGTAAGAGTGAAAGCAGCCCAGATGTCAACTCACAGATATGGTAAATGGACAGAAAATGTGGTATATACATAAAGTGGAATATTATTTAGCTTTAAAAAGAAAGCATTCTGACACATGCTGCAACATGGATGAGAAAAGGGAAACTAACTTTGAATTCATCTTTAAATTGTTGGAGAACAATGACATTTTTAAAAACGTAAAACCTTTAAACCTAGTATTGAGATAAAAGAATTACATACTATAAAGTAATGAGTGACTTGCTTGAAGGGAGAAAATGTAGTTCTATATAAGGAAATAATACATTAAGAATACATTTGCTTGGTCTTGCTATTAACTTGTTCCTACATAATTTTTAAGCATGTGTCTAAGATACTGGGTTTAAAATCATCTGTATGGTATTCTAACTCTTCAATCATAACGTTTCACATCCTTTTAATAATAGTCACAAAATTGTAACTATCTATTTTGATGTGTTTATAGGGTCAATTTTCTTGTCATCAATGTCAAAACAGCAATAATAATAGTCTACTTAGCTAGTGATGGGATAGGGAGAGTCAGATCCAAAGATTTAACCAATCTTAAATCTTCAAAATATTTACCAAGCTGATTGGCTGCTCATTGACTGTATGTGGCTAAAGCGTTTTCCCCAAGCCTGCAGATTTATATGCTGAAAATGAAACTAAGGGTTCTAAGATGTTTGAGTTTTGCGATGTTTTTCCTGATGAATTCACTTAGGAACTATAGAACTCCATGATAACACCTTTCTAAATCAAGTCACTTGAGATCTATAAACCAGTATGTTCTATAATCAGAGTGAGATCTCTTCTACATAGGGAATCATTAAAGCGGTTGAAATTTAAGTATGGCTCTCTCTCTCTAGCTCCTAAAGTTTAATATCAAGGATGATAGAATAATTACAATATTTTTCATTAGGCAATATAGCCAAGGCCTCTTTCTTATACAAAATGTTCAGATCAGTTCAAGAATTTAATATTTAAAGTGCATAATTGGTTTTTAGGTTTTAAAGAGAACATGCGATGTATTATGCATGCTGATACAGGCATTGTGATTAAAAAAATGTGAAAAGGAAAACTGTGAAATTGCACAGTGTTTAAAAATAAATTTTAGAAAGAAGTCAAAGAGAAGACAGAGCATGTAACAGAGGGCCTTCTTTGTCATCTACACTACCTGCCAAACCACTGGCTCATATGCAATGAGAAAAACTGGCAAGTCAAGAGAAATCAAACATTAAAAACTTCTTTGGTAATTTCAATACTAGTTCATTAACTTCAAATTTTATAATATATTGGGAAGACCACTTGAATTAGCTTTTTAAAAGATATATATATATATATATATATATATATATATATATATATATATATATATATATATATAAATGTTGATTTTAGAGAAGAAGGGAGAGGGAAAGAGAGATAGAAACATCAATGATGAGAGAGAATCATTGATTGGCTGCCCCTTACTAGGGATCAAGCCCACAACCCAGGCATGTGCCCTTGATTGGAATCAAACCCTGGACCCTTCAGTTTCACAGGCCAATGCTCTATCCACTGAACAAAACTGGCTAGGGCCTGAATTAACTTTTTCATGGTTATAGTGATGATGATGCTCAACACCCTCAACATTTGTTGTGAACCCTTGCTAATAAAAGTGACTTGAAAGTTATTTGTAAATATAAATACTACATAATATCATTTTGAGTCAGCCCATCAGAAAAGTCTAATGTCAAATGTGTGCTCTATTATCATTACATCAATGGATACATCTGGCTAATTTCTGGTGGGTTAGGGAAATGAGCCAATTGTATCTTAAACACACTGTTTTTTTCCAGACTGTTATTTTTTTCAGTCCTCAATGGTATCTTTATACATCTAAACCTCTGAAATTCTCTCTGTTAAGTCAAAACATGCTTTTATATAATTCACAAATTTATTTTAATTGGAAAGAAAATCTTAAGTTAAACAAAATTAAAGCAGTGGGTAAGTCAAGATTCAGAGGAGTCTTTTATACTTTGGAAAATAATTCCATTAAGATTGTAGTCATATATTTTTTAGAAAGATCAAAATATCCATAAAAGGCTTCGTAATGTAACATTGCCCCAGAAGGTACAGATTCTAAGCACAGCATTTAAGTACTAAGGGGATGGCATGTAGCCTATACTACCAGCCTAGATTGTCTAATGTTCTAGTTACACATATTCTTTTACTGCATCCCCCTAAGCACACTTGATTTCATAAAGAGCTCATAAAGAAATGTACTACAATTTTATTTTTCAATGTTGGAAGATATGTTTCCCACCCACTTTGCTAAGTGGTTAGTTGTTTTCAGTATCAAACATGGAACCAGTGGCCAAATGGTAATAATTGCTGCATTCCATTTTCAACAAGGATTTTTTAAAAATAAGCATACATTTGTAATTATTTTTCATCTAATTAGCTAAGGCAAAGTAATAGACCAACATGATCTAACAATCTATGTGACTGAGTGCAGTCAGCTGTATAGAATCAATGTTGTCACAATTTGTGTGAAAGTTGTATAATTTTGCAAATTTGATCTGTCCAAGTTTTTTTATACTAAATTTACCACATGGACATAGGGCTTTATGAAAATTTATGAACAAAACAAAGTCAAAAGGAAATAATTTTTTTAAATTTATGCTTGACTCATAATGCATGACATTCAACAATCCTGGTCTGTGAATGTAATCTATTATAAATCACTATTTTCAATATAACATTCATATGGGCCCTATAAAATGAATATAAATTACAATATTAAAAATCTTTGATTTTTTTTCATAGATATAGAGAGTAGAATGCTGATTTTCAGGTCTAAAGGGTAGAGATATGGGAAGATGTTGTTCAAAGGGCAGAGTTATATAATGAGTAAGTTTTGAGAATATAATGTACAGCATGGATACTATCTTATCTAATATTAGACAAACATGTAAATTGACTGTACCTTCACTATGCCCATAGTCAATCAGAGTTACTATGCAAATTAACCCAAACAAGATGGAGGTTAATTTGCATACATAGGTTTCCAATGCCTGCATCCCAGGAACATCCTGGCACTCTGGTCATTGCGAGGTAAGGCCTGGGCAGGAGCGGACCCCCTGCGATCAATTGCAGGAACTGGGGCTCCGCTCCTGCTCAAGAGGCTTTAGGCCTGGTCAGGGACAGAGCCAGTGATCAGAGGGAGCTGGAGGGCAGGGCCCAACCCGCAATTGATGTGAACTATAGAGGAAACACCTTTTCTGACTGCACATTGGCTAAGTTTCCTGTATGCCACTGGTAATATTCTTAGAAACTTGGGTAATAAGAATCCAAAAAGGTGATCTAAGGTTTTTCCATCACACTTCTGGAGAAAAAAAATGAAGGTCCACTGCTGGAAGGCTAAGAAATGACATATCCTGCCCTAGCCGGTTTGACTCAGTGGATAATGCCTTGGCCTCCTGACCGCAGGGTCTGGGTTCCATTATGATCAAGGGCATGTACCTAGGTTTCTGGCTCCTCCCTGACTGGGGCCCAGATTGGGACTCATGCAGGAGGCAACCAATCAAAGTGTACCTCTCACTTTGATGTTTCTCTCTGTCTTTCTCTTTCTCTTCCACATTCTCTAAAAGTCAATGGAAACATATCCTCAGGTAAGGATAAAAAAAAAATTCATGTCTTATGAAAGACACATCTTAAAAATGCCTAAAGAGCCAAAACTGGTTTGGCTCAATGGATAGAGAGTTGGCCTGTAGACCGAAAGGTCCTGGGTTCGATTCTGGTCAAGGGCATGTACTTTGGTTGCGGGCACATCCCCAGTAGGGGGTGTGCAAGAGGCAGCTGATAGATGATTCTCTCTCATCGATGTTTTTAACTCTGTATCCCTCTCTCTTCCTCTCTGAAAAAAGTCAATAAAATATATTTTTTTTAAATGCCTAAAGAAAGTTGTCATTTTTCTTGGTGAAGGGACTGGAGTCTGTGTTGATGAAAACACCTTGGTGGCTGTGGTGACTAGCAGTGGCTGTAGTAGTGGGGTGATGGGGCTGGTGTCTTCCCCTGATCAGCCAGGTTGCCTCTCACAAAGGGAGGCCAGACTGTGGCTTAGACCTGCTCCCCCTGGGGATCAGGCCTAAGCTGTCAGTAGGACATCTCCTGAAGGCTCCCAGTATGTGAGGGGGGCAGGTTGGGCTGAGGGACCCCTCACCCCCATGGTACAAATTTTGTGCATCGAGCCCCTAGTCTATATAATAAAAGCCTAAACCACTGTTATGGCGGAAAGACCAGAATGACTGGTTACTATGATGCACACTGACCACCAGGGGGCAGACACTCAATGCAGGAGCTGCCCCCTGGTGGTCAGTGCACTCCCATAGGCAGAGCTTAGTGGCAGTGGAGTGAGCCCCTCCCACCTCTGTAGTAGTGCTAAGGAGCAGCAAGCCATGTAGTAAGGAGCAGTGAGCAGGTGGGTGGTAAGGAGTGAGGGGTCTTGGACTGCAAGAGGGCTCAGGCCAGGATGAGGGACCACCTCCCCCAGGACATGGATTTCATGCACCAGGCCTCTAGTAGTTAATAATATTGTGTTGTATACTTGAGTATTTTAAGAGAGTAGCTTTTAATAGTTCTCTCTCTCTCTCTCTCACACACACACACACACACACACACACACACAAATGGTAACTGTGTAAAGAGATAGATGTGTTAATTAGCTTGATTGTGGTAATCACAATGTATAGATATATCAAATAATCACTTGTGTATCTAAAATGTATACAGTATTTATTTGTCAAATATATGTCAATGAAGCTAGAAAAAATCTATGTTCTGACTACAAATTCATAAGAGGTATGCTTTGAAAAATTGTTCTAATAGTAATATCTAGCTCACATATAGATATTATGAAGAGCAAATTTTCTGAATTCTTGAGTATTTAATATTTTAGTAGAACTTTTGATAAAAATTCCTAAGCAAAAGGGGCTTCTCAACAAAGAAAAGAATAATATGGTGTTTCACAAGCATAAAGTATTGGCTTAAATGACTCAAGGACAGATAACCAGTTTAATAATAAATAATTAAGCAGGAGCTTCAATAAATTCTATGAAGTAAAGTGAGTACACTGCAGGTGAATAAATGTGAGATATCTCTCTATGGTCTTAGAAGAGTTTGATCTGGTTATGCATTTTTGAGTGAGACCATCAACAAAGTGTAATGATTAATGATTGATTAATAATAACTTGTCCTATGAATTATACCCTCTGATAATTGGGGTAGTGAGGCAAGGAATTCCATAAAGCTCCCTATTTCTCATTATTTTGGTTAATGATCTGTAGAATTAATTCCCAAGATAATATTGAAGTCTGTATGAGCCTAGTAAACTATGGTAGGGACAATTTTGCCTCTCGTGGGACATTTGGCAATGTCTTGAGATGTTTTTGTTTGTAACAACTAAGGGGAAAGCTACTGGCATCTAGTGGGTGGAGGCCAGGGCTGCTGCTTAATATCCTGCAATGCACAGGACAGCTCCCCACAGCAAATCATCTGGGCCCAGCTAGTATTAGCATTGAGATAAGAATTCCTGCTTTAGAGATAAAAATAATCTCTTCAGGATGGACGGAGAAATTAAACAAATGTGTCTGAGGGTAAAGATGGGAGTTTTTAAGAAAATCGGACTTTAAATCACTATACTTATGAAATGAACCAGAAGGGAAGATAGGCAGGGAAACTGAATTGCTGTCAGTTCTTATATAGCTGTTAGCAATGAAAATTCAAAGATAATTAAGGGAGATAGCCAGAAACCAAGTAAAATTTAATATGCCTTGAATATAAATGATTATGAAGTATAAGCCAGAGAAGTTTGCAATGAGATCATACTGGGCAAAAGCAGTGCTTTGAGGCCTGCATTAAAATGGGAACCAGTTTTCGTTATATAGTTCAGATTCGAAACCCTCTGGCCTCCACCAAAGTCCATATACGAATATGCTTTTCCATCATATTATACTATTTCGTAAAGTCAAGGGTCATCTGGGGCTCTGACACCCTTGAGAATGCACCCACCTGTGTCCAGAAATGTAGAGGGCCGCCTGGGAAGGCACATGCGCATTTTCCTTTAAATTGTCAGCTGAGTCTGAGACAACTGGCAGAGCCAAGGCTCTGATACACATTTCCCCAAGATGGTGGAAAGTGTAATTAGTTTGGCCTTTATATAAAGCCCAGGTGTCAGCAGGGGCAGATCTAAAAATATAAATTCAGGCAAGTTAGGGCCTACTTAAAAAATGCAAATAAGCTCCTTTGATCCTAAGTTTTGGTGTTACTTCCTGGTATTGGGGTATAAAATAAATGCGCTGGGAGGGATCATGTCATCATGTCTTCGTCATCTTCTTCCTGCCTCTCCAGCAGACAGAATGGCAGCACACCCAGCTCCCAGCTTTAAATCTATCTCTGTGTCTTCTCTCTTTATTTCTAATATTTCTCAATCCCTGGCCACCTCCACTTAGAACCAGTTTGTTCATCTCTCTTTCTGTGCGGGACTGGGAAAAGGGAGATCCCCGCCATATCTGGCCCCCACTGCATCAGACCCCCCCGCACAGAGGTGCTACAACTGGGGAGTGTTAGGAAGACTGTGTGGTTGAGAAGGTCATGATATGACTGAGGACAGAACCATGAGAATTCTCGGCTTAGGTTCTTCCATGCTGGTATTCCTCCACTCTGCTTTTCCCTTTATCTCCTTCCTCTGTCTTTCACTCTCTCTTTCTTTCTGTGAACTAGTTGTATGCTTTAATTCATAGTACATTATCATTTATTCTTTCATTTGTTTGTTTTACTCATCTTTATTTCTGGTTCTCATTCCAATTCAAACCCCACCATGAGTTACACGGCAATGTCTTTGTAATTGCCACTTAAATAGTCCTTTACCTTATAAATTCAGTAGTAGTGCAGGTCAATGGGGGGAAAATGAGACATACGTAATACTTACCTGTTAACTGGGGAGTTCCCTTTTTAATTACACAACCTGTAATGGGTGCGTACTCTTTCACTAGGACGTGTCAGTACGTCACGCCCGGAGGACGTAATTTCATATTATTATTATTTTTTAATTTATACTTAATTAAAATAAATGATATATATTTTCATTTTTTATATATAAAGCACAAAGAAAAATACAAAATTACAAAAAAATAGAAAAGAATACCAACAAAAAAATGGAAACATCGAATTAAAAAATTATAAATTTTACAAACAATTATAAAGATTACAAAAAATATATACCGTTTCTCTCAGGGCGCAACATATATTTCTAGGACGTATTTATACGTCCTACCCGTTCCCGATATTGTTTACATTTGACGTATTTATACGTCCCGCTCGGTTAACAGGTTAACGATAAAGAATTTAAATTAAAAAAAAACAACACACAACACAACCAAGTAGTTGCATCTGGCTTCTCCCATAACCAAACATGCCTAGGGCCCCTCTTTGGATTTTGGAAGTAATATATTCTTCATTTGGGTATTTCACTATAGACCAATTACCCAGTAACCCAAAATGCTGCTGGTTTGGGCCAGAACACAGGAGGCTCTGCAACAGGTTACACTGCTCTGTAAACTGCTCTACCACTTGGGCCACATGATTCAGAAGATGTAGTGGCTCTTGAAGAGTCAGTAGCATATAAAGATTCTGTTCCAGCCAAAACCGGTTTGGCTCAGTGGTAGAGCGTCAGTCTGTGGACTGAAAGATCCTAGGTTCGATTCCGGTCAGGGGCATGTACATTGGTTGCGGGCACATCCCCAGTAGATAGTGTGCAGGAGGCAGCTGGTCGATGTTTCTCTCTCATCGACGTTTCTAGCTCTCTATCTCTCTCCCTTCCTCTCTGTAAAAAATCAATAAAATATATTTTTTTAAAAAAAGATGCTGTTCCAAGCTTTTGGCAGGCCCATATAGATTAATCACAGCACAATATCTTAGAATTTTGGAGCAAAGATCTTCCATCCATTGCAGATAACTACTTTCCTTTTGAGAAACAAGTCTTGGTCTGCTACTGGGCCTTCATAGAGACAGAATGCTTAACCCTGAGTCACCAAGTTACCATGTGTGCTGAGCTGTCCATCATGAACTGATGTTATCTGACCCACCAAACAATACAAGTGGGCATGAACAATAGTACTCTATTATCAAACAGAAGGCTTGAAGGCACAAGTGAGTTATATGAAGGGGACATAAATTATACTGCACTATAGAGTTATATTCTGTTCTATCCTTTATTCATTCAACACTGTTCATAAGATATAACCAAATCATTGTATGTTTATCTAAATCATTGCTTCTAACTGCTGCATTTCATATTTCATGGTATCCATAGTATTTCAGAGTACAAAGCCAGAGTTTTTCTTGCAGTGAGATAAACCTAGGTTGGCTCAAATTCTCTATGACTCCAATAATGATCTAAGGAGCATCCTCATACATACTATGGATACCCAGAAATGTGATTGTGTTTAGAATATTTGATACTCATCCTAATCAGTTTGGCTCAGTGAGCATCGGCCTGCAGACTGAAGGGTCCCAGGTTCGATTCTGGTCAAGGGCATATACCTTGGTTGCAGGCACATCCCCAGTAGGGGGTGAGCAGGAGGCAGCTGATTGATGTTTTTCTATCATCGATGTTTCTAACTCTCTATTCCTCTCCTTTCCTCTCTGTAAAAAAACAAAACAAAACAAAAAAACAATAAAATATATATATTTTAAAAATAATATTTGATAGTTAATTTTATCAGGTTGATCTTCAGAATGACTAAATCTAGATTTTATTTCTATCAGCATAAATGTTCTCTTCTCCCCAAATTTTCACCAAAATTTTATTATCTAGCTTTCTAATTTTGTATATATTTTTTATAGTTATTAAGAAATACTTATGTATATCTTGGATTAGTAATGAATTTGAGCATTATTAGATATTTAGACATCTTTTTATGAACTGATTCTTTTTTACTTTTACTCATCTTAAAAACCTAGCTTACTATATTTTCATTGTTTTATTAGAATTCTCTGTATAACTTAGATATTAATTCATGGTTAATTTGCAACATTTATTATACCTTTTTCTGTTAACTCTATCCATGGGATCATTCTTTAAACAGGAAACCTTAATTTTGATTCATGCAATATATATATAATTTCTGTCTTTCTATATTGTGTTTTTGGAGTCCTTTTTAAGAACTAATCTCAATTTTTAATTCACAAACATTCTCTTACATTTTTCTTCAAATAGATTTGTATTTATGTCTTCCACATTTGGCCTCTATTCCATCTGTAATTCATCTTCAGGGACACTACCTTGTTGTTCTCTATACAATGAGCAAATTCTCCTAATAGAATTCATGAAACTATCCATCAGTTCCTCATAGTTTTGAGATGCCATTATTAATATAGTTCAAGTCTTCTTGAATGTAGTTCTGAACTTCATATTCTGTTCCATTTTTTCTTTTCTGTCCATTGCTGTGGCAGAAACACACTTAAAAAATGCTATGGTGCTGATGCTCATGAGTAATTGGGAAAAAGAGCCAACAGCCACTGCTTCATTACCTTCTCAGGAACACATGGTACTCTTTTTAAAAAATCACTGTAATGCCCTTGACAGACATGATAAGCAAGAGGAAAGCCAAAAATAATAGATAATATGAGAAGAATGACAACTTCTAGTGATTTAAAGCATTCCAGCCTAAAAGTCATAAATAGGGTGGACTTAATGACAAAAGGATTCTTTCCTTGAGGTGTATCTCCAAATGACTTAGCAAATTAAGCTCTTCTTGGATAGCTATAACTTTTTCACAGGTTCTCTCAGAGATATACCATTATTTCCATTTCTATCACTGTAGTACTAGTTCTCAGCCCTGCTACTTGTAACTTGATTCTATAATAGTCACTTAAATTTTAATTTTAATCACACCTCCTGGTGCCCTTCCATCCTTCAAACTGTAATCAAATTGATCTGAAACAAATCTTGGCTGGCACAGGATATCTTCACTGGATATTCATAGATTACTGTATACAGCTCGAATTCCTAGGCCAGCATTCAACGTACCTGATGTCTCAAATCAATTCTTCCAATATCATTGCTCACTACCTGTGTATATCAAACAATCTTCAAATAAACTGTGCTCCTTGTTCTTCAGGTATGCTGTGTGATTTTCCACCTCTGTATGTTGAAAATCATAGAATTTTAGAATTGAAAACAAACTTGGAAATGATCTAGTTCAATCCTCATTTTACAGATGTGGAGATTGAGGACCAGGTGATTATTAGTAAGAAAGATTTGCACTCTCACTTGCATCTCAGACTTGCAGGCCCACTCAATGTGTACCACACTAAATTTCCTTTGTTGAAAATTTTTCTTTTGGCTCTAATGCTTTTCCTAACAATCCCTTCCTCCCTAATCTTCCTGTCAAAATTCTTTTTCCTGAAGGGATTGGGTGTTACTCTCAGGCAGAGCTTTCCCCTAATCCTCTTAGTCAAAGTGAACTCTTCATTCTGTAATTTATTATTTAATTTTTTTCTTTTATTGATTTAAGAGAGGAAGGAGAGGGAGACAGAAACATCAACGATGAGAGAAAATCATTAATCAGCTGTCTCCTGCATGCCCCACACTGGTGATGGAGCCCACAACCCGTGCATATGTCCCAACTGGGAATTGAAATGTGACCTTCTGCTTCATAGGTCAATGCTCAACCACTGAACCAGCTTCATTCTGTACTTCATTATGAAATTCTGCACCTCTCTTCATGAACTTATATTCAGCTCTGTACTGTGGAATTTGTGTCATATTGTCTTCCTCCTCCTACAATCTATGTGTTTTACAAGGAGGAGTTGTGTCATCCTTTTGGTGCTTAGCACATTGAAATCACTTGGATAATATTTTAGTGAAGGCACAGAGTGCCTCAATACTGAGTCACTCAAGAGTGATTGTCAGCCTGTCCTTCCATAGCATATGTGTGCTGGAGTGGAAGAGAGGCTCTGAATAGCTTGCCTTTTTGTTGCTGCTGTTGTTAATCCTCACCTGAGGACATTTTTTTTCCATCGATGTATTTTTTTAGAGAGAGTGGGAGGGAGAGTAGGAAGGGGCAAGAGAGAGAGAAGGAGAGAGAGAGAGAGAGAGATTGGTTGCCTACTGCACACCTCCCACCAGGTTGGGAATTGAACCTGCAATGCAAGTACATGGCCTTGAGCGGGAATTGGACTCTGGGATTCTTTGGTGCACTAGCTGACCCTCTAACCACTGAGAAACACTGGGCAGGGCTTACCTTTGTCTTTAGCCCAAACTAAATACCTTGAAAGTTTGCCATGAATGTCTACTTCTGTTATTTAACAACTAACCTTGCATCAAAATAAAACGAGAGTGCCAATATCCCATTGCCATTTTTTAAAATGTTAATCTAATCACACTGCTATTAGAGGAATCATCAGAAAACATTTAATGAGAACCAAATAGAGGGCTGAAGAGTCATTTGATATTTTTTCCTTTTTAAAATGTTAGTACTTTTCCCCCCAAAGCAATGCGTGCAAGTGGGTGATGCCAAGGTATGCAGATATGAGATAGAGATGTTGATAGAGAGCAAAAGGGAGAAACAGATATGGAAATACTATAAGATTATTAGGTTTATTATTTTTAAAGATATTTTATAGTACTGAATATTAGAAGATTATTGCTACATAGAAAGCAATTAAATACTAAATATTCAAAGGCATTTATAAAAGTCAAAAATCAAACTGCAAAACGGTGGTTTCTGTATGACGTGCTAGTTAGAGGTCTAGCAGATGTTCAACTTAAAGCTGGAACTGAAGCAACAGCAGCTACTACTCTATTTTTTAAGGGAAAAACTGATTTTTTTAATTTTTATTTTTTGGCTATATTCCAGGCCCCAATCCTTCTGGGAGAAAGCACCAGATGAATTAGTCATTAAGGAGAGATACATTTAATGATTTAAAAATTTTAACTTGTTAGAACTTGGAGAATGGGTAAAATGTGAATCATTCTCTTCCTGATTTATGAGGTTGACACAAAGTAAACAAGACAGAAAACACAATGGCAGTTTTCATTTCTTTGTGTTTTTCTTTTTTTTTTATTTCTTGCAATACCATTGATTTGTAATAGATTTGTTTTGTTGTCAACCACTTTAAAAAATAAATATTTCAGTGAATCACTATAACTTCCAAGTACTGTCTTAACCAGAATTTAGTAGATTGAATGGCAGTGCCAGTATTGTAATTTGTTCCAATCTTACGTTTTTGAAAGGAAAAAAAAAAAGAATACTAATGAGTTCCTAGATATGTTTTCTATTCAAAATCAAATATTGCTTTCATATTTACTTAGTGGAAGCATTTTAACCTTTCCATTTAAATCTTATTTTGTGTTCACATTTTTTAAAGAAAATTTAATTAATCACCAGATTACACTTGAAGGCAGAAATGTATAATGACTAAGAGCTTGCTTTAGGGAGTTAGACATATCTTGGATTAAATCCTGATTTATTATCCACTCCTGTTGAAGTCAGGGAGGACACTTAATCATCCTAGTCTTAATCATTCTGTTTACTCGTCTATAAAAATAGACATTAAATGTGGTAAGGATTGAATGTAATATATTATGTAAAGCATTCAGTATGATGCCTGAAGCATGGAAAGTTCTTAATAAATGGTATCTACTATTAGCAGTGGTATCATTATAATCATTGTTGTCATCTGTTATAAGCTTTACAGTAGCCAGGACTTAGTACAGACAAAAATTAAGGTGATGCATACTGATGTTGTGTCTAGACATAATATTGGTTCCAGCAATCATTTGGATTATACATGGATGCTCTGTCTATTTTAATGTCCAAAACATACAAAATTGTGCAAAATTAAATTGTTCCGTAATTTTAAAATATAATCAAATTATGGCTGTAAATAATAAAATTTCCAGCAGCTACTTTTAGAAATGCCAATCTAATTGTGTTTATTCTCTTGCTCTAAATGCTCTAGTGACTTCTCACTGCAGTGTGAGTAAATTTAAACACTTTAAAATACTCTTAAAGGTTCCATAATCTGATTCCTGCCTCTCCTTCTGGCCCAGTTACTTTCCTTTTCCCCTCTTCCCTCACTCACTTTATTTACCAGATGTAATTGCCTTTTGTTTGTTCTGGAACATTGCTACTGTTAACTCTATCATGTTATTGTTTTATTTCTTTTCTGGCACTTATGACTATCCAAAGTTGTCTTGTGTGTATATACACATGCACATGTAAACACACACATATGTATATATAGTAACATATATATATGTATATATACATATAAACACATCTATGTGTGTGTATATACATATATATGTGCATATTTGCTTGTTTATTCTTGCTTTTCCTCTGCCTTATAGAATGATGCTTTGCAAGACCAAAGACAATTGATATAATTCAAAATTTTAATGTGTTGAGTGCTCACAACACTGGCACATTGTAGTTCAATAAATATTTAATTAATAAATGCATAAATAAATGAAATATACTGTGATCTTATAAATTCATTTCTACCTTAACTTGTATCTTAACCTTAAAAAACCTTCCCTCTTTTTTCTAAAACTTATCTCTATTGTTGAAAGTATTACAGATGTCCCTTTTTTCCCCATTTACCCCTTCCTTTCCCACTCTCCCCTCCCAAGTCTTTGCAACACTATTGTCTGTGTCCATGGGCTATGCATATACGCATATAAGTTCCCCAGTTAATCTCTCCCCACCCCCACACCTTCTCTCTGAAATTCTTCAGTTTGTTTGTGGATCTATGGCTGTGGACCTATTCATCAGTTTATTAAATTCCACATATAAGTGAGATAATGTGATACTTATCTGATTGGCTTATTTCACTTAGCATAATGCTCTCCGGGTCTATCAATACAGTTGCAAATGGAAAGAGTTCTTTCTTTTTTATTGCCGCATAGTATTCCATAGTGTAAATGTGCCACAGTTTTTTATGCACTCATCTGCTGATGGGCACTTGGGCTGTTTCCAAATCTTGGCTATTGTAAATTGTGCTGCTAGGGACATAGGGGTGTATATATTCTCTCTGATTGGTGTAGTATTTATTTTTATTTTCTATAATATTTTCCATTAAGGAATTTACTTTAATATGCTAGTTCATTGTAAAGTTACTGTAGGAAAAGACCGATTTTGTACACATTTCTGCATGTTTTTTAAACTCAAATACTGAGTGTCTAAAAAGCTAATCATGATGCCTTTTCTAAGGTCAAAGTTATTATTTTTGAAGGCTGGGGACAGGTTCTAACAAAATTTTTCACAAAAATTAATCACATAATAGTTTGATAATTTAAGGCACAGAGCCTATTTGTATTTTTCTCTTCTAAAATACTAGAGATTTACACTGGATATAGTTTGGAGCATAGCAGCAGAACATGCATTTCCATAAATTGTTTCACTTGAAGGATTTTAGAGCTTGCTTTTCTACCTTTCCTATATTGCTGGTTTAGAAGATTCACAGTTCAAAATAGTGATCTCCTGGGAGTTCACTATGGATTTGTCATTATAGCCACAAGCCCAATAAATCAGTCAGCAAGGATTGGAGAAAAAAATGGTCTTTTATTGTTCCTCAAGCAAATAGGTATTAACAAACTCAACTTTTGCAAAGTGAATATATAACCATATTGTAAAGGTGACTAATATTAGTTGTGAGTCTCATACCTTCTGGCATTTTATTTTCTTGACCTAAAAATTAAAGGTTATATGATAGAATATTAGTTTTGAGGAAGACCATTTTTTAACTGCTTTAAATTATAGTGGCACATATATTGCATGTTTTTAAAGTAAATTCTTTAAAGAATTTAAAAGGGAGGTCAGGAACATATTACCAGGAATTAAAGTTTAACTAAGCTGAGTTGGATAGTTAGGACATCTTAGTCACAGTGTAAATTATAACTTAATGGAGAAAATTTAACCACATATCAAAAACTTTATTGATCTTGATTTATGATTTTCTTTGTTTCTAGGGATTTAAAAAAGTAATTATACACTTAGATTTATTGTATATACATAAATTTACTTAAAATACAGTCTTTTGAATTTTTATACATTTACTCCTGTCTTTACAATCTTCATTTTATTTTTATTTCATTTTCTTTTTGTTTGTTTTAAAAATTTCATCTTCCTTTTAAAGTAAAATATTTGATCATTGTAATTGCTTTTATCTGTAACTCCTTCAACTTTGGTCTATTTCTTTATGAAAAACAAGAGCCAGAATGATACTCAAAAGCCTTAGTATGATTGCAACACAATTTTATTTATGGATTTGAATAATTCATTGTGCATTAATTCAGCAACTTTCTATTGAGTAGTGAATATTTTGAGGCATTGTTTCAAGTGCAATGGGAGGAAAGAAGAGGGATTCTGATATATAAGGTCTTTTAATTTGGCAGAGGGTCTGGAAAATGTTATATAGTGTCCACATAGTTCAGAGGCAGGAAAACACTGTGCACATTTGCCTGAGGGAAGGGTCACTTCCTTTTGAGATGATTTCAGGGAGATGACATTTGAATGGGACCTGAAAAGAGCAACATGTTTATTTGTGGAATACACTTGTTCCAGTTGAAACAAATATTTGGAGCTGAAGTGAAGAGGTAGGAAAGTGAGGAGTATGTTTGCAGAGTTTGGAAGTATAATAGAAAGGAAATTTATTTAACCTCTTACCCATTCTTCTTAAGCTATAAAGTGTTTTGATGTTCTATCCCATCTCTAAAAGTATCTTTTGTTAGTTCAGTGGTCGGCAAACTGCGCCTGCGAGCCACATGTGGCTCTTTGGCCTCTTGTGTGTGGCCCTTCCACAAAATACCACCTGGGTGAGTCTATTGTGAAGAAGTGGCATTAGAAGAAGTTTAAGTTTAAAAAATTTGGCTCTCAAAAGAAATTTGAATCGTTGTATTGTTGATATTTGGCTCTGTTGACTAATGAGTTTGCCGACCACTGTGTTCGTCCATCACACATAAAGCTTGAGTCCCAAGGATAATTTGAAACTTGTCTTTGCTTTTCTCCTCAAAGTGACAATTGAACTCAATTCAGATGAACAATTAATTTCTGTTTTCTTCTTCACTACATGAGTTTTCTATCATGATCCCCTTGGTCTTTGATTCTTTCCTTCTTTCGGGTTGATGGTTCTTTTTCATCTCAACCTTTTTCAGGTTTATCTTTAATGGACAGCAGAGGGATGTGGGCAGACATTGGAATAGGAGTGAGAAAAGTCATTTTAGGTTAGGTGAGGATAAATGGGGTTGAAGGGGAAAAAAGCACATTTTAATTCCATCCTCAGAATTAAGAATGTGTAGTCCAAAATAATTTCTGTAACTAAGAGTGACAATCTCTGATGGTATAACTACTATGAGGTCAGGTCATTATTATACAGCAAGTTAATCTCTCTTTACTTTTCTGCCCTTGCTTTGATTATGTAAGTTGAGTTTGGGCCAGAATTCCAGAAAGAAGTGTTGTACTCTACCTCAAAATGAAGTGTATATGGAGATGCCGAGGGTGGGGGAAAAAATTCTATATGGATTTAGTGTAAAGCCCAACTGAGAATGAAGACGAAGGCCAGCTGGTGGAGATCTGTGGAAGAATATATTTTCCCCAAATAACAGCAATGATATTTTTGGTGCTCAGGCTTCCAGAATTTTGTCACTCCCCACAAAGAGGTAGATTCTATTTCCTCTTGAACTTGGGTGAGCTTAAAACTCCTCTCGCCACTGAAGTATTGTGCAAGTGACGCTGTGTGATTTAGGAGGCTAGGTCATTTAAAAAAAAAAAAAAAAGAGTCTCTGCTTGGCTCACTTTTGCTTAGCACTCTAGTTATGGTTAGGGTTAGGTCCACTAAGCTGTGAGGAAGCACAAATTAGCACATGCAGAGGGTCATATAAAAAAGTCAACCTAAAAGGATTGCCAGCACCAAGTGCTAGACCTTTGAGTGGTTGAGCTTTTAGTTGAATCCAGCTCTTAGTTTTTAAGTCTTGTATAAGAGGCTCTCAGCTTTGTGGAGCAAACAATCCATTTCTTTTATGCTTTGTCCAAATTTCTGATCCAAGTTATTCACTGACACTAAGTTTTGGAGTACTTTGTTATATATACAAACAAGGTCTGTGAATGACAGATGGATTCTGAACTTCATTTGAACTATCAAAAATTGGTAAAGAAAACGTAATCTGAGCTATATTTAAGAATATCTAATCTAATGATAAGATAACAGATGCTTTGGAGGAGAAGGGAGATTATGTTAATAAAGGCCCAAAAGTGAGTAGTGGCAGCAAAAGGAAATAGGAAGAGGTGGATATGAAAACAAATGCACTACATTTGAGTGCTTATTGGACATAATGGAAAGGATTTCTGGAAAGGGGAAAGTCAGATAATTGAAAATTTTGAAGATTCTTGGGAGAAGACACAGTTTGGGAAAAATATATGGTTTAAGAACACTGAGTTCAATATGCCAGTGCAACATCCCAGAAGGGCCAGCAACTGCTGGATATACATAGTTGGGCATACTTTTCATAGAGCTGATAAATGAAGATTATAGGAATAAATGGACTGTTAAAAGGAAGGTCAATGGATAAAGATGAAGGACACTGACAATTAAGGGATGGAGCAGGAAATGGAATGAGAAGAAAAGTTGGAAAAAATCAAACAAATAAAAGACCTAATAATGTAGAAAGAACCAGCGGACGGCAATTTTTCATGATGTCAGGGAATGAAAGTTTGCTTTTTATTTTTTCATGAAAAAAAATGGTTTGTCAAGAATGTTTAGGAAGAGAATGAGGATTTAGAAAGCAACTGGACTTTATGATTAGAAGTAGACTTTATGGAGAGTTATCTCAGATGCGAAAAAGGCAAAAACCAATTTTTAGGAAAAGTGAGTAGCAAGTTTTGAACTGGAAATAGGAGGAACAGGCACAGTGAAATTTCTTAGCAAAATAAAAAGATTGGGAAATGATTACTCAAAGATGGGGGGAATTTGAGCATCTTTGAGGCAACAGTGCAGAGGGAGACAGAAGGAATCAGTGAGAAGGAATCAATGCTGTGTTATTATTGTTATGGAGTTGGAAAGGAATCATGCAAAGATAATACATGGAAGGATTAATCTGAAATAGAGAGGGGATACTTCTACAAATCAAAAGAAAAGAAAAATAGTGAGGTAGATATAGAAATCAGAATTAAGTTCTTCCATTTTGTTCCTGAAGTTAATTTCAATATTGAATTATTTTAACTGGGAAATAATGAATTTTTCACTGAAAATACATAAAATATTAATTTGCCAAAGCATAAGACTGTAACCTATAGAATTGTGTAAATAAATAATAAATAGAGGACAAAATTAAATATATTTTCCTTACATGTTATTATTGGGTTCCCAAATCCTCTTATAAGAAAATGTATAACATATTATATAATCTATTCATTTTTGGTTATTGATTATTATTATTTTTTGATATCTTGACATATTTTGACCATCTTTCTTGCAAGTATTATATTTTAATCCATATTCAACAAAGTCCTTATCATTTCAGTGAGATAACTAAGAATGATACTTATGTAATTTAAAAGCCTAAATACTTTAAAACTTCTGAGAGATGCCAACTATATTTGGTGTATACTTTTACATATTTCCTTGAAAATTAATCAATCTCTCTCTCTCTTTCTCTCTCTCTCTCCCCCCCTGTCTCCATCCTTCCTCATTTCTATCACTAGGTAGGTTTGAAGCTGGTGTAGTTTTCAATATGCATTCAGGCTCTATTTAAAACTCATTTTATTAGAAAGTTACTTGGATTAACATTACATATCTGACACTATAAATCTCCCAGGAAAACTCATGATTTTTGGGTCATTGGGATTCTATCAATAATGTCATAGATAGAGAGAACCAAGATGGCAAAGTAGATAAACACTTGCTCTTGCCGCCTCCCACAATAAGATAAAAATTATACTAAAATACAGAGTAACCATCATTCATAACTGCCTGAAAGCTGGCTTAATGGAAGCCCTAAAACTATATAGGTAAATAAGAAAGTACATTAATACTAGTAGGAGGGGCAGAGGCATGGGACATGCCCTTCCAACACCCATGTGTGGTATGTTTTTAATTGGGAGGGATATCTTGTCTATGAGGGCCTCCTGTGAGAAGCAAAGGATCTCAGCCCCACACCAGTCCCCCAGCCCAGGATTCCAGAGCTGGAAGAAAAGCCTCCATAACTTTGGGCTGTAAAAACCAGTGAGGATTATGGTTGAGTGAGATGAAAGCTGCTGGAAACTCAGGCAGTCACACTTTAAAGGGCTGGTGCAAGAATTGATATGGTTTTGCTTCCTCCTAACTCCAACACTGGGAAGTGGTATTTGGAGAACCAGAGACATATACAGAGGAACTGGATTGTTTGGCATTGGGTCAGGAACTTGGAGGTGGCTTAGTTCCAGACAGAGGTGCTCACAGGGGTCATTGTTCATGTTCAGGGACCTCCCGCTTCTTAGAACTGACTGACAGCCCTATCCGAGTTTCCAGCACATTGTTCACTTAGCCCCTGTGATTCCCTGAGATGCAGCCCCATCCAACTTGCAGCCTAATCCAATATATTTGCAGAATTTTTTTATATGAATGGCACGTCCTGGATCAAGCTTAAGACTTTCTTAAATAAGCAACAACTGGTGTCAGCATGCCCCATAGCTATCAATAAGAGACCCGAGATCCAGCACTACCACCAGTCTGCCTTGCTTCACAGATTGGCCTCGCCTGGGCACTTCCAAACCCACACAACAAGCAACTATCTGCAGGTCACTAGGTAGCTACTGCCAGGTGGCCCCAGGAAGTGGCTGACTTTGCACCTCCTGGGAGGCACCAGAGCCAGTGCACCCAGCGGACAGCTTCAGACCATACCAGATTACAGTTATACACATCCACAAGTGACACACTGAAATGGCAGACTCAGTGAGCTCCAAAACCCTTCTAAATCAAGTCCTGCTCCATAAGGGTGTCTCCTGCACAGCAACTCTTGCACCACAGACATAGCTGGTCCTCACATCCAATTGGCCTGAAAATCAACTCTTCCCACTGACACCAATGGCAGTCAGGGCTCAATTACAACAAGACAGTGCACACAGCCTACATAGGGGTGCACCTAGATGTCCAGCTCAGGGGACTTGAGAGGCTGAGCCACTGAGCCCTAAAGGACACCTATTACATAAGACAATTCTACCAACTCCAGGACACATTGAAGCTCTACTTAACACATAGAAACAAACGCAGGGAAACAGAAAAAATAAAAAGACAAAGAAACATGACACAAATGAAAGAACAGAGAAACTCTCCAGAAAAAATAACTAAATAAAATGGACACAAGTAAACTTCTAGATACAGTATTCAAAACAATGGTTATAAAGTTGCTCAAGGACCTTAATGAGAGCTTCAAGGGACTTATTGATACTTTAGAGGATCTTAGTGATAATTTTAAAGACATAAAAAAAGACCAGTCAGAAATGAAGCATACTCTAATCAGATAATTATTTGCTTCTAATGAAATAATTATTTACAGAGATTCAAGTTAATGATTTGGAAGATGAGGAAGCAAAAAATGCCCACTCAGAAGAGCAAAAAGAAAAAAGAATAAAAAATGTAAAGATAGTGTAAGGAGTCTTTGGGATAACTTCAAGTATGAAAAAATTTGCCTTATGGGGGTTCCAGAAGAAGAAGAGAAAGAGCAAAGCATTGAAAACCTCTTTCAAAAAATAATGACAAAAAACTTCCCCTATCTGGTGAAAGAAGCAGACTTACAAGTCCAGGAAGCACAGAGAGTTCCAAGCAAGAAGAACCCAAAGAGGCCCACACCAAGACACATCATAATTAAAATACCAAAGGTTAAAGACAAAGAGAGAATCTTAAAAGCAGCAAGAGAACCTATCAGGGTCTAATCAGCTAATATGACTGTTAGTTGATTTCTCAACAGAAACTTTTCAGGCCCGAAGGGAGTGGCAAGAAATATTCAAGTGATGAATAGCAAGGACCTACAACCAAGTTATCCAGCAAAGTTATCATTTAGAATTGAAGGTTATATAAAGAGCTTCACAGACAAGAAAAATTAAAGAAGTTCATCAGCACCAACTCAGTATTACATGAAATGTTGAAGGGCATTATTTAGGAAGAAGAACAACAACAAAAAGAAGAAAAAAAAAGAAGAAAAGATAAAAAATATGAACAATAAAATGGCAATAAATACATATTTATCAATAATTGAATCGAAAAATTAAAGAACAAGGAATCTAATGAACAAAATAAAATGATGAATAAAATAGAATCAGTGGCATGGAAACATGGATCAGACTGAGGAATCTCAGAGAGGGGTGGATGGGGAGAGATTAACCAAAGATCTTACATGCCTATATGCATTACCTATGGACACTGACATTAGGATGGTGAAGGCCTAGGGTGGGTGGCAACCAGGCTGAGGGAGACAATGGGAAGAAAAAATGAGGACATCTGTAATACTCTCAACAATAAAGATTAAAAAGAAAAAGAAGAAGTATATCCTGGATAAAATTTAAGAGAAGAAAAACAAATACAGGAACATATTATGGTTATTTTTTATTTGACACTTCCCCAAAGCAGGAAAATGGAGACTTTTAGAAGATTTATATCATTCTTTTTTATTCTTTTGATCACTTCACCAAAATAGTTTTAAATATCTAAACATACTGCTGTTTTTTAATTAGGTAAGTAAGCCAAAACATTATGACATAGATATTACATAGAATCTTTCCCTTTTGCTCTCCAAATATCTATCAATGGAATCTGTTTACATGGTATATTGATGAAAAGCTTATGCTAACAAAAACTAAGAAGAAAATAAATCCCAGGTGGTTCTGGAGATTTAGAGTTCAAACACTATCTGCTATTACATTGTAGTAATTGTGCACATAAAAATACAGATTAGATTTTTAAAGTTCATAGAAGCTAAGAGCAATTTTCTTGTTGCAATTCCTGGCTTATACAAATGCACTTCAAAATAGCTGACAAGAGCACTTGTATCTTTCAATCACTTAAAGACCATTCTGTGAGCCTAAATTCCCATGGTTCAGTGCTTCTGGTTATTAACACTGTGTGCTGTCATTTGCCCCTATTTGTTAAACAGTTGTTAATTACTATTTTTCTTATCATTTAAAAAAATATTTTTATTGACTGGGAATCCAACTAGCAACCTCTTGATACATGGGACCACACTTAACCAACTGAGCCACATGGGTCAGAGTTCATTTCCTTCTTAAACAGTAGTCTTTGTGAATGAAAAGAAAATTCTGTAGAACATTTTGTTGTTGTTTAAATTTTGCATTGCAAATTTAAAATAAAAATTGTGACTGTGTTCAGAGTAACCATTTGAATTAATTTTCCTTCATTCTGAAACACTGAATTTTGGAAAGTTTCAGTGCTCTCAACTCTTCATCAAATCAACATCACTGTGCCAGTTTTCCTTAGAATAGGAGGCTGAATATAAGATTTTTGCTTATTTTCTCAACAAATATTTTTAGAAGATGGAGCGCTTCATAGTCAAAGCTGGATGGATGAAAGGGAATACAAAGTATTATTATGTGTTTTTTTTTTCTTAGTTATAATTCTAGCCAGTATTAGTATTCTAGTAGTATCATATTCCTAAGCTGATGGAAAATGACTCAATTAACTAGGTTGCCTACGACTCAGGTTATTTTGTTGACTTGAGAGGGATGCTATCTGCTAAATCTTCTAATCACTAGCTTTGATCTGGTGGGCTTAACACATGTGGCTAAATAAATAAATAAGTAAAAATAAATAAATTAATTAAAAGATGGAAAGCTTGATTTAAGTATTCTTTAACAATCTATACTAATAAAAGAGTAATATGCTAATTAGACTGGGCGTCTTCCGGTGAACTTCTGGATGTCCTTCCTGATAAAACTGGGCCAGGGCGAAGCTTCCTGCAGTCCTGGGAACCTGTGGCTGGCCAGAGGAAGGGAAGCCAGGGTCCCAGGTGTGGGGGCCAAGGCAGAGGCAGTTAGGGATCATTAGGCTGGCAGGGAAGTAGTTACGGTTGATCAGGCTGGCAGGCAGAGGTGGTTAGGGGTGATCAGGCAGGCAAGCGGTTAGGAGCCAATGGTCCCAGATTTCAAGAGGGATGTCTGACTGCTGGGTTAGGCCTGATCATTGCAGGATCGGGCCTAAACCGATAGTCAGACATCCTCCAAGGGGTCCTGGATTGGAGAGGGTGCAGGCTGGGCTGAGGGACCTCCCCATCCCCATGCACAAATTTCATGTACTGAGCCTCTAGTGATTTTAATAAATATTTATGGAGATTTGAAAAACAAAATTTAAAAATAAGTTTAAAAAGACAAGTGTTGATGTAGATGTGGGGAAATTGAAATCTTTGCATACCGTTGGTGGGGATGTAAGTTGGGACAGTCACTGTGGAAAACAATATGGAAGTTCCTCAAAATATTAAAAATTAAACTGCCATATGATACAACAACCCCACTTCCAAAAGAGCTGAAATCAGGATTCTTCAGAGATATTAGCACTCTTGTGTTCACATTATTATTTGTAATAACCAAGATGTGGAAACAACCTAAATGTTCATTTACCTGGGATGGAAAGAGAAAAAGTGATAGATATATAATAACTACAATGGGATATCATTGAGCTTAAAAAATTTTTTTTTCAATATGCAGCAACATGGATGAACTTTGAGTACATTATGCTAAGTGAAATAAACAAGTAAAACAAAGATAAACACTGAATAATTCCTCTTATATAAGGTATCTAAGTTAGTCAGATTAGTAGAATCAAATAATAGAATGATGGTTTCCAGATGCTGAGGGGACAGGAAAATAAGGATTTACTAATTAATGGGCATATTTTTCTAAGAGCCTTCCAAGAGTAATGAGTGACATGGTGTAAGTATCCATATCCAAAAGTAAATGCTCTTCTGAAGGACATTTTGTGAATATTTTTATTCCTGTCACTGTAATCCCTGAATCAAAATGGCTTCTTCCAAAGTTTTGACTAGGTTGACATAACAAACCACTTCTCTGTTAATCAACAACAGAACCAGAATAATAGATTCCCAGGGTTTTGTTTTTGTTTTTCTGCCTGAAGGACAAAATTGCCAGTAAGATGAGAAAACATGTATTTTATACTCTGCTATTGAATTGAATATGTCTCCCAGGAACTGTAAGGGTTAAGAGTCACCATCACTATTATATCTTGATTTTTTCCCCAAGTATTTTATCTGTTAAACAAAAAAGCATCATCCATAATTCTCTCTCTGGTCTGGAAGATTTAGTATTCTTTCATTGTTGCTTTCACATTTGGTTTTCTTTTTGACATGCAAAAGTTTTTCTACCATGTTTCTAGTGTATAACTCTTTTCTTTTCCTATTATGTCTGTTTCTTTTTTTAATTTTGACCTTACAAAATGCCTTTTTATTTTTTCATTAAATCTTTACTGTTGAAAGTATTGCATATGTCCCCTTTTTCCCCCCAGCCCACCCCCTGCTCCTGCCTTTAACACCCTATTATCTGTGTCCATAGTTTATGCATATATGCATACAAGTTCTTTGGTTGATCTCTTCCCACCCACACCCTCCCCTGCCTTCCCTTTCAGTGTTGCACATCAGGAGTCTTATCCATCAAGTTTGAATAATATTTCTCTGGATAAACATTGAGATAGAAAACTTAGCCTGGAATTTTGAACATTCATATGGTGTCATATGGGTCTACTTACTAAAGAGTGAAATACCAGAGTCAAAATTCCCTTTGTGTCCATGGATTGACAGAAATACAGGACTAGAAGGGTTTTCGGTTTTGGGTAATTCTGAAAATTATTTTATGTTTTTTCTTTTCATGCAAAATCATTATTTTTCCTAGTAATTACTGACAAACCTTTAACTTGTTATTTTTGCCTTGCCCTTCAAACTACAGTTTAAATGCCTTTCCCTCAAGCTGCCAATTATCCCTCCAGGACTACGCTGGTTAAACAGAATGTGAAAAATCTGAGTTGTGTTTGCCAATACAAATAATGGGGGCCTCTGTTTTCTTTCCATGTCTACTCTTGTTTTCCAGAATCTTGACCCTGAGGTGTACTCATACTATATTTCCATGCCTTTCTAAGTTTTGTCTTTAAAATAAATTTTAGAAGCAATTTAAGGGTTGTTAAGTATTGTGTGTGTGTGTGTGTGTGTGTGTGTGTGTGTGTGTGTTTAAGCAGTGGTTCTCAGATTTTGGCAGTGTATCAGAATCACCTGGAGGGCTTGTCAAAACACAGATTGCTGTCCAACCCAAGAGTTTCTGATTTGGAAGGTCTGCCCAGGGGTTCAAGAAATTGCATTTCTAGTTGATTCCAGCTGCTGCTGCTAGTGCTATGACCATGATTGGAGTACTGCCACTCAGGTGTACTGCACTCATGAGATGAAAAACAAATGGTCCAAAAAAAATGTCAAAATTGCCCCCAAATTCACCCACTGTTCACTATATCCATTTCTCATCTACTATCATTTCTCCTCATAATAGACAAAATGAACATCTAAAAATATGAACTATCCCACTTAGGATTTTTGATCTTGGTTGCCCCTCTGCCAAAACCCTTCCGAATCTTTCTGTTGCTTTTGAGGTAAAACCCACCAGCCGCCTCTCAAGGCATTTTTGCTCTCTGGTCCTCTTTCCCTGAGCTCTTTCCCATCTCTGGCCCTACAGAGCTGCTCAGCCGCCAGGAATGAGGTCCCCTCTCGAGAGGGTTTCTATGGCCTCCACCTCTATCAGGTAGACTTCTGTGTTATTATCCTTGTAGGGTTTGCCCAGGACTGAGGGGGTTTGTGGATAGTGAGACTGTCAGGGCTAAAACCAGCATAGTTCTAGGCATACTGGGAAGATAGAGCACACAATCTGCTTCCCAGCTACAAGTTTTACCTTAACTTTGTGACATATACATCATTTATAATCATTTATAATCATTAAGTTTTAAAATATTCTAAAAGTCTCTACCATCCTTATTAGACTTCAATTCCATAAGGATAGAGTTGATGTTTATTTATTTATTTATTATTTTTATTTTTTATTTTTTGTCTCCAGTAACTAGCACTGTACTTACCACAAAATACCTGCTCAATAATTACTGTTTTAGAAAAATACAGGACACATGTTTTGGAAAGAGACAGGACACATGTTTTATTTGCTACCTTTGCTACAAAGGGAAGTGAAGAATGCTGACATGTGAGTTATAAAACAACCTATTTATTTTTTGTTTAACCTTATAAAAAATATATGTCATCTCATCAGACCATTTTGGAAATAACATTCCTTTCTTCCCATTGGCCCCTTGACATTGCTAAGGTGTTTTAGTTGGCTAGAGTCCACCAATTCCATTTATGGCTCCAGATTTCTGATCTCAGTTAAGAGAGGCTGCATCTAAAGAAACACCTATGTTGCCAACCTAAAGGGTTTATACATAAACCTTTTAAAATAGTAGTAATTAATAGTAACTAATATTGGGTGTTTAAATATATGCCAAGCTCTCTGTTAAGCACTATTACCTATTTTAAAAATATACAATCCTAGCCCCAGTGACTCAGTTCATTGGGCATCATACCATGTATGGAAAGGTTGCTGGTTCCATTACTGGTCAGGGCATATGTTGGATTGTGGGCATAGTTTTCCTGGTAGAGTACGTGTAGGAGGCACCCAATCAATGTTTTTCTCTCTCTCTCTTCCTTCTTTCTATACATATCAATAAAAACTCTTTAAAAAAATAACAATGTATATTTTATGAGAGAGATTCTTGTTTTACCAATGAGGGACACAGAATAAGCATTATATCCAAGGTCACATATGTATTAAGGGGTTGAGTCAAGATTCTAACTTAGGTCTGTCTGACTCAAATAAGTCCAGGCTTTTGTCTATTCCTTTGACAGAACATGATAGGGTTGGCTCTTTTCAACAGGGTAACTGATCATCTGATCCAGGCAAACTGCCTTTTGGAAGTTAACTGAACTATATCTAGTCAAATACAGAACTGAATTATTTATTGTACATTGTGTGTACAATAATTGTGTTTTGCTACTATATAGAGTTAACATTGATCTATGCTTACTATGGGCCTCATTCTAAATTGAGTACTGTGGAGGTGTTATCTCATTTAATCATCACAATTTATGAGGTAGATAGTGATATTTTCCACTTTTTATAGGTAATGGAACTAAGGTGCAAAAAGAAGATAAGAATACTTCCTGTGGTCATACAGTTTATAAGTGATAGAACTTGGATTGAAATCTAAGACCATTTAATTCCTAAGATGTATTTGTCATCTACATCTTTTTACTCAACCCCTCACTCCAACTAGGCATTAAAAGTTTTTAGCAAAATTATTAGGTCTTTTTTGGCTTATTGCACATTAGTCAGCAGAGTGGATATACTACCATCTATGGAATGTTGTCTTTCATGAGAATTCAGGTACTTGGAAATGTACTTAATTTGTAGAGGCTGCTTCATGTGTTTATGTTTGAGCACCCACTCCCCTTGGTAGGAGCTTAGGGAGCCCCACAATGTTTGTCTTCCTTTGGAGAAAATCCAGGGGCCCTTTCCTCTCCCAAGAGACTGACAGTCATAGACTATGGGAAGGAGGTCAGAACTTTAACTTCAAGCTAATATTAGAGCCTTCAGGATAATATCTGTATCTTTAGTATGCCTTGTATATATAGTATTGGCTAATTATTTTTAGTGCATTAATTGAAATATGCAATCGTCTCAATCGTATGTTGCTCCCCGAGACTAGACTTTGGTTATGTCATCTTCTTATCACTTATTAATTTGTACAAATTCCTCCATCTCACAAAGAGATTGATTTATATTTATTTGTGACTTTGAATTGTTGATTGGGAGACTTGAGAAAGACTTGGAGAAACAATATTTTTCCCGGAAAAATAGAAAAGTAATTCACATGCTATGTTTCCAGCTACTTCACATATCTTTACCAAATCAAGAAAAGAAATGTTAGGATTTTGAAAATTATGCAAATATAGCAATTCATCTTGCAAATAAACTATTATTCATTTTGCTTAAATTATAGATTTGATCTAATAAATTGAAATGTAGGCTGGGCCATTTTCAGCATTATGTCATTCATTTTCTACTCTCTAGGGAGCTTTTCCTAGAGCCAAGTTAACATGTCTAGAAAATGATGTGAAACAAAATATGTTGCCAGTGTTTACAGATACAATCAAAACCCAGAAAGAGATAGGACATTTTTTTGACAGATGAAGAGTGATCAAATATGCATGGCAGGTAGACACACAGAAAGGGGTGACATGTATAGAAAATGAAAAGAAAATCTGGGCTTAGATGCACTTTCACTGAAGATAGGGTTTCTTCTTGCAAAGATAGTGCTTTGCAATCTCAAATGGGGGGGAGGGAGGTGAGCCCTCCCTTGCAAGCAGTTACTCTTAGTGGTTGGCAAGAGATTGAATAAAGCTCTTCACAGCAGTGTCAAATGTCTTCAATTTCACTCAACTGTCACATACACTACCCACATAACAGTAATTGGCTCAGCAAAGATGCTCTTGTGATTGGATTAAGACCAAAATAAAATTCTTCCTTTTCACAGTCCTGGGGAAAAGAACAATAGTGATACATACAGACAAAATTAAGCCACTCAGAAAGAAGGATTGGCTTTCTCATCTGATCTGAAACATTCAGGCAATTCTCTTGGCAATGACTTTATTACTCTCAAGGGGAAAAACACGGGCTAACTTCTTATATAGTGGAAATTGCACATTGTGCTCTGAATACAGTACACATTTAAGCAACAAAAGGAAAACATTTCTTGCAATAGGAATTTTATTTGGCTACCAGTTAGCAAAACTGCTTCCAGTTTCAACAGAAATATCAATTAGTGACTTTCTGTCTGAATCTAGCTGGAAGGCTAACATTAAAAAAAAGCAATCAGATTAAAATCATGCAGGCTGTACTTGGGGTTCTCCTTTATCTCTGTAAAAAAATTGAAAATAAGAAGGCTGTCAGACTGCAGGACCTCAGAAGGAAGGTGGGGGAGGGAGGTGGAAGTGAGCAACCAAAAAAGGTGTATGCGTAATCCATGGACACAGACCATCGGGTGGTAATAGCCTTAGGTGGGGGAAGGGAGGTTAGAAAGATCAATGGGGGAAGAAAGGGAACATATGTAATGCTTTCAACAATGAAGATTTAAAAATTTTAAAAAATGAGAAGGCTATCAAAGTCACATCTTTGTAGTTGAATTGGATATTGCCATCCTTGCTGTACTGGGATCCATTGCAAGAAGGAATACTAATTCATACAAGCAAAGGACCTAATTAAGGAGTTAATGTGTGGTGGTTTGTAACTGAGATGGGAGTTGGAGAGAGATTTTGATTTATAGAGAGATTTTGGTGAGAAGTCTTACCTGTGGAAACATAAGTGTATTTGCTTAAACATAAAGATTTTTTTTTTCTGAGAGACTAAAACAATTGATTCTATTTGAAATAAAAACAGGGGTATTTGGAAAATTTACTTCAGGTCTATTTTTTTTGTATATTAGAAACTAGGAATATAAGTTATATATTAATATGTATATTGGTTTCCTAGGGCTGTGTAATAATGTAACAACAATTTGTGGCTTAAAATAACAGAGATGTAGTGTGTCTGGAGGCTAGGAGTTCAAAGACACAGGGTTGGTTTCTTCTGAGAAGTATAAGTGAAAAACTTTTCCATGTCTCTCTCCTGGCTTCTGGTGGACTGCTGGTAAACTTTAACTTGTAGCTGCATCATGCCTTTATCTTTACACTAGGGGCCCAGTGCACAAATTCATGCACCTTGAAAGGAACTGTGGGCCATGAAGCTGAGTTGAGCACAGGGAAGGGTCTCAGCTCATCCTCCATGCCCCTGCCTGGTCCCTCCCAATGTGGACCCCCAGTACCGTGTCTGCTGGCATCCCTGCTCCTGCTGCTGCCACCACTCCCACTCACTGACAGTGTGGAGTGATTTGAGCCAGTGCCAGCAGCAGGTGTGAGTGGAGCTGGAGCCATCAGTGGGTGCAAGTAGTGACTGCTGCCCTGATCATCCCTCAGGAGCAGGGGGAGGTGGAGAAGCCCTGAAGGGTGACTGGGGCCAGTAGCTGCTCCTTGTACCCACTGCCTGCATTGGAGCCACCACTTGCACACACTGCTGGCTCCTGGCACTGGTCCTAATTGTTCGGTACTATCAGCAAGTGTGAGCGGCAGCTCTGGCGCTGGTGCCTGCACCAGCAGGAGGTGCAAGCACTGGGCAGGACTGTGGTTAGTGGGAGCAAATAATTTTCAGTAACTACCAAAGGCTTGCCCTGACAGCAACTGGCACCCTGTCTTGGTCTGGCGTCTCCTCTCACCTGCTCCACTATCCCGCCACCGCAGCCAATACTCGCCATGTTCTGCACTCTGACACCTGCTGCTGATGCCTGCCATGTTCCTCGAGTGCCCCCTGATGATCAGTGCACAACATAGTGACCAGTTGTTCAGTTGTTTGGTTGTTCCACTGTTTGGTCTATTTGCATATTAGGGTTTTATATACTAGGTGTACTGGTTAATAATGCAGATTTTGTAATCAAAGAAAACATGATAATTTCAAGAGAAACATTAAAAGTGCTTTATTTAAAGTCATGTTAATCACTAGCTACACATTTCTCCCATCTTTCAGGTAATTTGTGGATTCTGTCCCAATAGAACTTTTCTTGTTTTGAGGCAAAGCATTCAGAGATCCAGTTTTCCACTTCTTTGTAGTTTTGAAGTGCTGCTCAGAAAGTGCATGTGCCATTGATCAGAACAAGCTGTAATCTGGAGAAACAAGGCCTGGTGAATAATGCGGGTGGGTTAATACTTCCCAGGCAAGATCTTTTAATGTGTCTTTAACTGGTTTTAAAGTGTGTGTTAGTCATCAGGAAGCAAAATTATTTTGCAGTATCTTCTGGCTCATTCTGGTCGTTTCATGATCATAGTGTGGTTCAAATTGATTATTTGTTGTCTGTAGTGATGAGTCTTAACAGTTTCACCTAATTTAAGAAGCTCATAATACACCATACCTTCCTGATCCCACCAAGCACAGAGCATTGTCCTCTTTCTGAAGAGATTTGGCCTTGAAGTTGATGTTGATGGTTGACCTGGATCAACCCATGATTTTGTGCATTTGAGATTCTCAAAACAAATCCACTTTTCATCACCAGTCACAATTTGATGCAAAAAAGATTTTTTTTTTTTTGCCTTTGAAGCAACATTTTACTGACGACTTTTTGGTTTTCCATTTGTCTTTCGTTCAGTTGACGTGACACCCATTTTATTTTCTTTAAAATCTTTCCTACTACTTGTAAAGTATCAGAAATTGTTTGTTGATCAATGTTTAATCTTTCTGCAAGTTGTTTTTGAGTTTGAAACACATCTTCCTCCAAGAATGCTTATAATTGTTGGTCTTCAAACATTTTCAGTTGACCTGTATATTCTTTGTCTTTCACATCAAAATCATCAATTTTAAAGCATTTAACCAGTGTTCACAAGTATCTTGAGATAGAACATGTTCACCATAAACTTCCCAAAGTATTCAGCCACACTTTTCTTCAAAATAAAGTAATGAATTAAAACTTCCCACAAATGCTCTTTTTTTTTGGGCATAATTTCAACATGTTTAAGTGTAAAAATATCTACAATGTTAACACCTTCAGAAAATTTGACATATGAAGTTTTGAAGCTTGTCAATACAACAAAATAGTATGCGTATCAAATCGCATTTATATCAACATATGTGTAACTCTATCTATTGAAAAAAATTGCATTATTGCCCTAACTGGTTTGGATCAGTGGATGGAGCATGGACCTGTGGACTGAAGGGTCCCAGGTTCAATTCCGGTCAAGGGACATGCCCAGTTGTGGGCTCGATCTCCAGTGGGGGGCATGCAGGAAACAGCCAATCAATTTTTCTCTCTCATCCTTGATGTTTCTATCTCTTTCTCTCCCTTTCTCTCTGAAATTAAAAAAAATTGCATTATTAACTAGTACACCAAGTATATAGATGGTGTTCTCTTTGTGTGTCTGTCTCTTCATATTGTCTTCCTTCTATGTCTGTTTGTCTTTTTGTTCAAATTTCTTCTCCTGGAAAAAAACACTGGTTATATTGCCCTAGCCATTTGGCTCAGTGGATAGAGCATCAGCCTAGGGATTGAAGGGTCCTGGGTTCTATTCTGGTCAAGGGCACATGCCCAGGTTGTGGGCTCAATCCCCAGTGGGGGCTGCATAGGAGGCAGATGATCAATGATTCTCTTTCATCATTGATGTTTTTGTCTATCTCTTCCTTGCTCTCTGAAATCAATAAAAATATATTAAAAAAAACCAGTCATATTGAATTAGGGCCCACCCTAATGATCTCATTTTAACTTAATTATTTCTGTAATGATTCACTTTCCAAATATTAGGTCACATTCTGAGGTATTGGGGGTTAGACCTTCAGTGTATCATTTTTTAGGGCACACAATTCAATCCCTAACAATGCATTATCAATAAAGCTCCTTTTTAAAAGAAATGTGATGTCTCATATTTTATACAACTGAAAAAGTTGGTTTCCAAATCTTATGAAGTAAAACAATGCAACTTCTTTACCTAGTGGACACTTTCTGAAAATAGAGCCATGGCGCCTGAAGGCTGCTGAATTTACCATGGATTTGAGGTGATGGTCAATGAAATAATAACATTTCACCAAAGGTGGCTTTTCCTAAAGTAGGAACTCCATCCACAGAGAAGGGAAAGTAGATTGCTCCTTCTCTTATTTGTCTAAATTCAAAGACATCTGAAAAGAAACTCGTTGTTCCCCAATGCTATTCTTTAGATAACATTATTTTAGCACTACTATCAACCAACTACCTAATATAAGATTTTTTTTAAAGTTGATGCTCACATTGTCTTTTCAATTGTTTGCTAGTCTCTGTGGTCCACGCCCTGTACTGTAATAGTAACTACCACTAGTTCGTGGTAATATTTTCCATTCCTTTCCTGTTTCTGCCATTATAATAGTTTTATCAGAACTACCTGACCTATGTATGGTTCACAGATTCTTTTAATTCATCCTTCCCTATTTATACACACACACAATCATTCCACCTGTATACACTTCTCTTTATATATAAAAGGCTAAGTGACCAAACATCTATCCATCCATTCGACCAACCTACCTGCCAGTACATATGACACTCACTGGCAATCTACACTAATAAAAGAGAAAAAATGCTAATTGACCGTAACTTCACTGTGCCCACAGCCAATAAGAGCGAGTGTGCAAATAAACCCAACAAAGATGGTGACTAATTTGCATATGCTGAGGGAGGGAGGAGTGAAGACTGAAGACAGCTTAGAAGGAAGAGGGAGGAAAAGCAGAAAGCAAGGTGGCTGCCAGAGGGAAAGTGCAGGCAGGTGGGGTGGGCGGGGTGGGTGGAAGTGGCAGTAGACCGAGCAAGTGGCAGTGGCGGCAGCATGCACAGCAGCAGTAGCCACTTGCAGGAATCTTCCTGCAATGGTTCCTAGTTTAAAAATAAATGTTGACATGTGCATGTGTGATACATATAAAGCTTTCACTGGTGCCAGTCACACATGGGCCAGTACATATAATGAACACTGTCAATTTAATTAATTTGTTTCCATTAAATGTGCACGAATCTGTGCCTGAGCCACTAGTAGAGATATAACAGCTCATTCATGCATGTCAACAGTCAGTATTCAGCAAGAATTACTTTCTTCTTCATCCCAGATGATACTAAGATGGTAACTGGAGATATCTTTGGGAAGTTGTTGTACACTAACACATATTCTTTTTTTACTTCAGTCTGTGCTGTGAAACTAAAAAAGGGTTTTGGTTAAATTGGTAATTGAAATGTATAAATATTAAATTGGCAATGAGACATTGGAAGGATGGGAAGAGGGAAAAAAATCAAAGAGCAGATTAATTAGGAGGCTATTAAAATATTTGAAAAAGAAGTAAAGACTATGTACTTCGGCAAGAGTAATGGAATGGAAAATTCAAAGAACAGAATGGATCACAACATTCATTAAGATAAAAAAAACCAAACAGACATACCAATAAAGCCAAAACGTAAGACCTCAAAGTTAATAGGATATGTAATGGAGAGGAGGAGTTAACATTGGCTCCACATTTTGTGCTGGAGCAATAACATAGACATATCAAGAGAAAGGGGTAGTTTGGGGAGCAGAAGAAGAGACAATGAGTTCTGTTTTGGACTTTTGGAGTTTCAGGAACCAGCAGGTTCATGTTCAAATTGTAGATATATATTTGGGAGTCAATAATGCAGATACGAAGCTGTGAAAATGAAAAGGCACACATGATTATAAAATACAAGCAGAGAAAGAATTTCAAGGGCAGAACATTGAAGACTACCTGCATGTGCAGGACCAGAAAAAAAAAAAAAGAATTTAAAAAAGTTTCTTAGAAAGGAGGAGAATTCAAATATAAGAAATTCTAGTGTAGAGATTTATGAAAAGGTGACCAATTTTTTTTTTTTTTAATGTTTCAGGGAACTTTTCGTATATTTACAAAACTCAGCAGAGCTTGCAAAACATAGGTTTTCAATACATGCCTATTGGATTAAATCCTTGGGGAAAGAAACTTAATGAAACTCTCAGAATCTAAAAATTGTAAGCAACATATATATCTTATATTCTTATCATGTAGTTCTCCGTAGAATGCTGCAATAATAAAGAGACTATTACATTGGTAATCCCCAGTTTTTATGACCACAGGGCAAAGTAGGTGCTACAAAACCTGTTTACATCAGAGGAGTTGGAGCTCAGAAATAATGAGGGGTGAAACCAGGATTGCACTGGGTACCCCTGACACCAGCACTGTCTTCTTTCCTCAGGCCATGTTGAGCAGCTCTGGAGCCAAACTAAACCAATCTGTTCCTGAAACCATTCTTGAATATTTAAAGACAACTTGCTCTTCTAATTTTTAAAGCCAATCTCTTCAGGTTATTTAAATTGTGAAGACCTGTAAATATTATGGTCACCCTCCTCCATAAGATTTCTTTTTAAAAAGTAGTAAAGTTCATTAAAATAAGCTGATTGAATAATAATACAAGTTAACGTATATGCTTTATTCATGGCATTCTTCTAAATACTTCATATATATAAATTTATTTAATTCTTACAAGTATCTAAGAAGATACATATCACTTCCATTTTTATTAACTTGGCACAGAGAGTTAAGTTATTTGCCCAAGGTCAGACAGCTAGTAAGTTTAAAGTATTCATTCTGTAATGCAAAGTGGCTTAAAAGACATTTTAACTTCAGCCCATGAAAATATGACTGGGAGCAATAACAAAAATGTTTAGTAAAATTAATCTTCATATAGTCTTTTCTTAAGTACTTGACTATAAATTTTAAATGTATCAATGAGCAAAAGCTCTAGTTTACTGATGGAGATCAACAGTCACTGGGTGGTCAATGTGTTCAAGATTTGGTATAGCAGATGATCCCACAGAGATCTCAGCATATATAGAAAAGATACCAGATTTAAACTGAAAAAGAGAACTAATATAATCAATCTCTCTGACACTTTATCTCACCCTCTCCCTCTAGCTCTATTTTGATCTCATCTCATTTCTATTTATTTATATTTACTTTAATATCTCATCCACCAATCTATCTAAATATATTACAGGGCATTCACTTATACAATTATGGGGCCTGATTAAGCAAAGAAAATCCAAAGTGGGTAAGGCAGGTGGTCAGGAAAGAAAGACCATGAGAAGTCTATAACCCCACGGGCATTAGCTGTGGTTTGTTGTCCACAGGCAGGAATCTCAACTCAGGAAAAGCTTAAGCACTTTTTAAGAGATTTCTCAAGTGAGTAAGTCTGACCCACTTATAAAGGATAATTTCTACTTTAACTAATTAAAGTCAACTGATTAGTGACTTTAATCAGATCCACAAAATTTCCTCACAGCAATACCTAGATTAGGGCTTGATTGAATAACCAGTCATGCTGCAAAATGCCCACCATTCCTTCTTTCCTCCAACTCTTCTGAGATAATATCGTTTGTAGTCCAATCAAATAAACATTCTGGAGAGGGAATTCTTGGGACTGTCATTCAGCTCCGACAAGTAGATATATCAAAAGCTATCACAGGCAGGCAAGGTTATAGGGGTACGATGGTCTACATTTGCCACATTTTGTTGCCTAGTCAAATTATTTGCGGGATTACCCATTCAAAATGTGTCTGAAAAACAAGATTAAGAAGGGCAAGGTGAAAGCATAAAGGATATTATGATTATTATGTTAATATTCAGCATATTTTAGATAGGAGTAAAACATGTACATACCCTAATATATTAAAACCCTGGGTCCATCACATCCACAATGTCTGGGAGACTCAACTGTTTGCCAGGCTGTGCACACAGCAGGCAAGTGGGCTGAACTGCTGACCTCTCAGTGAGAGAGAGAGGAAGGGCTGATCAGCAATGGCAGTGGCTGCTGGAGAGGCTGGGTGAAAGAAGCAGGGTGATCTTTCTCCTTCTCCAGTAGTCAAGCCTCTCTCTCTCTCTCCCAGAGGTCAGCTGTTCAACTGCTCACCAGCAAGCCTGGGGTAGCTGCTGATCAGCCCGGTCTCTATGATCAGCCCAGAGATAGGCCTGGAGATTCTGACTGGCCTAGACACCAACCAATCAGAACCAAATTGGCCGACAAAGAAGGGCAGTTGGCAAGATCAGGCCTGTAGGAGAGGGCAGTTGGGGGTGATCTGGCTGGCAGGGGGACAGTTAGATGTTAATCAGGCCACAGACCAGGGGAGTGATTAAGGGGTGATCAGGCTGGCAGGTAGAAGTGATTAGGGGCAATCAGGCAGGCAGGAAGGTGAGCAGTTAGAAGCCAGCAATCCTGTATTGTGAAAGGGATGTCCCATATTGGAAAAGGTGTAGGCTGGGCTAAGGGACATGCCCCTCTCCCCAGTGCATGAATTTCATGTACCGGGCCTCTAGTATTACCGTGTTTCCCCGAAAATAAGACATCCTCTGAAAATAAGACCTACTTTCAGGTTTCCTTCTGAGTGAAATATAAGGCATCCCCTGAAAATAAGACCCCCCCCCCCCCAAGGCTCTGTCTCAGAATGCTATTGCTAGATATGAGAGATTTGGTCCACTGATTCTGAAAAAAACAGAGTCACAAGAAATTCACCAGGAAATTCAGGAATTGGATTGTTATGATGATGTTCCAGAAGATGATGACATGATTGTCATTGAATAAATGAGTAAATTCTTGATACTGTAGGATTCAGCTTGTCTGGTTTGTGTTGACAACTACCGTACTCCTGTACTGTATACAAGTAATAAATTTCCTTTATTTTCATTTAACAATAAATGTGTACTGTATCCTCCTTCATGGAAAAATAAGACATCCCCTGAAAATAAGACCTAGTTATCTTTGGGAGCAAAAATTAGTATAAGACACTGTCTTATTTTTGGGGAAACAAGGTAGATATTGAAATATAGTGGCAACCATACTTTGGTAAAAACTGCTGTTTGAATTTTAGCTTTGCTATCTGACTTCGGCCTTTGATTACTTGCTGAGGAGTGGGAAATTACTGACCTTGCCTGGAGGGTAGAAAGTTACTCATCCCTCCCCCTCCTGGACCTAAAGGCCAAATCAACAGTCTGGGTTAGTCAAGGCTAAAAGAACAGAACGAACCAAGAAGGGAGATTAGGCCATCTGGCCGATACATACAAGCGCAAGGTTAAGCAATATAGAAACCAGTCAGCTCCAGCCCCGTGGACCTCCACCCCCCTTTTTTGAAATGTATATAAAAAGCTGGATTTGTAACTGCTGGCTGCTGTCTCTGCCTGCTCCATCCTGGCGGCGGCAGCCCAGATTCGAATCTGTAATAAATTTGTTATTTGACTCCGCAATTGGCTATTTGGAGTTGTTTCCCGGGTAGGGGTCTCTGCCTCTTGGGTGGTCTCTTCTCCATTCAACAGATATAAGTAATGACAAATACTTAGACATTTTGTACTATAATAAAAACAACTGTTCCTACCTTGCTTAAACTTCAGACATTTTAAATAGAAGATACTAGGCCACACTTTACCTAGATATCAAATTCATATTTTTTAGTTTGAAAATAAAATTGCAATTAATTGTTATGTTCTCAGAATCCTTAAAATTCAATTGGTAAAATTTTGGGTGACAGAGATAATACATGTGTCTTGGGAAGGGAACTAACATATAGTCAAGTATAATAATTTAAAAATACTATTTACCATGGGTTTAACCTGGAACTTAAATTCATTATCACTAACCATTATATGACCTTAAAAGGTCACTCAGCTAGAAAATGGCTGATCTAGGATTCAACTTAATACTCACCCACCCTTTATTCTATGTGCTTTTAACTACACTATAATGCCTCCAAAATCACTTTAGACATCCAATTCACTTAGCTATTTAGTGATGTGCCTTTCCCCTCTCCCTTCTCTTAACACTCACTCTCAGGATGAACTTAATGCTGTCTTACAACTTGGTTGATATTTTCTATCTCTTCACTAACTGTGGAAAGTAAGGATTTCTTTCTTGGTCTAGGACAGTGGTCGGCAAACTCATTAGTCAACAGAGCAGCAAACCGTGGCTTGTGAGCCGCGGTTTGCTGCCCACTGATTTAGTACTCTGGTCATTGGTGAGTGAACAGGCACAGGGGGCAGTTTGGGGGCAAAGGTTCCTTCAAAGCACCTTTGAATCCACTGTAAGTAAGCAGCTGCCTATTGTGCTCACCCCTAAGTCACCCCCACTCTTTCCTCAGACTTTGAAATAAAAGTAATATTGTTAAGTGCATTACAAATCCATCCTAATTTAATATTCTCAACTAATACTCTTTTACTCTATTTTAAGAGATACCTTGACACTCTCAACTGGATAGTAATTTATAAAAATTCTCTCACTTTCTTAATAGCCAATCTATAACAATATCCTCACACATAAAATATGACTCCAGTGGGGGGAAGAGGGAGGCACCCTCATTTTATATAAAAAATAGCTTCAGAAGATTATATATTGTATTTAATTTTCACTTATGCCTATATTGAGAAATCTTGGTTGTCAAGACCACTTTGCCTTTTTTTTTTAACTTAAAGGAAAATTATAGGAATTTAATCAGCTCTTATATAGGTATACTTTGGAAAGAAAAGAAAATAGGTATGTGTTTTGACTTAAGAGAAGAAAATAATGAAAAAACAAAACCCTGGAATTAGTCAGAAATCTGTAGCCAATTATCAGGTGTCAGAAAATATCAGAAGTGGCATATAATTGGGGGGCCAAAAGAGGAAGTCCAATAGGGCATCTGTTACCATCAGCTCAAGCACCTGGAGGAGCATGTCTAGCACATGGAGGAGCAGACATTTTCTAGCGCATATTTGCAAGCCCACAGGTTCCCTAATTTGATTTAAAGGCACTATAAGCAATCAGCAGTTGGGTTTTATCTTATTATTTATAATTTATGGATATTCTTATGCCCTTGAAAGAATCGCAATTTCCTAGACCCAATTTCTTTTCCCCTGCTTTGTTACTCACTTTACTGTGTTCTTGGCCATTCAGTTCGCTTTGTCATTCCTAAGTTTCCTCATTTGCAAGGGTAGAAACATTAGACATGTCACTTCCCTCTCTCAGACTGCTGGGAAGATTAATGGAATACTATGTTTAAAGGCTTCTGGACTCCTTGGAAACAAGATGCTACATATGCACAGTATTCCATCCTTATTTATCTCCACTTTAAAGGGAAATGAACAGAGCTGGGGCTACGGTTAGAGTAGGTAGGATTCAGGAACTGAAGCTATCATTTGGAAAAAGAGTTTCTTTTGTTTTAAAATAGGTGTGTTTGTGTGTGTGTGTGTGTGTGTGTGTGTGTGTGTGTGTGTGTTTCAAGGAACTTGAAAATGTGATCCTGAACATTTTTAATTGATTCTTTGTATGTGGTGTTTCTCCCCAAAGCTCTTTGTCATATCATAGTTTCCTTGCAGCATGTAATATTTGTGCTTTTCTCAGTAAGTTGTAAGAAATGGGAGACTCTTAAAAATAAAAAAGTGGCAAGATAAAGTATGTAAGATAGGACTTACATGAAAAAATAGAAGTAGCTCCCTGGACTTTTGAAAATGTAGACATACCTAATACTATCAAGACAATTAATTCTATTTGTCAGAGTGAAGACTAGAGGATGTTTCTACATGGATTGTTAGTGTGAAGAGACATACAGGATTCATAAGAGCCCCTCAAATTTGTTACCTTAAGTTTCAGATACAACGGATAACTACAACAAACCAAAAATAGTATTTATTGAATGGTTACTATCTTCCTTACATTGACATTATCTTGTTTAATTATCATACCAATTCCATTATTTTTCTCATCTCCAAAACTGGTTAAATAACTTGCCTGGATTCAGACAGCTAGTATGTAGAAGAGCCCAAATTAAAGTTATGTGGCATAAATCTGTATCTATCATTGTTATCTTTTACTGTTTATGAGAAGGAATTAAAAAGATAATCGGATATTCACTGAGCGTGCTTCTGTTATGTGGCTAGATGACTAATTACCCTATCAGGCTGTAGGTTATTTTATTTTTTATTTTATTAAAATATATTTTATTGAATTTTTATAGAGAGGAAGAGAGAGGGATAGAGAGTTAGAAACATAGATGAGAGAGAATCATCGATCAGCTGCTCTTGCACATCCCCTACTGGAGATATTCCCGCAACCAAGGTACATGCCCTTGACCAGAATCAAACCTGGGACTTTTCAGTCTGCAGGATGACATTCTATGCACTGAGCCAAACCAGTTTCAGTGTCTGTAGGTTCTTTTAGAGCAATGAATATGTCTTATTCTTTTGGTGGGAAACCTGATCTCAAGCCCAACATCTGTGCATCAAAGGATGTCTTAAATAGATGTCTGCAAAGGAGATATTACCTCCTTGACATAGATAAGAAAACTGAAGTTTTAAGATACTAAGCAATGTGCCTTCAATCCTGTAGCTGGTAAAGGGCAAAGCCAGGATTTAGTCCAGGATACTGGACCAGTCCATTGGTCTTCCATGATACTGTAGCTTCCACTACTCTTGCTCTCTGTTTCCAAGTTTCTAATTTTGTAAGGATCTTGCTACCCTAAGCAAGATCTTGCTTACAATTTTTCTGTAGGATAGTTGGGGAACTGCACCAGTAGGTACCTTTAGACTTCAAATGACAGAGAGATAAGTAGGGATTTATTGAGCTTCTACAAGGTACCAAGCATCATGCTAAGTGCATTACAATGTTGTCTAATTTAATCTTAACTTTTCCATGATGTAGTGGTGACTATGGTCCCATTTTTGAATGGGGAAACTGAGGTTGAGATATATTAAACTACTTATCCATGATCAGACAACCATTTAAACCCAGGTACCCTGACTTAAAAACCCAAATTCGTCCACCTACATCAAAAAGGGTGACATAGTACAATGTCTCTTAAAGCTTCATTTTAGTCTAGCAATACAAAAAATGACCAAAGTTATTTCTATTTTCCTTAAGAGAACCAGATTTTAAGTCCTCCTGTAGTTGTAAACTGTATTGTCAAAATAATATTTTCATTGAGATATTAGAATGTGATCACTACTCACTAATAAAATGAACTAAGAAAAAGATAAAAACTTGTGACAGGAACAATGGTCCTTCAGAGACCACGAGCATTCTTTGTTTGCCTTCTTTTGTCTTATGTCAGGTGTGTCCACCAGCAAAAGACCTGCCAGGCTCTATAACAAGTCCCAACCTTCTTTTCAGGATCAGATAATTACAGGTTTCCTGTTTCCACCCACATGGCATTCCTGCTTTCAGTGAGAGCCAGTAACTCCAGTACCTTTTCTGCCTTTTACTTTAGCTCACTCTTCTTTTTGTTTATAGACACTTAATACCCATAGTTCAAGAGAAACTCACTGTCAGATTGTGAGCAGATGCCACCTCTGCTTCTGCCTCTGCTGGCCAAAAACCTAGGCCAGTGACACCTGGGCTAGAATGAGATTCCTGGCACCCCTGGGAAAGGAGCATGTTGGGGCACAGGGGTGATGGAGACAAATTAAAATTACTGCCAAAGCAGAGTGGAATAGCAGCTGGTCTGTGGAAGGTATCATTAGTGTTCTAAGAGGATCTGAAGTGGTGCTTGGAAAATAAAGTCTGTAGGATGAAACTTAGAACCTGAGAATTTATTTTTATAGAGGTCTTGCTTCAGAATAAAGAGATGAGATGTCATGTATCTTCCGAGGTGTAAAAGCTTTAGAAATGTTCAACATTTGTTTCTCTGAGTTTTGGATGTGGATCATGAATATTACTTACATATATATCTGGGGTGCCTTAAAGAATTCATTTTCACCTCCTGAAGTGAATGCTCAAAGCTTCATGTGTCAGACTCCTGGACCCCAGCATACTCATCAGTGTCCAGGGGTGAAAATGAGGGAAGACTTCTAGCTCCTGCTTATTCTTATTGACACAGCACTGGGAACATGCCTGCTGAGCCTGGAAAAGGCCATCCTGTCCCCAGAGACTGGCCAAGAATAGTCTGTCAGGTTTCTGGGTCTCCTGGCTGATGAGCTGGATTGGGGAGCCTTATAGGAAATCTGGTGGGATTTTCTACTTGCTCATACTGGAAGGCTTTGGAGTGGGAAAGAACAATATCCCATCTCCCCAGAGCTATATTTAGTCAAGCACTATGCTCAAACTGAAGTGGGGTCTCTTGTATGGTTAGAGTTCTTTTAAATCCATGTTTCATTTAGAATGATGTGCTTACTGAAACCAACCAATATTATCTTGCCAAATCAGTATAACTGGGGGGAGGGGGGAGAGAGGGGGGCTGAGTCATCTCCTCTTGTCTCAAACTTGGGTATTAAGGAGATTTTCTCTGTCTTAGCTGTTCTTCTGTAGAGGATAATTCTATTTGTTAGTGCTTCACTCAGACAAAAAATGTTATGCTAAGCTAACCAGGCTTACACATACCCACAGCTATTCTAACATTCTAGCACCAGTAGCCCTTCTCCAAATAGCCAGTTTACAAGGGGAAGGCCAAATCCAGACAAGTGCTGGTGTCCAATTCACTGACAAATTTAGAAATTAAGTGTAATGTTAGTAGGGAAGACTCTGAAGTCAGACTGGCTTTTTTAAAATTCTTCTTTGGTACTAGCTGTGTGACTTTTGCCAAGTTACTTTAAGCTCTCTGAGCCCAGTTTAAAATTGAAATACTAATTTCTACCCCGCAGACCATGGTGATAGAGGGTATTAGGCTGTGATGGGTGCTGTGGATATGTAGTATCTCATTACTATGCATTGTTAGCAGCATTACTACTGAGCTGAACAGACAAGAGAAAATGGGACCAGCATACATATTAGCCAGAAAGACTTCTTAGGGGCTTCTATAAAGTACTAGCTGTCTCTACTCAACCAACACAATACCCATTCCTGGAAATAATTTGGGAGACATTTTAGTTGCAGGGAGGATATAGTGCAAATGGGGATGAAGACAAACAAATACTGTATTTTAACTCTTATTAATGTTGGCTATTATGTTTTATATGCCCAAGGCTGTTGAGTTCTATGAAACATCTGTCATATATTTATATATCTTAGTCTATCCTCAGTCAGTCTATGAATAGCCATTATTTTTATATAAGATGGAAAGATGGGATAATTAAGTCAAACCATATGATTCCCAGGAATTAACAATAGGCTTTTCAATTTTGTATTCTTGCCTTTCCCTCTAGCATCTCATTTTCATAGGTATGATCAGTTCATTTTGAAATTCAAGTAGAATGAGAATAGGCAAACAAAGAGAAGAAAAATAAATCCAGGGCATCCAAACTGAAATTGTATTTTAGGTTATTGGTGAAGTATATTTGAGTTCTTTTTGTTTCTACAGCTATAACTATGAAAATACTATTCAATCAATTTTAGAATTTTAAGGAATTTGAACAAAGCATTATAAATAAATTTTAAAATTAAAGTCATGCCCACCTTAATCTTCAACTTTTAAAATGAATTTAGCATCAAACAAGCAATTAAATGGTTTGTTTCATGAGTAAAATAACATTATATGTAGTATATAGTTCTTTGTTTACCCAGGAAATTCTATTGTGGAGTAGAAAGAACATTTAATTAGGAGTCAGGAAACTTGAATTCTAGTCCCAGAATGACCTTGTACTAATTGGATGACTTCCCTTCTTGGAGCTTCATGTTCTCTATTTGCCACTTGGAGGAGCGGATGCTCACTAGTTCCCGCTTCCATAGCTTAACATGTTAATGATTTTACTTAACTAATAGTAGCAGGATTATAGGATCAACATTTCTCCCCTGAGATCTAGTAAAGTCTAGTGGTTCTGGGGTCTGGGAAGAGGAAGAAGAGTAGGAGAGAGAGGAAGCTGTGGGAGAAGAGGAAGAGAAGGATATACAATATAAAGAGGGAGAAGGAAAACAAAGATCCCTTTAGATACCAGCCCCATGTGAAAATCTGAAATAAGTATGTTGTCTTTTTTTTCACTGATTTTTATTCATTCAGTTCACAATGCCTGTGTTTCTCCTCCCAGATGTCCAAGTAAACAATGTCTAGCTGATGTTCTAATCTTCCTAAGGCATCATAGTCTCAAGTCTCTCTTTCCTCTCCCTATCCAACCATCCACACATCTGAATTTCACTGCAAATTGGGAGAGACAATTAATTCATTCCTAAATGAGTATAATTTAATCTTCAACCCTTCTTCAGATACTCAATTATATATTTTAAAAAGAGGGTGCCTACAATTAGCATGTTAGGCAGAGAATAAAATGAAGGAAAAAAATCCAAGAATATATGAACAGGGTTACATAGCTCCCACTGCAACCATCAGGCCCCCTAGGAATTGGCTCCCACAGCCATTCTCCTGGAGGCCCCTCCTGCTTTCCTCTGCTTCTTTCTACCTTTTCATTTGAACACAAAGACACTAGAAAGCCAGCTCTCATCACAAAAGCTCCCTTGGGGCACCACACATTTTTCATGAACTAAACCAGGATATAAATAAACATAACAAAATGAATAAATAATAACAGCTTCCTTGGTGGTGACATTAGGGACCTTGACAGTGGGGATGGGAAGGGCAGAGCCCATGGCTTCTCTCTGTTGAACCCTCACAACATCAAAATGAGAGAAAGGAGGACAGCCAGTGTTTACCTGAAATGAAGAATAACTCAAGTGATTTATTGGACAATCTGCTTTCCCTTAAAAGCTGCAATTGCCAGCCAATAAACTATGTGAGAAAGAAGGAACCAAGAGTTTTCCCACTTTATCCTACAGCCTTCCCTGCTCTTTCTTAATCTTTTTAATAGGTAGTAGGTGTGGCTCAGGTCAGAGATTCCTTTACAGATGTAATCATAGCACAGAACCTCCCCACTGACTTTATTAAAGGGAGGATCAGTCCTCTCCCACTTCTCCCAACAAATGAAGAGCACAGTAGCAGAGCAGGGCTGGAGCTCAAGATCTACCAGGACACTCAGCTGTGACCATGAGGCTTGGACCCCAGACCTTGATTACATGGGGGAGTGTTGGTGCTTCTCTAATTATGTAGCTAAATACCAACAGTACAAGGCTGTCTCTCCCTTTCAGGCTGAAACATCCCTATCTGCTGCTCCAGAATGCAGTAGGCAATGGGAGATGCCTACACTTTCTCATCTCCGTGATTGTCTCCAAGGCTTGGTGTGTGTGCTGGCTGGTCATTTCCCCTTGGTTATACAGGATACAAAATAAGCATCTTGTTGTATATCATCTACTTTGTGCCTCTGAAACTTTTTGTATTCTTGTGTAAAATGCTTGTAGTCAGTGATGGAACATCTCATACAATTCCCAGAGGCCTCTGGATGGGCTAAAGATGGGTTCATTGGATACTTGGTCCCTGATAGTTTGAGCCATCCTTGCTCGGGACAGACAGTGCTAGAGATATTGGACACCTCTGATAGAGGTGTGTATGGTGTTGGAGCAGGCATAGTCTAGAGGAATTATAATAACTCTAAGCATTCTATGCTTGCTTTCTCTTCCCAGACACCCTTCCTAAAATAGAACCTCTCCTTTTCCCTCATTCTATACTCATTCTATATCCTTTCACTCTTTATTTCTTCTTCAAAAATACTTACTACCACCAGATACAAGGGTTTGCAAAAAATTGAGAAGCATGAGCTATGCCTATTTTAAAAGCATATTAGTTATATTTTCAAATAGAACTCTCTATTATTTTCTTTAAAATTTAAACACTTTTTCAGATGATGCACTTGTAAAATTAAAGCAATGACTCTTTGTTCATCTAAAAAAAAGTACAATAAAGTACTTTCCTCATGTTTCTAGACTTTTTGAGCAGTCTTCAGTATGTTTATTATAGTGCTAGGTAATTCTGAGAACATCTCAGTCAGAGGAAGGAGATTAAAAAGCACATTTGTATGGATGTATATTTATTTGATCTCATCATTAGCATTAGTTATTACCTCCACAGTTATGATAGGAATACATAATCTCAGGTTCCATTAAGTCTTATTCTTCTACTCCCAGCAGGCTCTTGTATCAACTAATTAACACAAAGGTCAATGTTCTCATTTTTAGAATACCAACAGATTGTAAAAAGGCAGCACTAATTACGCTGCTAGGTGGGGAAAGATACAGCACAAACAGCAAACTCTGCTCCATGAGGAGGAGGAGCGAGTTCCATTCTAATCATGTCTCTGCATGGATAGAATTGACAGAAGATTGAGAGGAAAGTTACAATCACAATATCTTTGGATAGAGCACATAGTTCTTAGGGCATATCCAATTTTCTGCAAAATCCCCAAGATCCTCTTGAGGATGGTGGCCTACCATCTCCTCTTGGTCAGCAAACATGTATCATGTACCTACCGTGCATACGTATGGTGGTGGTGTATCACAATTGATGGCAAAGGACTCCTGCTCTTTTAGAGGTTAAGTCTGAAAGTGCACTCAAGCTATTTAATTTTTATAGAAAGTGGAAGGCGACACATGCCAGGAAAGGGTACAGATTAATTCCTGTTGCATGACAGAAAAGAGGCGGAAGAATCAAAGATTGCTTATCGCTGGGGAGGAATAAGGGAGGGCGTGGTGTGAGAGAGTCTTGAGCTGAGCCCTGAGAATGACAAGCACCCAGGGTACAGGCATAACACATAGGATCCTCAGGACTCTCAAGCTCATTATTCATGCATTTGCTATCACCTTCACGTTATTTCTGCTGCTGTAATCTGACTCAGTCATCTCTCCCATAGACTGGCCCCAGCTTGGCCACAGCAGCAGAGAAGAGGAGTTCTTCATTAATGCAGTCAGATGCTTCTAACTACTTTGTTGATAAATGCAGGGAAAAAACAGATTCATGGAGGTTCTATACTATCACAGCATGTAGCTAAGAATACAAATCAATGTAGCATACAGATTTGGAGGGAATCTTGGAAGATCTGCAGGTAGTAGGGATGGTGACTACAACGGAAGTTGTTCTGCCTTTCAGGTGATGGCAGAAAGCAAATCATGATTGAACTAGTGGCACAGAGATGAGAGCGCCACTGAAAGAAAATTTGTGACAGTGGGAGTGGGGGAAAGCCAGTGTTCTTCAGTTATAGCTGACATGTAACAGAGATTTTACAGGAATAACTCATACATGAAACAGAACTGACATGTTCAGGGAGCTCAGTTTCCAGACTTTGATTTGAACACAAGAAAAAAAAAAAAGAAATTGTCTGATGGGACAATAAATGGAAAGTGAACCCAGGTTTTTTGCTCCCCCTTCATCTTGTTTGAAATTCAATATACCCTCTTAAAATTTGCTGTGCTTTTTTCCATTTAATAAACCAAATTTCTTTTAAATATATCCCAAGTATACTTATGTATACATGTAAAACTTTCCATACATTCATAAATGGAATTATTGAACCTATGCTTTTCTTTTTTTTTTTTTTTAATATATTTTATTGATTTTGTACAGAGAGGAAGGGAGAGAGATAGAGAGTTAGAAACATCGATGAGAGAGAGTCATCGATCAGCTGCCTCTTGCACACCCCCCACTGGGGATATGCCCACAACCAAGGTACATGCCCTTGACCGGAATCGAACCCGGGACCTTCAGTCCCCAAGCTGACGCTCTATCCATTGAGCCAAACCGGTCTTGGCTGCACCTATGCTTTTCAAGTGCAGTCGTTTGTTTTTCGTTTTCTTTTTATGTTGGCTTGATTGTAGCCCAGTCTTCCTTGTACCCCCATAACTGTTTACTCACAGTAATCCCTGTGAACAACATCTCATGTGTGGTGTTCCACATATTCTGCAAGCTCATGTAATCATAGTTGTATAGGGAGTTTTGCACTAGTTTGAAGAACAAAAAAGACCATCAGCTTTGGCTGGGTGGCTCAGTTGGTTGGAGTGTTGTTCCGTACACCAAGAGGTTGCAGTTTCAATTCCCAGTCTGGGCACATACATAGGTTGGGGGTTCAATCCTTGGTTAGAACACAGACAAGCCTCTCTCCCAAAAATCAATAAAAACATATCCTCGAGTGAGGATTAAAAGAAACAAAAACTGTTTCTGTTAAAAGTAACAAAAACTGTTAGTCACACTTCTCTATTTTATTTTCCACTCAGTTTCTCTGTGGAAATCACTTGAAGTCAAATGGTTTACCTCTCATCTATTTTTTAAAATTAAATGACTGCTTTGTTTCATGGTAAATATATATAAATATTAGAGGCCTGGTGCATGAAAATTCATGCACTGAAGGGGTGGGTTCCTTAGCCAGGTCTGCCCCCTCTCACAGTCCGGAAGCCCTCAGGGGTGGGAGGTGACCTGCCAGTCAGGGAAAGGCAATGCCCCATTACACCTCTGCTGCTGCCACTGTGGCAGCTCAAGCCTCGGTCGGCCCTGGTTACATGAGCCTTGAGCGGCCCTGGGCAGCTGGGCAGCTGCAATTTAAGGCTCGCCTACACCTCAGGCATTGTCTGGGCAGCTAACATCCAAGGTTTGCTTGTGCTTTGGGCCACGCCTGGGCAGCTGGGGGACTGAGGGGACTGAGGGTCTCCAGAAGCAGGTGCATGGAGCAGCTGGACCTGCCTGGGGGTGGGCCCGGCTGTGCCATCGCCTGCTGCCCTGGTGTGGCTGAGGGGACTGGGCACCACTATCTTGTGACTGTGGGTGCCGCCATCTTTGAGGGCATGGCAGTCAATTAGCATATCCTCTCCTTATTGGCTGTGGGCGTCACTATATTAGTGAGGATGTGATGGTCAATTTGCATGTTCCCTCTTTATTAGATAGCATATACTAGAGGCCCAGTGCATGAATTGGTGCAGAAGTGATGTCTTTCAACCTGGCCTGTGGGATCCGGCCAAAACCAGCTCTTTGACATCCCCTGAGGGGTCCCAGATTGCAAGAGGGTGCACGATTGTGGTCAGGGAGGATTATGGGAGATTGCCCAGCTTGGGAGGTATTACAGGAGGGCTACAGGGTGTGAGGGCTCCAGGAAGTGTGTGGCCCATTTGTTCAGTCCTAATCAGCCTGACCTCAGCAACAAGCTAACCTAACAGTCAAAGCGTCTGCCCTCTGGTGGTCAGTGCATGTCAGAATATGACCTTAGAATATTGTTAGCATATTATGCTTTGATTGGTTGAACAGCCAACTGGTCGACCAGAGACTTAGCATATTAGGCTTTTATTTTATAGGATAAAATTTGGGGTTATTCTACTTTGCTTTATTCGTGGGGAATGCTTTATAAATGCCTCCAAAATAATTTTTAAATATCACTCAAATAATTATATTTCAAATACCAACAAGATAGACTTATAAAATCATGTTTCACATCAGTCATCAATACTAAGATGCTAATTAGAATTATGCATATTTCAGGGAGAAACATGAGATTTCTACTCTACCTCCTCTCTTCCCCTCTCCTTCTCCCCAGCCAGAAGTAATTGAAACCTTCATCTTCTCCATCAGGGCAGGGGAACAGGCAGGTCGAGACCCACATTTAAAATATGATTCCAAAGAAAATTGGTTTGGGAGTGGTTTCTATTGCAGACTAATTCGATAACAAAATTCTGCCTACTTGGCCTTACTCATTTCTATGAACAGATTTTGCCTGCAGCCTGCTTCTGTCAACACCCTGTTCTTTCATCCCATCTTCCATGTTATCCAAAGTGCCAACCTCTTTCTTGGCCTCTCCTCCTATACTTTTCATATCTATCTGGCCCAGACATTCCTTTCACTGAGCTAATCCTCTTTCTTTGTATCATGGTCCCAAATGTTCCCTATCCCTGCATCTCAATATCTCTGGCTCTTACTCTTCATCCAGGCCCACCATGAAAATCACCCCTCTGATTATGAAGCAGTGATTAGCTTTGAACTGTAGGAAAAGCTATTTGCTTGCTTTCCTCCTTCATGAGTTTACCAAACCCCTGAGTGCACTGTCTGTATTGTCTCACTCATCTTTGGGGGCACAATTCATGGGTGGAAAATGCTCAGGAGAGGTTTGTTGGGAGGACTTGGTTACATTTTGAATCATTGCACTGCCTTTTTTGCTCACAAAGTCAGTCATTTCTCACTCATTTACTCCCCATATATATTAGTAATCTGGACCTCATGAAATATCTCCTATGTCTATTCTCCTCTCTCTCTCTCTCTCTCTCTCTCTCTCTCTCTCTCTCTCTCTCTCTCTCTCTCTCTCTCTCTCTCTCCTTATAAAACTCTCTTTATTCTTCCACTCCCAACACTCCAGTTCAGCTTCTTCTTATTACTCTCCTAAACTGTTGTACAAGGTTTTCTGAGTAGCACTCCTGTTTCCTATATCTCTTTAGTCATATATATTAAACAGAAACTTTCCAAACCTTAGCTCTTAAACCTTCAGCTCTTTCAGCCAATTGGGTAAAACCAAACCTTTTAGCCTGGCTTTCAGATGCCACCCATGCTATAAGCTGTATGTCAGGCCTATCTGTACCATACGATACTCTCTTGTCAAAATACACAGTAGTCTAGTGTACTATTACTAATACCCTAGTACAGTGTACTGAACTACTGTGTGTTTTCATTTTATTCATTTTAAAATTTTAATTGTTCAATGTGTGCCTTATTTATTTCTTTTTCATACCTTAATATGAACTCTTCTCTGTGTTCATAATTTACCCATTTTGGAAGATCTTGATAATTATCAGGTCTAACCAGCTATCACCCTCTCTCCACCACCTCCATGGCTTCTTCTTTGTTTTGTTTTTATTTTTTTGTTTTTTTAATATATTTTATTGATTTTTAACAGAGAGAAAGGGAGAGAGATAGAGAGCTAGAATCGTCGATGAGAGAGAAACATCGACCAGCTGCCTCTTGCACACCCCCTACCGGGGATGTGCCCGCAACCAAGGTACATGCCCTTGACCAGAATCGAACCTGGGACCTTTCAGTCCTCAGATCGACACTCACCACTGAGCCAAACCGGCTTCAGCTCCATGGCTTCTTATTGATGCCACTCTTCTGGTTCCTTTTATTATAGGTAAATAATTTATTATTTTATATGTATTTTATTATATTTTAAATTAGTTACATAAAATCATATATTATATATTTTATATATAGTTATATATGCTATATTTTAATATATAATTACTTATAAATAATAGCTACATATACTATATATTTAATATATGATTATTTATATGTAAATATTTACACATGTATTTTAGACTGGATACCATGACTTATTGATCTTTGTTTCTTGCATTATATACTTCAAATAAGTTCCCTGAACTCAAGTAAGTAGTATTTAAAGATCAACTTATTTCTTATATAATCCCCAATAACCTTGGCCCATATTTATAATATTTAATAGGAGAAAACTAAAGCCAGAATCTTTATGATTTAAAGTATAGAATCATAAAAATGTTTGTTGTAAGAACTTTCTAAATGTAAGCAAAAATTTATCTTTATATACTTTAATTAATACTCATGCATAGAGAATACTATTTCAATGATTTATTCCCCATTAATTATCTTGGAGCAATAAAGAGTTTTGGAATATTTCTGGCATATTCAAAAATTTTAAAGATGTGTTAATTCATATGGCACCTCCCATTGTTTAAAGAGATGTGATTTTATATATTTGCAGAGCAAATAAATGTCAGGCCAGGGCATTGCTGTCCAGTTTTCAAAAAATTGTTTGTTCTTCCCAAGTGTTAGTAAAAAAATCTAGTTGCATTTTAACCTAAGTAAAAACATGTGCTACAGAAGTCTTTGTTTTGTACAATTGCTTTTTTGAGATAATTTTTTAGAGAAACAATCTACTCAAATAAATGAATTTTTAAGTTTTATCAGACTCATTTGTTATAAGAATTTTGCCCAAATGAATCAAAGAATTGGGAAATGCTCCTAGAATCACAGAATTGGATAAAAACTTCTACATTGTAATAGGTTATATATATATAACCTGTGAAGCAAAGTTGGACATCCCTGGCAGGGTCCAAGATTGGAGAGGGTGCAGGCTGGGTTGAGGGACACACACCCCTGTGCATGAATTTTGTGCACTGAGCCTCTAGTGTATTTAATAATATGCATAGGGCAGCAGTGGGGGTGGGGTGGCAGGGGAGTAATTCAGTGTAATTCATACTAAGACCTACTATATGCACCTAATTTAGGCCTGATCCTACTGGGAGGGACCAGGGCTACAGGGATCAGGCCTAAATGGGCAGTCAGACCTCCCTCTCACAATCCAGGGCTGCTGGCTCCCAACTTATTGCCTGCCTGCCTTCCTGATTGCCCCTAACTACTTCTGCCTGACAACCTGATCACTCCCTAACCACTCCCCTGCCAGCTTGATTGATCCTAACCTGCCAGATGATTGCCCCTCACTACCCTCCCCTGCAGGTCTGGGTCTCATCCAACTGCCCTTCCCAGCAGGCTCGTCACCCCCAACTTCTCTTCCCTGGGACTTCTGGTCCCTCCCAAATGCCCTCCCTTGCAGGCCTGGTCCCTCCCCTGCTGGTCATCTTGAGTCCACATGGGGGCAGCCATCCTGTGTGTTGGAGTGATGGCCAATTTGCATATTACTCTTTTATTAGATAGGATGAGATTTTGTTTAAATTTGATTTTTGCTATATTTTGGCTACCAGGCTTATAAACCATGGGAGTTTGTATCTACCTGCTACTAACCAGCTGGATAATAGCTCAAATTAATAGAAGTGTGACTCCTTAAAGACTAGGCTGGATTTCATGCACTCTTTGCTATTTTGATTCTTTAAAATCACTAGATTAAAAAGGGCAAGTTTTAAAACAATTTATATCAAATCTAATTTTCTTGATATAATTTACAGATTAGCTTCTGTTTCAAATTTTACATCATGAACATATTACTAATAAAGAAAGCAAATAGCTTTTACATACAAATTGTGCTCCTTGGCTAACAACCTATAATCACCTGCTTCCATAAACAGTGGTTCTTTATTTTCCTTCTGACCTTGGGCTGCCTCTCAGGCCATTTTCCTGTTTCCAGCCTTCTCTCTCAATTTCAGCTTATCCTTAGGTGCTAATTAAAATGGCAGGTGTTAAATTGATCATTAGCACGTTTCAGCTACTGCTCTGAGCACAGAAGTCCCTCAGTGATTCTGTGTTTCTCCCAATATAATCCCTCTTTCTCTAGACATGCTTTCTGCTGCTTTTCTCTAAAGCTCTAACTGCTTCTTAAAGAGAAAGCAGATAACTTAGCATGTCTGCTCCAGCTGTTCGTCATTTATTTCTTAGTTGTGTTCTCTCTGAGTAAATGACAGAGCCAGCCTTTTTTCCTCTTAGTAATGGGCCAGCATCTTATTTATTTAAAGTAGTTTGGAAGAATAAAACAAAACAAACCTCTATTAGACAAATTCAGTACACTCTTCATTCAAATGTTATGGGAGCCAAATAGCTAGCATATATATGGGCACACTTCTTTTTAACAAAATGTGTTGATTTTATTTATGTTTTGTGGTAACAATACTTAATTTGAGACCTAACCTTTTAAGACTTTGTTTTTTAAATATATTTTTATTGATTTCAGAGAGGAAGAGAGAGAGGGAGAGAGAGATGGAAACATCAATAATGAGAGAGAATCATTGATTGGATTCTTTCTGCATTCCCCACACTGGGGATCCAGCCTGCAACCTCAGTCCCCTATGTACTCTGACTGGGAACCAAACCTTGACCTCCTGGTTTATAGGTGGATGCTCAACCACTGAGCCACGCCTGGCTGGGCCTCTTAAAGTTTTTTAAGTGCATGATATGCGTTGTTAATATAGGCACTATATGTACAGCAAATCTCTAGACCTTATTCACCTTCTATAACTCACATTTTATCTCCCTTGAACAGAAACCCTCTCTCCCCAGTCCCTAGCACCCACCATTCTGCTGTTTCCAAGAGTTTGACTATTTCAGATAACTCTTGTAAAGAGGAATCATGCAGTGTTTGTTCTTTTGTGTCTGGCTTATCTCACCCGGCATAATATCCTTCATGTTCATCCATGATTTTGCCAATGGCAGGATTCTCTTTTCTCTTTTTTCTTTAATTTAATTGCTGAACAGTATTCCATTGTATTTCTATACCACATTTTCTTTATCTACTCGATGGACACTTAGATTGTTTCCATGTCTTGGATATTATGAATAATGCTACAGTAAGCATGGAGGGTGCAGCTATTTCTCTGAGATTCCAATTTCAATTCTTTTGGATACCTACTGATAAGTGGGATTGCTGGATCAGATGGTAGTTCTATTTTTAGTTTTTGAGGCACATACATATAGTTTTCTCTCTGTCCCCCACCCCGACTTACCAGATTCTGCTGCACCATTTTCTGCACCACTTGCATTGTGTCAGGAGAAGTTGGAGGGAGGACATCACTGTTTCCAGACTAGACAGACCAGTGTACTCAGGGCTAACCTGGACCCTGGAGAAGCTAGGTAAGTGGGGGAGGCACTGAAAGTGCTCTTTTTGCACCCAAGTCAGTAAATGGCCAAGACATCTAATGTTTAGCAATTGCTGAATTTTAAGTGACAAAATAATGTGTTACGTTTCAATGGTACTTCTGGTTTGACCCAGACCTCTTAATTTTTCTAAGAGTTTCTCAAACTTGTCTTCACATCAGAATCACCCATTGTTTTTTTGTTGTTTTTTCCAAAATAATACTAATACTTTGGTTCCACCTGCAGAGACTGTGCATTAGATTTGGGTGGAGGCCTGGGCTATGGAATTTAAAGCTCTGCAGGAAACTCTAATATGAAGCAGTTGTTGAGAACCACTGTTTTACCACAGTTAGCCCTGCCACCCCCATGGAGCAGGAACCAGAAACAAATGAGACTTGAGCAGCTGGTGCCTGCGTTTTGCATTATACTTGAGTGCTGGAGATGAAAGAGAGAGACTTCAGCTTCAGACTCTGCCATTAAGGAGCAGTGATTCTGATCTCTACTTAAATGGGTCCAGCTGTTGCCAAATTCTGACCAGTCAGTTTAGGAATGAGAGGTTCCTCAGGGGAGGAGCTAGTAAAGGCCCCAAAGTGCTCCTCTGACACCCTGAGTAGGGACAAGTGCAAGATTCCCTAGGGACTTACACAGAAACTTGGGAAAAATAGAGACAGAAATAGCACTTGCCCTAATTAGTTCTACTTCATTCATCACATTTATTCATTACTCAAGCATATGTATGAAGCCTTATACATCTGAGTTCCATGGATTAAATAGTCCCATGGGCTACTGCAGAATGAGAACATGCTAAATATATTTCTAATAGATGGATTCTTTGGGTTTTATTTCTGCACAGACAGGTAATTGGGATCACCTGAAATAAGCATGAAATTTAAGCTGTCCTTTCCAAGGGGGGAGGGTGGAATTCTTCTTTCTGTATCAAACCAGTTAGAGCAGCAATTTCATTGTTAATGAATGTATCCACTTATCTAACTAACATTAATTGAGCATGTCTTCATGATGAGACACAAAGACAGAGTCCTGTCCTTGAAGCATTTGCTAACTTCCTGCAGGTTTAAGAAATGATGTGGGGAGATGCTACAGATACTATGAAAGATGATGTGGAGGGGACACAAAGGAGGAAGTTGTTATATTTGGCAATAACTATTCTATGTGGGATGCTTGCTGTTATCGCATGAAGCCAGTGTTCTTTTAGTTCATATTTTACAGAAGAGGAAATTGAGGTGCAGAAAGTATGTGGATATTAATGAGTGCCACACAGCTTATTAGAATAGTGGAGAGGAGGAAGTAAATAATAATAAAATATGCCAAGGAATGAGAATTTATGACTCAGAATACTAGTGACAAATCAGATATGCAGGTTTGAGAAAGATAGCAGTCTAGAATTATTAAGTGGATGGTGGTGATATTTATTCATACATTGCTATGCATAAATATTTGTCAAGTCCTCTCATGTGGTAGACACTGTGCAAAGTGTGGGATGTAACACTGAACAGCCCAGGCAGAGTCTCTGTCTTCAGGAGGTGACATTCTAGAGAAGGGAAACAGCATTTAATGAAGTAAACAGTGCAACATTAGCTGCAGTAGCAAATGCAATTAAGAAATAAACAGACTGATAACAAAGCAAAGGGGATGTTATTTTAGTTGTAAGGGCAAGGGTGAGGAAGATAGACAGGGTAGGGCAAAAGTAGGCTTACAGTTCTGAGTATGTAAAAATAGTTCTTGTATTATTTATTACTTATACTAGAGTCCCAGTGCATGAGTTTGTGCACAGGTGGGGTCCAGCCAGCCTGCCCCAATGGGGGCCCACTGGGTAGGGCCAGTGAGGTGGAGGGGCCGTGAACAGTTGGACAGCTAGCCCCAGCCCCGATCCGGGTTTTGGGGGCCAATTGGGGGCCGGGCCAGCCAGTGGGGTAGGTGCATCAGAGCTTCTATCAGGCTGAATGGCTGCCACAGTGCATGTCATAGCCACTGGTCATCCTGGTCGTTCTGCCATTCTGGTTGCTGGGCATATATATATATATATATATATATATATATATATATATATAATTTTCCTTATGAACAACTATAAACCTGCTTTTGCCAACCCCATATTTTTGGAGGGAATATTTGTGCCTAAAATAGAGTGATGAGGACTCAGCCTTGTGAAGAGCCAGTGGAAGAGAAACAGAGACAAGGGAAACCTAAGAACAAAAGCCAACTAGGACAGATACCTGGGTCCAGAAATAGAGTTTATTTGAGGTTGTTTAAAGTGTAGAAGAAAAGAAGATAAGCCGTGATTAATCTAGGGCTACATACAGGGTCTAGATTACAGTGTTATAGACAATAACAATGAGAAAACTTTGGAAGGTTTTAAAACTAGGCAGTGATCCAATGTAAAGGAACAGAGGGAGAGAAGACAGATTTGGAGGGAAGATGAGATGCTAGTCCTGGTCATGGTACATTCAGTTAGCCAACTGTACTTTCAGAAAGATATGCTTAATAGATCATGGGAATTATGGGCTTGGGACAGGAGAGAATGGCCAGGACTGTGGCATCAGGGTTGAGAGTGGTCAATATATATGTCATAGGACTGTGGGTGGAAAGAAAACAGACCCAACAATGAGTCCTGGAAGACAGGTCAATGGATAAACCAATTATGCTATCTTCATATAATAAAGACAATTACTGAAAAATAACTGAGCTACTGGTTTACCAAAGAAAACCCATGAATTTCATAATGACTATGATGAGTTTAAGAAGCCAGAAAAAAGGGTACATGTTATGTGATTCCAAACAGTAGGAAATGCAAACTAATCTATCATTTTAGAAATCAGATCAGTGATTAACCTGAGCATGTAGAAAAGAGGAAAAGGAGAGGAAGGGCAGCAGAAAGACTAATAAAAAACACAAGAAGACTTCAGTGAGTAATAAATATTTTGATTATGGTTAAGATTCCACAGGTATATATTTATTTCAAAATGTCCATCAAATTACACATGCTACAAGAGTGCAGCTTGTATGTCAATGCAATACCTCAATAAATCCATTTCTTAAAGCATCCAGAATATGGAAAAAATAAAGATGGAGCCAAAAGAGGTATTATATTTAAATTTATAGCTAAAAATTTTATATGAAAACAGAGAGAATGGGACAAAAAGTATATTAAAAAACATTTTAGAAAAAAAGGTAGCTTTTCTGAATTATAAAAAATGAAAAACTTTTAATAAAAAGTCTGGCTATTAACTGCAAAAGTTATAAAAATCAAGTGATATTGAAGGAAATGTTAGTTGTAATATTCAAAAATGGTGAATATAACAGGATATATTTGAAATTTATTCTGTAGCATATGATTAAAATATATGCATTTTTTATCTATGCTAATAAAAGAGAAAGATGCTAATTGACCATACCTTTTCAATGCCCACCAGCCAATCAGGAGTGAGTATTCAAATTAACCCAACAAACATGGCAGTTTAATTTGAATATGCAGGCTCCAAGTGGCCACGGGTAGGGTGGGATGTCGCCATGGTGACGACACAGGTGTTCTGCACTGCCTCAGCCATTCCAGGCCTCTGGGCAGCATAGGAAGATGGAAAGGGGCTCCAGGCTGGAGCAAAGGCAGTGCCAGCAGCCAGGGGAAGGAAGGCCCATTCTTGCACAAATCTTCAAGCATCAGGCCTCTAGGATATACATATAGTGTCTCCAAAAATGTATATACACACTTTGAATAATTATAAAGACAGTGTTTATTAAATTACATTTCATTTTCAAAATTGAGTTATCAGCTGTGTGTGTACACTTTTGGGGATACCGTGTAGTTAATATAATGATTTATAAAGTTATATTTTATATTGTTTAAATTCACATTTTGTATTTATTTTTAATCTACTTAAGCAATAAATAATAAACAAAAAGAACTGTGTGGAAGCCAAGCATGTCTCTAGCTTTAGAGATAATGCAAGTATCAAGACCTGACAGATTGATTACTAGCAAAGGCTACACATAATACTAAGCTAAAAGAGAGCTCTAAAGTGCATTAACTGTGCAGTTCCCATCTCTCAGCACATAGCTTATAAAAGCTCTCCATGGCTCTACTAATTATAATAGGGCATTAATTAAGAGTATATGTTTAATAATGTTAACAGAGAAAGCTTAAAATCTTAATAACAAGTTAATGAATTATACTAAGTGTTTAAAGTGAAGTTAAAGGTATATGTAGTTTAAAGGGAGAGTGCAAAAAATTTGCCTGAAGAGCAGAAATCCTGTCATATATTCCAACCAAGGATTACTTGCTTGATGAACATATAACCTCAGGCACCATGAAATGTTCTCTTTTTCTTAGGGTCTGCTAAAACTCTGCCACCCTAGGATCCAAATAACACTCTTGAAATGCAACCCTGGAAATTAAAATAAAAATTAAAAATCGGAAGATATTTTAGAAGTATGCAAATAATAGAGAATAAACACACAATGTGCATGGTTTAGCATAAGTTCAAATTTATGTAATATGTTTTTTAATATATTTTTATTGATTTTAGAGAGGAAAAGAGAGGGAGAGAGAAACATCAGTGATGAGAGAGAATCATTGGTACACTGCCTCCTGCATACTTCCTACTGGGGATTGAGCCCACAACCCTGTCATTTATCCTGATGGGGAATCAAACTGTGACCTCCTGGTTCATAGGTCAATGCTCAACCACTGAGCCACAATGGCCAGGCTATGTAATATGTTTTAAAATTACTGCAGGAGGCAGCAGCTAATATCTGGCTCTCACATGGATGTTTCTCTCTATCTCTAAAAATCAATTAAAATTTTGTTGTCTTTTTTTAAAGAAATGCAGAAAGAAAAAGAGTCAAAATGATGAAAGTTTAAAATGTATTTGCCTCAATCCAGGATTACTTGGTCCCTAGTTTTTCCCCCACTGGTGAACAACATAAAGCAAAAAGGAATGTACAAAGAGGTGTACACAACAAATCTGATCTACTAACTGTGCCACTGAAATATTAGTAGGGAGAAGAAGGAGTAGGGTGTCTATATTGATAAATATATATTGGTTATATTTAGCCAAGTAATATCTAACATTATTATATTCACATTTTTTGCTAACTTCAGGGAAAGCTCTTCATTTTTTCTTGAATAAATTATCATCTATATGAATTATGATTATCTAAAAAGAACTAGAAATATTTTAATAGATGTCTTTTACTTAAAAATGGGGAAAAGTGTGCAAAGAATGTGTAGATCTATTTTGATTACAAAAGAAGAACTTGAATTTTATTATTTCCGTATTGCCTAATTGGGAAGGTGAAAGGAATGATGTGGAGTGATGCAATGATAAGATGAAAGTGAACTTAGAGACTATTGACTCTCAGAGGAAAGGTGGGGAGATCAACCAAAGAACTTGTATGCATATATGCATAACCCATGGACACAGACAGTAGGGTGGTGAAGGTCTGGGGTGGGTGGGGAGAGTAGAAGGGGTCAATGGGGGATTGACATATGTAATCTTTTCTACAATAAAGTTTTAAAAAGAAAGAAAGAAAGTGACCAAATAGAAACCCAGACATCAAGAGAAAGGGAACTTCAGGAAACCTCTGATGAGATCTATAAGAAAGTAGGATGTAAATTGGAGGATACAGGGGCTGAAACAATAGAAGGTTATCTTTAGAAAATGAAATATTAGAGCTTAAGATCTTAAAGATGCAGTGATTCTGTGGCATATTATAGATTTGTCCAGAGAGTGGGTTGCTGGGAAAAAAAAAAAAAGATAATAATGCTGACATCTATGAATATTATTCAGAGCACTATTCCAAGTTATTTTCATACACTCATTCTAATCCTTCCAACCACCCCATAAAGTAAATATTATTATTTTCTCTTTATGAGTTAAAGAAACAGAGAGGTTAAGAAGATCATATGGCCGAAACCGGTTTGGCTCAATGGATAGAGCATCGGCTTGGAATAATATCAACTCCTAGATGTGAACACATCTAATCTAGTTCCCAAGTTTAACTCTTAATCATTATATTTTTCAGTCTCTTTTATAATAAGTAATCGAGGCCTGGTGCATAGATTCATGCACTGGTGGGGGTCCCTTGTCCTGACCTGTGGGGATCGGGCTGAAACCGGCTCACTAACATCCCCTGAAGGGTCCTGGATTGTGAGAGGGTGCAGACTAGGTCGAGGGACTCTACAGGTGCATAATCTGGTCCACGGAGGGGCCAAGGAAGGGCTTCAGGGTGTGTCCGGTCCCTCTCTCCCAGTGCAGATCTGCTAGACCCCAGCAGCAAGCTAGGTAACCTACTGGTCAGAGTGGCTGCCCCCTGGTGGTCAGTGCATGTCATAGCAACTAGTTGAACAGTCAAATGAAGGATTGGACACTCAGCATATTAGGCTTTTATTATATAGGACTAGAGGTCCAATGCCCACAAAAACATGCGTGATTAGGGTTCCTAGGCCTAGCCTGGCCTCCATGACATGGCATCTGCCACCCTGCAATGCTATTTGAAGTTCTCCGCCCCAGGATACTCCACGATGCTTGCTCCCAGAAGCTCCCCCTGTCCCTTGACTACTCCGTGAAGCTTGTTGCTTCCCACAAAGCTTGCCACTGGACACTCGGTGAAACTCTGCCCGCCCTGCCACTGCTCTGCGAGGCTCTCCCAACTCTGCAACTGCTTGCCGAAACTCGCTGCCGCCTGGGTGACTGCTCCGCTAAGCTCATGGCTACCCTGCAAAGCAGCCCGTCATCGCCACTCAATAGTCCCAGCCCTATTGTGAGTAGCTCAGGGGGCTGGGGAGAGGGGGACCGAAAGGTGCTCCATGCACTTCATGATGACCGGTCGCCCATTCGGTCATGACACCATCTAGCTCTTTATATATATTAGGATAATATGAAACTCAGGGTAACAATATAGTTACAATTTATTAAGAACTTAGTATACACCTGTGGCAAATTTTACACATAATTTCCTTTTCTCATAATATCCAAAGTCTCAAAAAAGTAAAACAAAGCAAACAACAAATAAACAGATAAAAACTTCACACCTAGTAAGTAGCAGAACTAGCATTTAAATTCTGTCTTCTCTCCTATGTCCCCCATGGAAATATGCCAAAGATTGAACTTTTTTTAAACACAAAATCTTCCAGAAAGAATGATTATACTGTAATACTAGTATTAATCTATTTAATCAAAGTAGAACTATTGGTAATTTGGAATAAAGAGGACATATGTAATACTTTCAATAAAGATTTAATTAAAAATAAAATAAAAAGGTAGAAATGGCTAAACAGAAGAAAGTTTTGTCATCAGAAAGAACATAAACATATATAGGTCATTAGGAAGACTGAAGAAATTAAAAAAAATAAAAAATAAAAAGGTTGGTGGTGAATCAACAAATGTAGAGTGCATATGTGGCTGCTTCTCTGGAATTTGTGAAAATCAATTTCGGAATTGATAGTATCTTTCCTGAGGTTATCAGGACAGTTTTAAAGGATAGAAACACTGACTTTATCCAAATCAACTTAGTTGTCAAATTTCTTTAGGTTAGCATAATCTGGCCATATATCCAGTTTTACCTCATATTTAGGGAAGAAGACAGGAAGAAAGAAATACCTGAAATGAAACATTGGATGTATCTTCATTTTACTTTATGCACCCTTTTTCTCTGTTGTTAATGGTCATGGAATTTATGCCTTCAGTGAAAGGAAATGTTTGCTGTACTAAGCAAGGACTTATTTTATGACTTATTATAATAATATAATTATAAATTATATATAATTATTGTTATAAGCAAGCAGCTTTTTTATTGGACTGGGTATCATGGGAAATTTAAAGCCTCTGCCCTTGAACCAATCACAAACTGTGTTGAGAGGAAGCAGGATGTGTGCATGAAACATCCAGGGAAAAATTCATAGACAAATAAAGCAATGTATAACCTAAGCTGCTGCAATCCCCTGAACCAACTTTTCCAATTATAAAATCCATTTCCTTATATTGAATAGCACTTTTTTTGTGAATTCATTTCTTTTAGGGTATAAGAAAATCTAATCTTTCAAAATCTCTAGCTAAGCTTCCAATTTTTGCCCTTAAATAATAATCTCATATTGCAGCTATATCAACAATGATGCTTTCTAACATTTCAAAATAGATTATCTCTTTCTGGTTCCAATCTGCCTTCTCAGTCTGGCCTTTATTTTTCTGCTGCAGAAACCAAACCTGCTCTACTTTCTGAAGCTGAAATTTCCAGCCTTTCGGTCCCTATCTCAAATACCCTCCAGCCTCAACTCTGTCAAAATCCTACTTACCCTTTATTGCCTAAGTGCCATACCCTCCATTAACCGTTCTCTGCTCACACCGTATGGAAGTGGTCTCTTCCCTAAACATCAGTCATTTATTTGATCAAATGGCATTTATTAAATTATGTCACACACATTGTAATAGGGATGCTAGCAAATTACTAAGGGGACTCTCAAAATTGCTATCCTCAGGGCTTGATGTATGATAAAGCAGAGTGGATGAAGATAAGGCTAGAATGACATAAGCAAACAGTATCATAAAAGGCCTTATATTCTTTGCTAAGGAATTTAGATTTTTATCTTGTATGATACTGCTGTTAAGATCTTATATTTTCAAAGGGACTAAAATGTCTTATATTGAAATCACTGGAATGCATTACTTAGTTTCCTACTTGAATATGAAGTCCTTAAGGACAGAGATTTTGTCTTATTGATAAATAAATGCTCTATATTACCTTTAAAGCAGATTTAGGCCATGGGTTTTGACTACTGGAGCATTGTGTCATATATAGAAATCAACATATATGGCAAAGCTCTCCCTTGAGAATCTTATTGAAGCTTAGGAGAGCTAATGGGATCAACTAGTGAAATAATCAATTTAAACGAATATATCCAAATGAATTCATATGATGCTATATGCATTTTGCTTAATGTCAAACCAAGCAAGTTCAGAAAATTGATTAAGGTTTCCTTAGCAATATGAACTCACCCACATTGCATATGGATATTGTCTTGATTGAGAAAGGGAGCATTCCTGTAAGGAGTCACTCACACCCATTTGTGTCTTTCCACAATTCCACATTTATTAGGAGAGATCTCCCCAATAAGCCTCTGAAGTTATACACAGGTTATACACAGAGAGGGAGAGCTTATGTGATAGACACTAGCAAAGCGAGCATCTGGTGTGAAGTTCAGGTCACTGGTGGAGAGGCAGGTGGTGATCTCAAGCCAGGTGGCTACAGTGGTGGCACATGTCCAGTGGAGTGGAGGTTTGGCAGGACTCTGAGTGTCACCTGTAGCAGAGCCAGCTCAAGTGTCAGGTGGTCAGAACTCTGAGTTCTTATAGCTCACAATGGGTGGAGGTCCAACTTTATTGGTGTCCAGATAGAGTCTTTACCCAATTGTCCTTGAGCCTTTGGGTCCCTCCGAAGGCTCAAGGACACCGCATTCCGTATCTTGACATAGCTCTCATGGCTGACAGTGTCTCTATATTGGATTGCCAGAAGTGTTCAAAAATTCTGCTCTGCTCTTGTTCTATATATATAAGTTTTATGATTTTTTTTCAGAGAGGAAGGGAGAGGGAAAGAGAAACATCAATGAGAGAATCACTGATCAGCTGCCTCTTGCATGCCTCCTACTAAGGAACCACGCCTGTGACCTGAGCATGTGCCCTGACCAAAAATCAAACCATGACCTCCTGGTTCATAGGTCAATGCTCAACCACTGAGCTATGATGGTCAGGCAACACATATAAGGTTTTAACACCAATTAAAGAGTATTTAATATAATATATTCCCCTGAACAGTGCTATAAGAACTTATCTTTTATATTTTCATTAATACATTTTTTTTCATTGAAGTATTTACACAAAGTCCAAGTATTATTTTTTGCATATGGAGAGGGCATTTTTGAATTGTCATATACAATAGAATGTCACTTAGAGTCACATTACCTAAACACGGAATAAGAGGATAGATACATTCTTTGTGTTCAGAAAGTAAGGGGTTAAGGAATGGTTATTGTAAATGAAAACCACTTTCCTCACTGTGCCTGGGGCATGTGATCTGGGTGACTTCCAGAATGGCTGGACTTAAGTCCCCTGGAGAAGAAAAGGACTGATGTGCTCTTGTCTGCCCAGGACACAGGCTGGGTCAACCATTCCCCAAGCATTTTGAGGATTAGTCTATTAAATTGGGTCATAATTATAGGGAAGTTCTTTAACTAAAGATTTCCACTTGGGAGGAGATGAGAGGAGCAATCTGGCAATGACTGAGGATCTAGTCCTGTGATTAAGGGTTCTAGTCTGTGATTTCCTTGAGACACAGGAGTTTGGCTTTAGACTACTTCCCCTGGTGTTACCAACATTATTCAAGATGAACTATTCTTTAAAAAAAAAAAAAAGAAAAGAAACCACAGGATAATAATTCCACACTTTTTTTTTTTTTTATAACTGATTACTGTGTTGAATACAAAGAAGTTCAAGTTGAAAATAAAAACTGCACCTGAAGCCAATTAGAAGAGAGGCATCATTATTTTCTTACTGTTTGAATCCAATTTTTAAAAACCACAAAGGGGTTATTTAGACGGCAATAAATATGCTGTAAAGTCTTTTTCCCTGACTGCCAAGCAATCTGTTGTTAGACTAGCAAAATAATTGAGATGCTGACAAAGTAGCAGGGAAATTAGGCTTGTTAGAAACAGAATATTTAAATCAATATTATGCTTTAGTCTAATTAATACGTACTTTGCTATTTCAGTTAAGATTTACTAGTACAAAAGTATAATAATTTTATTACTCAAGCTTATTAATCAAGTTATAAGCAGGTGAGATTTGGTAGTTTTAAACACACACACACACACACACACACACACACACACACACACACAGATTGTGGACCTAAAAAGGTTCTCACAGGGCAGCTCTGGTGCGTAGCCATACCTCATGCATATATAACTTCTACAGCTAAGGTTTATTTTAGCCTTAGGCAAGCCTTGTTCATTGTTTCTGTTCATTTAAGTTAACTCAGGTTTGGAAAGCCTCTCTTTCAAAGTAACTACTCTTAAGGGAGCACATAATCTTGTTAACTGCCCTGTAATCCAATCCCATCTTGTTTTCTTCCACCTTGGTGTCATCTTCCTTACCTTCCCTCCTTAATTCCAAAGGTATAAAGAAGCTGCAAACTGCATTTTCTTTCTGAGAAGCATTTTCTCAGTTTGTTGAGATTTACCCTCTGTTTTGGCTCAGATAAACTCCAGTAAACTTTTATAATTTTTTTTTTTCTGTAGGATTGGATGTCCTTATGTGGACAACGTATCTCTTGCCATGTGCCAAGTCCTTCAAAAGTCAACATTAAGTATTTTTTAAAAAGTGACACCAGTATGTTGAGATATTAAAGCAATGCTGCCCTTGAAACCAGAGGTTCAAAGTGGAGTTTGTTTTCTAGGAGCGCTGTGGATTAGGATGAGGGAGGGCTTTTCTGGCACTGAACTGGGAATAAGTTGGCTAAAGCTTGGAAATGGACCTACAGTGATTACCTACAAGGAGATTTTGAGAAGACCAACGCCTGGCCAGTGAGGGGAAACAGGGCCAGGCTCAGACTGAACAGCCGTAACTAAGCAGGGCAGTGTGATGGTCTCAGGCAAAAGAGGAGAAAGCCAGGAGGAGTTTATGAGATGCCAACCAGGTGAGCTTAGATTGGTATGGATCAGATTATTGGTCTAGAGCAGGTGTCGGCAACCTATGGCTCCAGAGCCACATGCGGCTCTTTTGAAGCTTTACCGCGGCTCTGACAACTTGCAAGCCTGTGTGAAAATGAAGGTAACGTCTTACAGCCCTGATGTGCTGACACTGTGCACTGAGGTTCAGGAGCAAAAATCCCATTAACCAGGTAAATTAAATATTTTAATTAGCTATTAATTTGCAAAAGTATATTTTACATTGTTAAGTGAAAAAGTCCTTTTTTTCTTCAGATTGACAGCTAACTGCACGATCCTGTATATAGCATTAAGGTAAGAAACAATATATGCAATGTTATATTTGTTTTAAATGTCGCAATGGTTTTGTGGCTCCCAGGTTTTTTTTTTTCCTTCGGAAACGGGTCCAAGTGGCTCTTTATGTCTTAAAGGTTGCAGACCCCTGATCTAGGGACTAGTAGACCTTTTTGGAGGACCGATGGAGCTGACAGGCCAGCAGAGGACATTTGGTTCAGGTGGACTAGAAAGTCCTGAAAGAGAAAGTGGCCCCAACCTCATTTCGTGGAACAGTCAGCAGTCACCCTATTTGGCACAACAGGAGACAGCTGCACTGAGAGCGAGACCACAGGCCAAGTACAACAATGGCCTCTTACAGCCCACAGAGTCACCAGCCAGCAGGAATCCATCTGAAGGACAATAAGCTCCATCTAATCAGACTAGAACACTTACATCCCTCAGCCTCCCTCCCCCAGCTTCCCTCCCCTTGCAGTTTTTGCGGATGAACTTTAACCCCAAGGACAGTGGAAATGGAGTCCTCACCTCTCCCCATCCCCATTCCCTCTAACAAACTCCCCTTTTGCTTGCTGAGTTCGCCTAGATCCTTGAATGACTCCAACCTTACAGGAGCATATCCAATAGCAACTGTGGTCCATTTGTTTAAAATGTAGTGAAACTGAGGTTCAGCTGCCTGCTGCTCAAAAGACAATATCAACCAAGAGAGAAGGGCTAGGGCCCTGGTTGGCAAACTGCGGCTCCCGAGCCACATGCAGCTCTTTGGCCCCTTGAGTGTGACTCTTCCACAAAATACCACGGCCTGGGCGAATCTATTTTGAAGAAGTTATGTTAGAAGAAGTTTAAGTTTAAAAATTTTGGCTCTCAAAAGAAATTTCAATCGTTGTACTGTTGATATTTGGCTCTGTTGACTAACGAGTTTGAGGACCGCTAGTGGAAGAAAAGTAGGTTTATTCAAGAGCTGGCAGCCTGAGAAGATGGCAGGCTCACGTCACAAATACTATTTTACTAATTGGACATGGGAGGGATTTTGTAAGGAGGAAAAGGAAGGGGAAAAAACACAAAACAGAACAAAGGCATCAAAAGAAGAGGGTTGAGAGCTCTCCATTTAGGGGACCACATGCAAGCCAACACAGTCTGTTCAGATAACTGGCTGAAGGTCAGCAACTCTCAGGAAGCTGGAATATCTAAAGTCAGAGTGCGCTTCTTTTGAAGTTAGTTCCTGGAATTCTAAAGCAAACAAGCTGTTTATCTACAGTCATGTATTAGTTCATCATTTACAGGAATAAGGTAAAAAGAATGGTGAGGCAGGTTGCAATTGTAAATTTGGACAATTACTGCTCCCATTAGATTTTTCATTGTTGTCTTTTTAACACACATCAAACTGTACTGTGTCACATAAGGTGGGAACTGTCCTAGTTCAGGTGCTATTTTAAAAAACGTTGCTTACCTAGTTAGGACACAAGATAATGACTCCACATCCAGGTCAGGCTAACCCAATTAATATGACTTTTCAACTGAACCTGTCAAGAGTTCTTTTCACCACAGATTTCATAAAGACATACTATATTAGAAGAATTTGGAACACAATCCATACTATGTATCAGTTATCAATATCAATTTGTTTATTTTTTACATTTACAGAGTCTCACCCTCAAGAACCTCCCACTTTTTCCAGATAATTAAAAGTAATATCCAAAGTTAACTACGTGGAACCAGGTGTCTCTGGTTAGGAAACTAGGAGAACAGGTAGACCCTGGGAGGCAGTGAGAGCCTGAGCCTTTTATGTCTCAGACTTCCCATCTGCAGCTTTAGGAACTCCACGCTGATGAAAGGAACAGGGACTCCAATTCTAGGACCCTAGCTCTTTCTGAGTCTAAGGATACCTAAATACTGAAAACCCGCGAGACCCCGCCCGCAGGACTCCTCTGAGAACAGGTTCTTCTCTGAAAGTGCTGAGAGTCTGATGTTTGTAAGTGTGAACTGGTAGCAAGAGGATTCATTGAGAAGGAAAAAAACCAACTCTGTATTTTAATCAAAGCCCAGAAGTGACGGAGGCTTCCTATTTCTCAGGTCTTTCCTGAGGTCAGAACAACTGCCTGGTTGGAGACAGCGATTATCCTTTCTACTTGAGCAAGGTTTTGATTTTGATGTTTAGGAGCACAATGCCCACTCTGTCGCTTTATTCAACTCTGCTCCTTGAAAGAGTACTCATTTGCTATGCTTGGAACCACTACTGAGATATTGGTCAATATAATTAATTAGCAAGCATAGAAACTTGATTGCATTTCAACTAGTTAATCAATAACAATACACACTTGATAATATATATCTTACTTTGGATGTGAATGAATATGTAATTGAGCATATATATGTATATCTATATGTTCACAATCAAGTAATTTCTGTTCCTAAAACCTGCATCAAAAATATACTCAAGATATAAAAAATGTCATTTACTTTAAAAAGTTATTATTAGATAACAGTTCCTTATGGATAAGCTTTTTTTTGTCTGTTTTTGTTCATCAGTTTATGTTGTTAATTATTTCCCCTAGATGAGTGAGATCATGTGATACAAGAAATACACTTAAAAGAACCAAAAATGAGATAAGCAATAATGGTTATGCTGAGAGACAAATGAATCAGTCTGCAGTGAGTTTCTTTCTGGGCCAACAGTTCTTTTGAGTCTCGATTTCAATGTCAAACCATTCCTTATGTGTACACGTCAGCAATGATATTTCAGTTCTGAATGGTGGACAGATGCAGGTCCGACCCTCTCTGATTTGGTCCTGGGCAACCTGCAGTCACGCACAGCTGCTGTCTGCTAGTATGGCAAGGCATCGTCAGCATCTTCCATCTCTGGACTGTTTCTCTTCTGTCTTCATGGCTGGAGTGGATAAGATTTTTATCAAGCAATATACATGAAATCTTGCAAGAGGCACAAGGATTAAATCACAGGTTGGCATGTACAAACTGGACATGCCTAAATGAGAGGCTCAATTTAAAGTAATATATTTTCATGAATAGCCTTGTTCTTACATTCTTTTCTTTGTCACCATCAACTTTTCCTTTTCCTTTTTTGCTCAGTTTGTCTTCTTTTTCAATATTGCTTAGGATTGGCACCCGGTAAAAATGTGAATTGAATTCTTTTCTTCAACCCCTATTTTCTTCTATTCTTACCTTAAACCAGATAATCTGGGTGTCCCTTGCTCTCAGGCTGCCTTCACTCTAGGGATCCAAGCTTTATATTCTCTAGCACATCCCAATGTTTGAGACACTCACTGACCTTTTAGAAATCACCCGTGCTAAATTCTGTTCCCTCAGGGGCCCCACTTCCCAGCGCCCTGTGCTCCTGTAGCCTTGCGGACCTCTTTAACAGAAGCTGAAAGAGCATGCTTTTAATAAAGAAAGTGAACCAAAGAATGAGGCGTGCAAATGCAGGCAGAAATTTATGTATCTAATAAATGCACACAACTGGCGGTATTTTCCAAGTGAGTACCTCCCAGAGGCCCTGTCTTCTCATTCTTACAAAAATTGCTCTTCCTGGTTAAAGAATATTTATAAACATAAATATAAGCTATTTTCTCATCAGAGGCTGTAGAATCCACATCTGATTCTGTATTTCAAAAATCCTTTTAGTTCTCAGTACCTGTCATGTACTGAATAAAAACAGGAATGGAGTTAGTTATAGGAATTATGTGGTCAATGAAAAACAATTCCACACTATTTTGTACCTTGTAAACTTTCAGGCTGTTATACAGAGCATGTCAATGCAATTCCTATTGAAGGGCCGGATGTTTGAATTTTGCTGTGATTTTTAGCCAGGCCAAGGAAAACCAGTGATGTGAAGTGGACATTATGAGCTCTGTGAGCTCTAAACCAACTAATATCAGGCTGTCCCTGAACATGTTTTTCTCCCAACAGGATTGTCACCTGAATATCTGATTAGTGGTTATAATTTTAACAGAAACTTCTAGTATCTATCAGAGCTACTTGAAATTAGCTATTATAGTACATTCATATTTCATCTTAAATACCATATTAGCTGAAATTTACATAGCAATAGAATTTGCAGTAGTATTTCCATGGAAATATTATTATTATATTAAACAATAACACTTCCTTACACTAAAATATTAATTGACTCATCATATTTTAGAACTTTTTTTAGAGACATGATACTTTAATCACAGTTCCAGAAATTTTATTACCTTATATTTAGAAACTAGAATACAGCCTTTTCTTTTCAGTTTATGGACTACATCGGCTGTTTATATCTTAAGAGCATAATTGCTGTTTTAAAAAAAATCCCAATAAAATATTCTAATGTTAGGAATGTTGCAGAACCAATCAAAAGCTACTGATGCATATGAAGCAATAATTTGAAAAATAGGAAGAATTAGGCTCTTCATTTACAGTTAAATTACTAAGATTCATTCTTAGGAATATGATTAGCTAGAGAAGACCAAAGGCTCTGTATAATTACATGACTGACAGGACAGGGAAATTAAAATTTCATTCAAAATGATCAGGGGGAGTAATCTCAGAAAAACAAAACTGAATTGTGAGTTCAGTTTGTTAAAGAGAAAATTAATTATTATCACTATAGAATTCAGAGAAAGACTAGTATGACCCCAAAATGGGTTGGCCAATAAAGATGATAAAAATGGAACCTAGCTAAAGATACAACCAGTCTCAGCTCATAGGAGTTAGAACACTTTCATGAAATCAGTCATTCAGGCTACATTAGCTTTCAGCTCTTAAACACTCTAATAACACAACTAAGTCCTCTTCCTCTGATTCTACTTACACTTTTATTTTCCATATAGCATGGAAATGCTCTAAACTGCCAAGACAACTTCTTTTATTCATTTACTCATCACTTAACACATTCACACAATACTTATTGCTAAATCATCCTGTATTTATTTCTGGACTCTAGGAGAATAACTTGTACCTCCATTTACAAGAATTTCTTCCTAAATTTTTAGTTTAGAGACTCATTAGTTTAGAAGGTGGTAGAAGAGAAGCCATTGTTCCCTAGAGGCAGTTTCCAAGAGCCTTGAGGCTGCACAGAAATTCATAGAAACTTCCAGGTGAGCTGGCTAGGAACATTCACTTGGATGCTCAGGTAGCTGGCATTGGTAGCAATAGCTACAGTGACTTTTGCTTCCTCACATCTTCCAACAGTATGCCAGCTTTGAATTTTTGCATCAACATACTTTTTCATTGGAATTCTTAGAGTAGCTTCTCTTTCCAATCATGATACAATGTGATCTGATTTTTTTTTTTACTATGTAAATGTATTATTTTCTTTATCAACAGAAAAAAATTACCTTAGTCTAGATAAAAACTGCATCTGACCAGAGTGTTATTTTTCCTGAAATAATCTCACTTTAATAATTGCAATCAAAATAAAATTATATGTCAAAAAAGAAGCTAATAAGTCTATTTTTCATTTTTTTCTTCCTTCCTTCCTTCCTTCCTTTTTTTTTTTTTTTTTTTACCATTAATATTTGTGACTTTAACAAACTCCAGTTGAATCAAAATTTGTCCATGATATTTAAAGGCCAGGAAAAGTGAGTATATAATGAATTTAAAATAGTGTTTATTTCACCTGTGAACTCTCTGCTCAAAAGGAGTGATAGGATTCCCTTGAGTATTTACTGAGTGCTTATATAATCCATTGCCTCAGGTTGCAGAGAGTTCCTTAGTATTCCAGGAACTGTTCTTCCAAGTCCAGAATTTTCTATCAAGTATAAACTTGTCTTTACAATATCAAGCTGTCAGTAGACTTTTTACTTTTTCACTAGGTTCCAGCTTGGAGGTTTTATTATTGTTGTTTGTTTGTTTGGGGAAAAAGTTTGAAACTTTAATTTCCCCCCCCAAAAGAAGATGGTGACCCAATCAGGCATCATTATTACTCTAGACCAGTGGTCGACAAACTCATTAGTCAACAGAGCCAAATATCAACAGTACAATGATTGAAATTTATTTTGAGAGCCAAATTTTCCTCCTCAGTCAATCAGGCTGTGGAGGAAAAATTAAACTTCTTCTAACACCTCTTCTTCAAAATAGACTCAGCCAGCCGTTGTATTTGTGGAAGAGCCACATTCAAGGAGCCAAAGCTGCATGTTGCTTGGGAGCCGCAGTTTGCCGACCATAGCTCTAGACTCATTCCCACGTTTGAAGATACCATGGGTAGGATTATTGATGATAATTTAGGGGGAAAAAAAGGTTGAAATGAACAAGATCTGAAGAGGATGTAATTATCAGAGAGGTAGATGGGTGGAAATTCTACAGGACACTTGACCCATTAACAGATCAGAAATTAAAATCATTTCTTTTAAGAGCAGATGTGCAGTGTTCTTTATGGTATATGTGTAGGTTTGACATATAGGGTAAAAACAGTTGAGGATAGCCATCATTTTATACGTCTCTATGAAATGATTAATTGTGAAAACAGATTTTGGATTTTTCTTGGTTTTCTCACTGAGATTAAAATAAGCTCTGCCATCAAAGCCCTTTTTACACCCGAGCATAAAAAGAACATCAGAAGCTTGACCTTGTTGAAATGGCTGACCAAATTATACTGAAGAGGATCACAGGTCACAAAAAATCTTGCTCATAATAAAAAACTCTCTTCAACGTTTTAGTTCCAAACTCTTTGAAAATGCTAACTCAAAATGTCAAGCTCATAGTACCTCCAAACTGTGTTGTCCTAGGGTGAAGTGAGGAATTTTCCTGCTCTCTGTCATGGTATCCTCCAAACCAGTCCTACGCCATGTCTGTTGCCACATTCATTATTGATCTCTATTATTTTTTCCCTTCAGATGAGTAAACACAGCACCATTACTCATGACTACCTATTCAGTTGGCTGCTAGTCCATGTTAATGCTACTGTTTGTCTGGATTTTAAATGGCCTTGTTTGTAATTTCCAATTTTAATATATGTGCTGCCAAAGCAAGCACTGTAATTTCCAAAGTCGATCAGGCTGAGGAGGAACACTGTAACTGATGTGCAAGTTGTGTACCACATTTTGCTTTGCATTATTCATTTTCATTATTCACATCATGGTGCATTTCTTGGAAAAGAGCAGAGGATTTTAAAAAAGTACATTCCTAGTGCCTTGGGTATCATTTCAAATGGAGTGATTTTTTTTCCCTACAGTTTGATTTCATTAGGGTAGGACTCATCTAATTTCTCTTAGACTTGCAGCCTATTGATCTATGTGGATTCGCATAGCTAATAGTAAATCTAAAGTAAAATACAGAAACAAAAAAACCCACCAACTTTTCCTAGTGAATTTCAAAAGACAAGAAACTAATCTAAAGACCATAGTTGAAGTCACTCTCTCAATTATAATAACAGTTCCTTTCACTGAATAAACATGACTACTATCTGGAGCCCTCGGTTGCTTTATCTCAGGTTGAGAATAGCCAAGTAAAGGTTCTAGCTCTGAGAATCTTCAACTAGGAGTAGCTCTGCCTTCCTGATGGGTTTGGGAGAATTCCCCAGTCAGCCAATTTCTGAGGCACAAATGGTCAAGCATTTGTCTTGCATTTCTTAAGATTGAGCTCCAATATTTCATTTCTATGAAAATTTCTTAATTATAGATAGATTTCTGTTAGAGAAATGCTACAGATATTTTTCCTGAATCAGTCCACTGACTCTAATTAGGGTTCAGAAGAATCAATGCTGCATCTTTTTTCCCCTGGAGCCAAACTTCTATCTTCATGATTATTTCAGAATTGCCATGGCTCGAATCATCTAACTTTCTGTAGTTCCCTTTGATTTTTCAGCTTCAGTCCAGAAAAGATCAATTTTCTCTCTTTGAGGGCTCATGCTTCCCTTGAAGTCACCTTAAACACCTTTGGCTTACAGATTAATCACGGAATATTTACCTCTGTCCCCCCTTTTCTGTGAATATTTGTCATTTCCTAAATTACTGCAGAAACTCTTCTTAGCTTGTTTGTTTGCCAAAAGGAATATACTTATATTCTCAATGGAAGGTGAATGTTTTGCATGAAATTTTGGATTTAAGATAATAGACTACAATCATTTTATTGGAAATAATCAGCCTTATATAAAAAATATATTTGCCTATAGGAGGTGATTTAACACATGCAACAGCAGTATTTTTGGTACATATTATGAACCTGGCATTATGTTAGGTTCTGAGATGCAAAGATGACTAGCAATAGTTCTGTCATCAGAAGCTGTGGTGAAGGGAGAAAAGCACCTGAAGGGACCCACCATGCAGTGTAATAATTATTGCAGCAACAGTGTGTATACCTAAGAATGGAGATAAGGTGGCTCTTTCCTAACATTCCTTCCATGGGGTGGGTGGTGGTGGTTGGAAACTAGAACACTATCTATATATATAGAAAAGCCTAAGTGATCAGATGATCAAATGGATGATTGGCCGGTATCTATGATGTGCACTGACCACCAGGGGGCAGATGCTCAGCACAGAAGCTGCCCTCGGGTGGTCAGTGCGCTCCCACAATGGAAGCACTGCTCAGTGACAGAGGGCGGGCTCATGGCTGGTTAGTGCAGCTGTGGTTGTGTGAGCCTCTCCTGTGGACACTCCCCCTGCATGCCTGGGCAGCAGGGGCGGCAGGCACAGTGGGGCCGGGATAAGCGTGGTGCCCAGCCTGGGCTTGGGTTCCTCTCTGGCTGCCTGCTGCTTCCCACACTACTTTGTGCTATGCAGGATCAACACGGACAGCAGGCTGGCGCCTGATGAGCTGGCATATAAGACTGGGCTGCAGCTGTGCTGAGTTCCACTGGTTCCCGCAGGCCAGGCCAAAGTACCACACCAGTGCACGGATCTGTGCACTGGGCCTCTAGTAATGAAATAATGCTAAAAATGTGAATGTCCAAGGTCACATAGATACAACTTTACTCAATCTAAAGGGATGGATGACCTATATACAATGTACAATAGTTGCTTTTAATGACTGTGGACACCTAGTTTTGAAAAGACATTCTGCCTGTAAGGTTTTTCTGCTTAAATAAATAGCTATTCTCCTGTCTAAAGAATAATTGGTGCCCTGGCTGGATTGGCTCATTGGATGAACATCATCCCTCTCACTAGGAGGTCACCAGTGAGATTGCTCCAGTTATGGGCTTGATCCCCACTTGGAAGCAGTTGATTGGTGTTTCTCCTCCCTTCCTCTCTTTCTAAAATCAGTAAGACATATTTGAAAAAAGAACAATTTGGAAGAACTGTTATCTGCATGTACCTTTGAAGACAAAAAAGGGGCTATGAAAAAAGAGGAAGACCTAAGAAAATGAATAAGTCAAAGAGACACTTTATTATCATGTCAAGAGTATTGACATTACTTCTTTTAAAAATAACAACAAAATTTTGTATACATTAGATTCTTTTCTGACATTATGTTTAGACACGGCAGTTGAGAAAGAAGAAGAGAGAAGCTATAAAACTAAATAATACTCTAGCTACTTTACAATTTTGCCTACATCTATCTGACCCTGACTCATAAATATAAATGACTTGGATCTCATCCATTGTATGTGTAATGTGATCCCATTTTATGAAACTGTGTAAATAGTATAAATGAATATACAGTTTATAAAATTTCATTCTTACATGTGATATAAAATATGCATATCACATAAACAGACAAAGAAATGCCCAAAGGGTAATTCTCCAAAATGTAGCTATGATTATTTTATGTGTTGTGATTTGAAAGCTTTTGCTTTCTTTATTATGCTACTTTTTCTCTGAATTTTAAAAACTTTATTAGCAACACTATACACCAGGCATTATGCTATGCTATGAGCATGTAAAATAAATCAAAAGCAGATTTAATTTTTCCTTTATGAATGTATACCATTTTAAATAACTAAGAATAACAATGTATATAGCTGGAAAGATTGAATAATAATAATTTTTTAAACTAAAGATATTCAATATGATTTAGGGGCATTTGATAAAAAATTATTTGAGAGGGGTAAATCTGTCAGATATATTAGTACAGTCTCATATTGCACAGAGTGTGAATGCCTATGAAATTAGAGTGAGGCTTTTAGCATCATGATAAGCCTCTTCTCCAAGAATATTTAACCTATTTATTTAAGATGGGGATTTCTTCTGTGGCTAAACTATTTCTATATGCTTGCAGTTAAAATTTTGTTTATTTTTAGTTTTGCGTGTTAGTTGGTAATAGGAGATAGGTAGCCTTGGTAAATAGAGGTGGGTTAGAGAAGAACATTTGTAAAGATGACAAATTATATGGAGCAATTTGTAAGGTTAATTTAAGTGATATAAAGACCAGGGGGTAGCATTGTTATATCAAAACATATGACAGAAAGATTAAATTAAAAGACAGCCTAGAAGAAACATGTCTGCAAGTGAATTGTATATTAGAATTCTTTACCCGGGGAACACATGTAGCTCTCAGAGCTAAGACTAAATGCAAAGTAGATGCTTTCTTTATGAAACAAATCATTTGAGACACGTTTTAAGAACAAAATTATTATAGATACATTATCTGGAAATTTGTGTAAGTGTCCTTGTGCATATAACATTTTAAAGGAGTTGAAATTTATAACCTAAAATCACGTTAAAATTCAAGGAGTTTTATTCAGTTTTAAAAGTACCAACTCTGTTTATCTTAAATGTTTTGGGGTTATGTTTGTTTCATTAAATGTAACAAAGTGTGAATGAAGAGGTGAAAGCACAGAATGATAAGTAGTGATGAGAAAATTTGAGCTGAGAATCTAGGAGAGCAGCTATTTAGCAAATGCTTTAGCCTAAAAACATTTTCTACAAAACATTTCTTGTAGTGAAAACCCTATCATCGGCTAAAGTCATCATTTATTGTAGATCAAGAGAACCTAGGTTTAATTAGAGAATGTCTTGGGCCTCTCATAAACTCAATATGTAATTAACTGTTTTAAAATAAATTATGTTATTTAATTTATGAATAAAATAAGCATACATATAGACTCTATGGATGATATTAATGTTCTAGAAGCTTATAAACATGCATATACAAACACAAGAGTAGTTTGTAGAGGGCTAGTGAATAGATTAAAAACAATTATGAATATTTTTTTAATCCTCACCCGAGACTATGTTTTTATTGATTTTGAGAAAGGAGAGAGAGAGAGAGAGAGAGAGAGAGAGAGAGAGAGAGAGAGAGAACATTGATGTAAGAAACACAGATTTGTTGCCTCCCAGGTGCACCCTGACCAGGGACTGGACTCCCAACCTAGGTATGTGTCCTGACTGGGAATCAAACCGGCAACCTTTCAGTGTAAGTGAGATGTTCCACCAGCTGGGCCACTAACCAGGGAATGAATACCTGCTTAGAAGAGAAATAAGTTAAGCAAATTTCCAAAGTTTCAATACTACACAGAAATGTTGTCCACCCCTCCCTAAATTGAGTGGAAATCATATGTGTAATGCTTACACTGAATAATCTGGATTCATAGGATATAATCAGAATATGAAATAATTTTGCCTATTAACTATTAAAATGCTCCCTGAGAGACTGTTTCCCACCCCACTCTCTCTGACATAAAATTTTGAAGTGACTGTACGACTCTTGAAAAATCAGGGTCCTCTCTTCATGTCAGTTTCAAAAAGAAAATAAAAAAGGTGGTCTCTAATAACGAAAATATGCAGTCCAGAGTGATGATTGCAATTCTGCACTTTATTGCAAATTCAAGTTTCTCCTGCTGTGAGGTGGGGCTTGCCCCTGCAAGTGAGAAAGAGAGCCAGAGCTTCTCCTCTAAGGAGCATCCTGAATCCGCCTCGGGTTCTGCTTGCCCAGCGGTTGGCTTCCTGGGGCTCCTGGGTTGAAGCCTGATAAGAAAGGGTTTCACTTGACTGAAACCCATGAGTCTGACATTGGATGTCTTTGTCCATGGCTAATATTTAAACCAAACCTTGTCTTGGTTGGTAGGCTCCTTCAGATTTCCCTTTTGCTCCCTCTGACTTCAGTACTATGGATGTGGAAGGGGCTGTGCCTTTGGCTGGCATTAGAAGACCCGCACTATTAATATTATGCCCCCTTTCACTGAAGTTTCCTTGCCTTGCACAGGAAGCTCTCCCAAAGGGTATTATTTAAAACATCCCTGAGCTGATATCCCTCCTTCAGGTTACACACCTTGGACCTGCCATTGTAGAGATGTGCTTATTCCCCAAACAGAGTTCTCTGCTCCGGTACTGCCTAAGTCTTTGGCCAACATCTCACCCAGGAGCCAGACATCTGTCTATTGCATCCTCAGAATCCAGGCATTCCCCCCTTTCCTATCCCTCTCCTTCCAAGAGATTTCCTTGAAGGTCTCCTCACCATGTGTGAGATGAGATGAGAGAAAAGTTCCCCTCACCTTTCCCGTGGACTGTGACGCAAAACCCTTACAGCTCTCTCCAAAGTAAACCTCGCCTTCATTTCCATTTTTCCTCTATTCTTCCGCTTTAGTGCTTAAATAGCCTTACTGTAGCTATTGTGGGCCATAATCTGAAAATTATAATTTTTGATTACTGTTTTTTAACATCCTGATTGTTGCCAGCTATTGTCTTGAGGCTTCAGCTAAAACTGAGTGAGAAAATTCTGTATTTTAATATCCTGTTATAAATATATTTTTATACATTTTAATGTTGTGAGGACATAAATGTATGTGTAAGTGTATGCCTGTATATGTATGTATATATCCTCTCCCTCTTTTCATACCCACATACCCGACCCTGAAGCACACAGATACAATTTGTATTTGTATCAATGAATTCTCTTATTATATAGGCATTTATAGAGGTTTTCTCAATGTAAACCCTGTTAGGCATTGGGGATACAAAATTAGTAAGAAACTCTTTTCTCTACAGCAGAGCTCAACTGGTCAGAGGACAGACGTAGAGGCAGATAAATACATTGCAAAGTGAGAAATGCTGCTCTCAAGTTCTGTCAGCTACTTACAGAATGGGGAGAATTAGCAATGATGGAGAGGAGAATATGACCAAACAAGCAGCATTAAACCAGCAATAGGTAAGGATAAAGGTCTTCAAGTGAATAGACAGTAATTAGGACTCCAGTCTATAAATAGCAGGGTATTCCTGGAGGCACTAAAGAAAATATGTGTGCAGAATCACTTTTGTGTCATTGTATTGATTCAACATTTAGAGTTTCCTGCTTCTTATCTTTTCTTTTTCTACCCACTTTAAGTGTGCAACACACTCTGAAAATAGCTCATTTGCCTTATCTAACCATAGACCAGCCTGACATTAAGAAACCATCCTAATCAGACAGCTGTGTATGTTAATCAAGAATAATATTGTCCTCTAGAATACAGACTTTTTTTGGTAAAACAATTGTAGAGACAGCTTAGTTCAAGTCTCTACAAAACAATGTTTTGTTTTTCATCAAAATTCAGTAAAATTGGAGTCTGAATTTTGTGTTATATGACTGTGCAGATGAAAATCTGCAGACTCCAAGAAATTTAGTCTTGCAAAATCAGTGCAATTGTAAGAAAATGCTTATATGTTGAGAATCTACTCAGAAACTGAGCAAAATTCAGGGTCAAATAATTTTGTTCAGCAAATAAGACAGTGATTTTTCAAAAAGGAAAGAAACATTGTTCATTTTCTACATGTCAAAGAAATGTCAAAGAAAGCGAGTCAGTTTGTTTTCTCAATACTTATAAACATTGTTTTCTACAAGTTTAAAATAGAAATATTTTCCATGGGCTGTGTAAAGCATACACATGTGGGTAAAAGTAGCTTATAGTTGTAATAATTTGAAATTCACAGTTTATTCTTGTATTATCATTTATTAACTAGAGGCCTGGTGCACAAGATTCATGTACTTGGGGGGGCGGGTCCCTCAGCTCGGCCTGCACCCTCTTGCAGTCCAGGAGCCCTCGGAGGAGGAGATGGAACTGATGGGGAGCGGGCCTAAGCTGTCAGTTGGACATCCTTAGTGCTCCCCCGGAGGCCACTGCCACTGGGCTTGCCAGCCATGAGCCTGGCTTCTGGGCTTCTGGCTGAACAACACTCCCCCTGTGGGAGTGCACTGATCACCAGGGGGCAACTCCTGTATTGAGCATCTGCCCCCTGGTGGTCAGTGTACATCATAGCAACCAGTTCCACTATTCGGTTGATTTGCAAAGGAAAAGTAAGGAAAAAAAAGCCTTTTAGTCTTAAATCATTTGCTAAAGATACAAGTCTTAGTTTTATTTTTAATGTATATTTTTATTGATTTCAGAGAGGAAGGGAGAGGGAGAGAGAGAATCATTGATTGGCTGCCTCCTGCATGTCCCCCACTGGGGATCAAGCCTGCAACCTGGGCTTATGTCCCAACCAGGAATCAAACTAGTGACCTCTTGGTTCCTGGGTTGATGCTCAACCTCTGAGCTACACCTAGCTGGGCTCAAGTGTTAGTTTTAATAAAGCCATTCTCCACTGATAGTTTTCCTAGTTTTTATTCTCTTCCTTTGCATATCGTTTAAATTTTCTTGTCTTTTAGTGTTCTTTGTTATTTTCTCTCCCAAATCTGTATATTTTCTCATGCTGACTTCATTTCTCCTCATAACTGCACCAGCTACCTCTATGTTGTGAATATTCAGATATACAACTTCGTTGTGATTATCTCATCTGAACACCAGTCCTGTGTATCCAAATGCCTACTCGACACCTCCATCTGAATGTCTCACAGGTCCCTCATTAGAACAAGGGTGAAGGTGAACAGATTATTGTTCCCCCATTTTTGCTCCCACTATGGTGTACCATTCTCCTTTAAATGAAAGCAAATCCTCCATCAGTCTGGTAATATGTGTGACTAAGAAGGAGACCCACTAACTTTAAGTGCTTTTGCCAATATTTCTTTCTCTCCAAAAGTTAACATCTTCAGAACCAAAATTTGACTTAGAGATTTTGATGAATGACTTAGTCAATACACTGGGTTTCAGATCACTCACTATTTCCCCCAAAGATCTTGTCTTCCATTCTGAGACACCCACTCCTATGATCAGCCTATACCTTACAAATCATTAATAGACATCTCTCATTCTTTTAACTTTCTTCTTTTACTGCCCCAACTCCAGTGATTTTTCAAAGCCCTGAGGATTTTCCACAAACTATCTTACTCTACTTTTCATTCTTCCTTTCATAGTTTCAGTTCCCTGCTTATCCAGTTTAAGTCCCATGGGTATTCATGACAATGTCATCTTAGATTTTTGCCCTCCCTTTCACTCTGGACTAGCAAACACAGCCCAGTTAAATATGGAAATTTATTTAATTTGCTCCCAAATCTGTAGGTGACCATGTGAGGGAACAATCACACAGCTGTTCTGACAGATCTTTAAATTAAATGATGACTAACTTAAATATGCCTCTCCACTTCCTCATGATATTCACTCTTCACTCTTATAGACCAATACTGCATATCTTTTCTTCTTTCTCTAATCTCCGTCACATTTTCCCCATTCTTAGTGTTAGTTGTTATTTTTTTATTTCACAGAGAAAATAGACATTACCCGTCCCCCACCAAAAAAAAAAAAAAAAAAAAAAAAAAAAAAGGTCCACTTTCTATTTCAAACAAACCTAGAAAGTTATCTGCACTTATAATAGGATGCTTAATCTTTTTGGGTCTCTTCCCACCTCACTCTACACCCAAAGGCCTCTTTCTACTTCTATATGTGGAGGTGTCTCAATCTTAGTATCTTATTGCTTTTGTGATGTCATCTAGGTTTAAATCCCATCTACATGCTGACCAATCACAAATACATATTTCTAGTCTGACCCCTCTCCTTGATTCCACACTCAAATATCCATCAGCATTTCTACTCATATATTTTAAATATTTTTAGAGTGTTTTAGGCATACTCTCCAGTATTTGCTACATGATAGATTTATACTTGACTGAACCCTCCAACCCATGTAGCTACTCACATGCATATTTTCCCTATGGAAATAAGAGGAAGGAATATTTTAAGTCATTACCAGAATATGGTAGCTGTATTCCCTTTGCCATCATGCTATTTATTATGGGAAGTCTGTATTTATAAACAGTTTCTATATATTGGTTCTTTGAGTTAAGAAGTGAGCAGAGCATACTATTGATGCTTGCTGGATTTGAACCGAGTAAATATGTTTTATAATTCCAATACATTTTGATTCTGCATCGTAACCCAGCTTATCCTGATTGATAATATTTCAGTTATGCATCTCAAATTAACATTCTAAAAAACTCTGGCCTTTTTTCTCCAAAATGGATTTGCCATAGCTTTTTTTTTTTTTTTTTTTTTTTTTTCCATATGGTTCACCATTCTTTTAGTCTTTCTGTTAAAGGCATTCTCTTTCACTCTCATAACTACAACCAGTTTATCAACAAATCCTCTAATTTAAAAATGTAGTCAAATTTGAATTACCTACACTGATACTTATATTCTACCATTCTATTCCAAGCCTTACTTTTACAATAGTCTTAAATTAAGTTTGTTACTATTTCCTCATTTACACTGTTACAGTCAATTTCCCACATAGCATCGAGAGTGATCTTTTTAAAAACATACATCAGATTAGGTTATTCCTCTGACTTAAACTTTTCAATGGTTTTTTAATGCATTAAAAGTAAAATTTAAAATCCTTACCTACCTAACAAGATTTATATAATCAGATTCACTTCTAATTCTCTGGTATCATTTCTACTTATCACCACTCTCTCCCAACTTTCTGCTTCAGCCACTCATCTCTTTCTATCATTTTTTTGTTGTTTTTTAATCTTTATTGTTGATATGTCCCTCACCCAGCTTGCTCCCCTTCACCTGATTCCTGTCCCACTCCAGGCCTTCACCATCTTATTGTCTGTGTCCTTAGGTAATGCATATATGCATATAAGACCTTCTGTTAATCTCTTCCCACTCCCCCCCACCGCCCCTTCCCTAGGAGATTCATCAATCTTTTCCCTGTTTCTATGCCTCTGGTTCTATTTTACTCATCATTTTATTTTGTTTATTAGATTCCTTGTTCATTTATTTTGATTTTTATATTCAATTGTTAATATATATGTATTTATTACCATTTTATTATTCATATTTTGATTTCTTCTTCTTTCTTCTTTTTCTTCTTTCTCTTCTTAAAGAATATCCTTCAACATTTTATGTAATATTGCTTTTGTGGTGATGAACTCTTTTAGCTTTT